>NC_090436.1:719213052-719518792 GCF_031143425.1 Pleurodeles waltl | reverse complement strand
CAACAGCAATGCAGCAAAACTATGGCGCAATTGAACAGAAGATATTGTCAGACGAGACTATCAGTAAATAAATGACTATTTCAGAAAAAGACCTAGAAGACAGTCATTGGAGATGTACCATAGATGCCAAGTAATATGACAGAATGTGACGATGTCTTGGCATCTAGTCTAAGACAGGAACAATTAAAGGTATTGTTAGACCTGAAAGAGCTGAACAAATTAGAGCTATTCACTGATTACAAATAAATATATTTCCCGTACACAAGGGGGTTAGATAATGGGAGCCAGAAACTAGTGGCACAGGGGCTGGATGTCATTTCCCTATCGGTTCTGCGACAGTTAAAAGTGTGAGTACCTATATATGAGTGTGCACTATAGAGGTGTAAGATCTCGTTGTATCGGAGTGACTGATATTTAAAGTACATACTAAATAGATGTGTAGGTGTATGTGATTCATTGATTGCCCTCAGAAGGGTGACTTCCCATTCTCCAGGACAAATGTAGGGTACAGTATAACACACATACACAATCTGTACAGTGGTTCCGTGACTGGCATATGATTTCTTCTATAGTTATATAGGGGTCATTGTCCTACTGTCCCCAGTCTTCCTAGAAATAAAACCCATAATGAATCAAAACTTGCACAAATTGCCCTACAACTGGGAAGTTAGGAGTTGGGTCCCTCTGCTGAGAAGACAACACCATAAGAGGTAAGCCACATCCCCAGTGCTGTTACAAAGAGTGGAAGCTGAGGTTCACATTTGAGAGAAGTACTTCCATGCCACAAAATGCCTAATAATGCACCTGAGACACTTCCAACCAGTCAAAGCTAGGAATGAACCTTAAATAACAACAAGCTCATAATGACATCCCTGATGCAAGTGTTAAAAGTATTAGCACATTGGAATGTTGAGAGCTCCATTGGAGACAATGGAGTGCTCTGGGCTTTTAATGGTGGGCAAAAGCCCAGAGCCTCAACATTCCAATGTTCTTAGTTCACAGCAACAGCTGTGAACAAAGGCCTCACGGAGGCCAGGAGGATTTTAATCCCCCTCTGGCTCCGTGAGAACTTTGTTTTATTTATTAGAACATTCTGCCCTCTAGTGGCAGAATATTCGAACACCCTTATAGCTCTTCGTAGCTGGGCTATACCGGCAATTAAAGTCCCGCTCCATTGTTAAAGGCCCTCGCCTTAAGCTCGGGCCTTAAACGCTGGAGCAGGCCTTTAATGGCCGTTTAGCCAGATAAGGATATATTTGCAGCAGGGTGCTGAAGACTGGGCCCGTGCTGGGGCACTGCCTCAATGCATCAGGCATTAACACTAGTCCAGGGGTTACCTTTCTTTTTTGGAGGGCTGGGCAGAAAGGAGCCTTGAGGGACACATATCATGTCCAAAACAGGAAATGGCAGCACTGGTGTTAGGTGCAACAAAGACAACTTTTAAAAATCAAGTACAGGGGGGGATGACAAATAGCGGTACATGTGGTGCCAGGCCTTCTGTCCCTTTTTCCCCTCTATATAAACAAATATAAAGAAGATGTGTTAAAACTGTACGTTTTGCCATAAAAACATGTTCGTTAAGATGATTACACCAAAAACAAATTCGAAATCGGGATTTTGCCTATAAATTTGCTGAGAAATATTGTGAATTACATAGCAATATTTAAAGGCTCTGTAATCAAGAACAGTGCTGCAGCCATGAATGTAGCACACCGTGCTCCTCAAAGAAATCAAATCATAGTAAATGGGTTACTGAGCACGGCCTAAAGCGCCGTGAATCCTCAGTTTTTGGAAAGCACGTGTTCTGACACAATAAAAGTGTAAAGGTCCCTGCTATCATACCGGCAAGTATCTGTTATGATGTGCCCTGAGGAAGAGAAATGCTCGGCTGTACAGTGTGACATGCCAGTAAAGAACATCGTAAAGGAAGGCTGCTTCGGGGGGGGCGCAGCTCCGGCCTGCTTCTGAAATATTATTTCCAGCACGCATTCTTCACTGCACTTAGCACAATCAAAACTATTGATTTTTGCAGGAAAAGACTGGGCGACCTTGGTTCATGAATACTAAAGAGCTGTGGCTGCCAAAGTCAACTCCCTTCTCTGCGAGCATCTTAAAGGCAAGATTTAGTAGGGAGCCTCAGTGTGGGGAGACACGCCCACATGACACCAAACACTCCACTAAGGAAGGGAATACTGGGAATTCGGCCAATAGCGGAAATACCGTCCGCAGCTCAAAATGAGTTAAAAGACTTTGGGTGTCTGTCCGGCAAAGCATCTTACAGCGTCCACTGGGTCTAATGACCGGCAAACCATCTTATAGCATCCACTGGACTCTAACGTCCAGCAGACCATGTGTGACATGCACTGAGCTCCAATGCCTGGAAAACCACGTATGACAAGCACCGGGCTTTAATGTCCGACAAACCATCTACAGCATGCACTGGTCTCTACAGGGAGTGCAGAATTATTAGGCAAATGAGTATTTTGACCACATCATCCTCTTTATGCATGTTGTCTTACTCCAAGCTGTATAGGCTCGAAAGCCTACTACCAATTAAGCATATTAGGTGATGTGCATCTCTGTAATGAGAAGGGGTGTGGTCTAATGACATCAACACCCTATATCAGGTGTGCATAATTATTAGGCAACTTCCTTTCCTTTGGCAAAATGGGTCAAAAGAAGGACTTGACAGGCTCAGAAAAGTCAAAAATAGTGAGATATCTTGCAGAGGGATGCAGCACTCTTAAAATTGCAAAGCTTCTGAAGCGTGATCATCGAACAATCAAGCGTTTCATTCAAAATAGTCAACAGGGTCGCAAGAAGCGTGTGGAAAAACCAAGGCGCAAAATAACTGCCCATGAACTGAGAAAAGTCAAGCGTGCAGCTGCCACGATGCCACTTGCCACCAGTTTGGCCATATTTCAGAGCTGCAACATCACTGGAGTGCCCAAAAGCACAAGGTGTGCAATACTCAGAGACATGGCCAAGGTAAGAAAGGCTGAAAGACGACCACCACTGAACAAGACACACAAGCTGAAACGTCAAGACTGGGCCAAGAAATATCTCAAGACTGATTTTTCTAAGGTTTTATGGACTGATGAAATGAGAGTGAGTCTTGATGGGCCAGATGGATGGGCCCGTGGCTGGATTGGTAAAGGGCAGAGAGCTCCAGTCCGACTCAGACGCCAGCAAGGTGGAGGTGGAGTACTGGTTTGGGCTGGTATCATCAAAGATGAGCTTGTGGGGCCTTTTCGGGTTGAGGATGGAGTCAAGCTCAACTCCCAGTCCTACTGCCAGTTCCTGGAAGACACCTTCTTCAAGCAGTGGTACAGGAAGAAGTCTGCATCCTTCAAGAAAAACATGATTTTCATGCAGGACAATGCTCCATCACACGCGTCCAAGTACTCCACAGCGTGGCTGGCAAGAAAGGGTATAAAAGAAGGAAATCTAATGACATGGCCTCCTTGTTCACCTGATCTGAACCCCATTGAGAACCTGTGGTCCATCATCAAATGTGAGATTTACAAGGAGGGAAAACAGTACACCTCTCTGAACAGTGTCTGGGAGGCTGTGGTTGCTGCTGCACGCAATGTTGATGGTGAACAGATCAAAACACTGACAGAATCCATGGATGGCAGGCTTTTGAGTGTCCTTGCAAAGAAAGGTGGCTATATTGGTCACTGATTTGTTTTTGTTTTGTTTTGTTTTTGAATGTCAGAAATGTATATTTGTGAATGTTGAGATGTTATATTGGTTTCACTGGTAATAATAAATAATTGAAATGGGTATATATATTTTTTTGTTAAGTTGCCTAATAATTATGCACAGTGATAGTCACCTGCACACACAGATATCCCCCTAACATAGCTAAAACTAAAAACAAACTAAAAACTACTTCCAAAAATATTCAGCTTTGATATTAATGAGTTTTTTGGGTTCATTGAGAACATGGTTGTTGTTCAATAATAAAATTAATCCTCAAAAATACAACTTGCCTAATAATTCTGCACTCCCTGTAATGTTTAGCAGACCATGTGCGACATGCAATGGGCTCTAATGTCTGCCTAACCGTCTACAGTATGCACTGGGCTCTAATGTCCGACAAACCATCTATAGCATGCACTGGTCTCTAATGTCCCGCAGACCATGTGTGACATGCACGTGCTCTAATGTCCGACAGCCCACCTATAGCATATACCGGGCTCTAATATCCGGCAGACCATGTGTGGAATGCACTGGGCGCTAATATCCGGCAGACCATGTGTGGCATGCACTGGGCTCTAATGTCCAGAAAACCATGTGTGGCATGCACTGGGCTCTAATGTCCAGAAAACCATGTGTGGCATGCACTGGGCTCTAATGTCCAGCATACCGTGTATGACAAGAAGTGGGCTCTAATGTCCGGAAAACCATGTGTGACATGCCCTGGGATATAATGTCCAGCAGACCATGTGTAACATGCACTAGGCTCTAATATCCAGTAAACCATTATTACATCCACCAGGCGCTTATGTCTGACAAACCACATGTAGCATGCACTTGGCTCTAATGTCCAGAAAACCAAGTAGGACATGCACTCAGTTCTAATGTCGTACAAACCATATATGATATGCACTAGGTTGTAAAGCCCGGCAACCCATCTATAGCATGCACAGGGCTCTTAATGTATGGCAAACCATGTGTGACACGCACTGAGCTCTAATGTCTGGCAAACCATATGTGACATGCACTCGGCTCTAATGTATGGCATACCATGTGTGACACGCACTGGGATCTAATGTCCGGCAAACCATGTTTGACATGCACTAGGCTCTTATCTACGGCATATCATGTGTGACACGCACTGGGCTCTAATATCTGGCAGACCATGTGTGGCATGCACTGGGCTCTAATGTCCAGAAGACCATGTGTGACATGCACTGACTCTAATGTCTAGAAGACCATGTGTGACATGCACTGAGTTCTAATGCCCAACAGACCATTATTGGAATGTACTGAGCTCTAAAGTCCAACAACCCATCTATAGCAGGCACTGGGTTCTAATGTCCAGCAAACCGTGTATGACATGAACTGTGCTCTAATGTCCGGAAAGCCATGTGTGACATGCACCGGGCTCCAGTGTTCAGCAAACCATGTGTGACATGCACAGAGCTCTTATGTATGACATACCATGTGTGACAGGCATTGGGCTCTAATGTCTGGCCAACCATGTGTGACATGCACAGGGCTCTAAAGTATGGTAAACCATGTGTAACACGCACTGAGCTTTAATGTCTGCCAAACCATATGTGACATGCACTGGACTCTAATCTATGGCATATCATGTGTGACACAGGCTGGGCTCTAATGTCCGGCAAACCATGTGTGACACGCACTGGGCTCTAATGTCCGGCAAACCATGTCTGACATGCACTGGGCTCTAATGTCTGTCAAACAATGTGTGCTATGCAAAGGACTCTAATGTCCAGCACATCATGTGTGCACAGGACTCCCATCAATGGCATACATACATTGGGCTCTAATGTATGGAAAACCATGTGTGACATGCACTTGACTCTAATGTCCGACAAACTATTTTTAGCATCCACTGGGCTCTAATATATGGTAACATGTTTGACATGCCCTGGGCTCTAATGTCCTACAAACCGTATACCAGATGCACGGGGCTGTAAAGCCCAGCAAACCATCCATAGCATGCACTGGGCCTTTAATGTCTGGCAAACAATGTGTGACATGCACTGAACTCTAATGTCCGGCACACCATGTGTGACACGCATTTGGCTCAAATGTTCATCAAACCATGTGTGACACACAAAGGGCTCTAATGTCCAGCAGACCATGTGTGACATGCACCGATTTCTAATGTCCGGCAACCTATGTGTGACATGCACTGGGCTCTAATGTCTGTCAAACCATGTGTGCCATGCAAATGACTCTGATGTCCAGCACATCATACGTGACAGGCACTGGGCGCTAATGTCCGGCAAACGACGTGTGACATGCACTGGTCTCTAATCTCTGACAAACCATACATGAAATGCACTGGGCTTTAATGTCCAGGAAACCGTGTTTGACATGCACTGGGCTCTAATATCCAGCGAACCATGTAAAACATGCACTGGGTTCTAATGTCGAGCAAACCGTGCATGACATGCACTGGGCTTTCCTGTCCAGCAAACAATGTATGACATGCACTGGATTCCAATGTCCGGCAAACCATGTTTTCCATGCACTGGGCTCTAATACCCAGCAAATCATTTATTGCATGCACTGGTCTCTAATTTCCGGTAAACAATCTGTAGCAGGCAAACCATGTATGATATGCACTGGGCTCTAATGTTTAGAAAACTATCTACAGCAGGCAAACCATGTATACGGCATGTCCTGCAAAGCATATTGCATACACTGCTCTAATGCCTGACATACCATCTATACCATGCACTGGGCTCTGATGTCTGGCAAACCATGTATGACAAGCACTGGGCTCTAATGTCCAGCAAACCATGCATGACATGCACTGCGCTGTAATGCACTACAAACCCTTTATATTAGGCAAAACATGTATAACATGCAGTGGACTTTAATACCTGGCACATCATGTATGACATGAACTGGACTCTAATGTCCCGCAAACCATGTCTGACATGCACTGGGCTGTAGTGCCCTACAAACCACCGATAGCAGGCAAACTAGGTGTAGCATGCACTGGACTCTAATGCCTTGACATACCATGTATGACATGCACTGGCTCTGTTGTGTGGCAAGCCATCTATACCCGGCAATTCATGTATAACATGCACTCTGATGTCTGGTGTTCAGAGTGTCCGCGGCAATACTACTTTGATGATTCATTTCTCTAGCTTTGGAGTAACTGCTTCAAGTCCTTATAATTCAATCTATTGTATTTAGGTCGGTTGCATAGCCTGGGACCAGTTCTTGAAAGCAGCTTTTTAAAACACCGATCAGTAGTTTTGTGGGGAATGGTTTGCCCCTGTAAACCAAGCGAGCTCGCCATTCCCGTTTCTCATGTCCAAACTACGGTCATCCATGTTTTAGGGGAAATGATGGGTATAAATAGGTTAACGTAGAATACGTGGGGACGTATGTTATATGCATTCGCACGGGTGGGCATTCTTGTTTTGCACTGCACGTAAAAGGATGGTGGTCGGGACGGGTCATACCGTGTCTGTGGTCCTTGAGAGCAGAGCTAGCAGGGCCAAGTACTATAGGAGTGACGAAATAAAAGTGGGGGCAGCAAGGCCGGCCCTGCGGCCACGGCGTGATGGACTACTGGACGTCATACGACGTCTGGCGGTCAAGTGAACACTCTCACACCTTCCGACAAGGAATGCCACTGCGGTGACCCAAGGGCTCCTCGCAGGCATCAGCCTGTCTTCAATCACGCCAGCGCCTCCTCAGCCCCACACGTGGCCAACACACGTGGCTCTTCTACGGGCAGCGCTCTGAGGCGCCCACGCGGGCCACCTAGCAGGAGTGAGCCCGGAGCCTGCCCCGAGGCAAAGAAGTCTCCACACAGCCGGCGTGAGACAGAAAACGTAACGGCGGCGAACACTGTGCAGCTCTTTGTAAACTCCCTAACTCGCGCCTCTCCTAATGGACGTACTGTAAAATGTTGGCAGGCTCTTTAGGGGCGTGTGGATACAGTCCACAGTGTCTGTGTACATCATTCAGTAAACAGATTACAGCCAAAGTCTGGGACGGGATGCTTTCCATACGGGCAATGTTAGGAAAATGGCATCTTTGTACGTGAAAGTATGGCATGGACACGACGGCTACGAGGGAGTGGTGACGGGGCAAGAGGCAGGGTCAGAGTACTAAGGCCCATATTTATACTTTTTGACGCTAAACTGCGCTAACGCAGTTTAGCGTCAAAAAGTTTTGCGCCGGCTAACGCCATTCTGAAGCGCCATGCGGGCGCCGTATTTATTGAATGGCGTTAGCCGGCGCAAGCAGACCGGCGCTGCCTGGTGTGCGCGAGAAAAACCACGTACACCAGGCAGCGCCGGCGTAGGGGGAAAATGGCGCATGGGCGTCTTAAAATGGGGCAAGTCAGGTTACGTCGAAAAAATCGTCGTAACCCGACTTGCGCCATTTATTTTCGACGCCCATCCCCCATCAACATGACTCCTATCATTGTAAAGATAGGAGTCATGCCCCCTTGCCCAATGGCCATGCCCAGGGGACTTCTGTCCCCTGGGCATGGTCATTGGGCATAGTGGCATGTAGGGGGGCACAAATCAGGCCCCCCTATGCCAAAAAAAATTATTTAAAAAAATTAAAAAAATACTTACCTGAATGTCCCTGGGGTGGGTCCCTCCAGCCTTGGGTGTCCTCCTGGGGTGGGCAAGGGTGGCAGGGGGGGTCCCTGGGGGCAGGGGAAGGCACTCTGGGCTCATTTTGAGCCCACTTGTCCCTTAACGCCATGCCTGACCCAGGCGTTAAAAAGCGGCGCAAATGCGCCGTTTTTAGCCACGCCCACTCCCGGGCGTCTCTTTTGCCCGGGAGTATAAATACCACGTAAAGGCCTGGGAGTCATTTTTTAGACGGGAACGCCTCCCTTGCATATCATTAACGCAAGGAAGGGGTTCACGCTAAAAAATGACGCACATTCCGGGAACTTTGGCGCTATTCGCCTCTAACGCCATAGTATAAATATGGCGTTAGTTGGCGTTAGTTTAGCGTCGAATTTGCGTCGAAAAAAACGACGCAAATTCGGCTCAAACGGAGTATAAATACGGCCCTAAATGAGAAGGTACAAAGGATAAACGTGGGGCAGGAAATTGGGGAAAAAAGAAAGCTGGGAACGTGCAAAAAAAGAAGCAAAAATAGCTGGAAAAAGAAGGGTAGATTTCACAAAGACAGTAATAAAAGATCAAAAATATACATATAGCAATGCAGGCAAGCCTAAAAGGGAGGACAAGGCAACAGAAAGAAAAAGAAGAGTATACCGAAAAAATGGGTGAGCGGATATAGTGTAGCAGAAAATTAAGGGCGGTGAAAGTTGGCGAAAACCAAGTGAAATGCTAGAGACAGACAGGTAGTGTCCAGAAAAGAGAAGGAACGACACTAAACGGAAAAAATGGTGAGAGCGTGCAAACTGAGGTTTGGGAGAGCACGGACTAAAAAAGTGGAGAGGAAAAGGAAGGGGGTTGATTGAGGTCTGTAAAAGAGGAGGAAGTGGCAAGAAGTAGCATGGAGTGAGCAACAGATTTAGAGTCACACTTTGCCAGTCCTTCAGTGGCACGACAAGCATCCTGGACAGCCCTCTAGCCCCGACTCCCCCGGCACGGCAGCAAGCACACACCCATCAATCACCTTTGATGTAGACGTCGTCGTCCGCCCGCATGAACCACTCATACTTGTCCAGATAGTGGTCGTGCATGTACTTGATCATCATGAAGGACTTCTTCTGAGGCGGGTACGAGTCGTCCACTCCGGGCAGGGAGATGACGGGCAGTGGCTCGGACAGTGTCAGGTCCCCGGAACCCTGGCTGGAGAAAAACTCCACCCGTCCCGGGATAAAAGGTGCCCAGGTGCGGTAGGCGGCCACGGCCCGTGTGTCCAGGTACTTCTGGGCGGTCATGACACCCACGTAGAGGAAATTCAGGTGCTTGTCTCGTGTCGCCCCGAAGTCCCCGCTGCCTGGGTGGGAGCTCTGCGCCCGGGCGCTGCTGCTGTTACTCTTTTTGCTCTCGTCCTCCTCTTCCTCCTCAGGCTCCTGTCCGTAGACCGGGCTAATACTGGGCACCGTCCCCTTGCCCTTTCTGGGTGGCACTCTGCTGCTGGGGCCCCCGGCACCCACCGGCTCTAGGGCCCTTCCCAACCCCGGCTCTCCAGCGCGTCCGTAGTAGGAGCAGGGGCTGGAGCGCCTCTTCCTCTCGCTCATCTCGGCCACTTTGGGGGCTATGAGCCAGGAGGCGGCCGTGAAGCCTAGGATGAGTCCCACCACCACACTCATCCATGGTCTCCTGGACCTCACAGCCATGACTCGCGGAAAGGCTCCCAATGCGCTACGATCCTCAAAAATGGCAAAAGAAAAAGAAATAAGAAAGATCACCACCAAGACGCAATCAATGGATTCCCAGGAATGACTCGTCCCGCAGGCCCCGCTGAGCCCTACAATGAGACTGCAGCGTTGCCCGGGCACTCCGCTACAAGTTAAAGTTGGGGGTGGGAGAGAGGGATATGGGATGAGGGTTGTGCCGCCTGTCCCTGCAGTCTGTCATCTCTTCGTACGGAGCCTTCTGCCTGCCGCTCTCCTCCCTCGCCGGCACGGTGCTCCGGTTCCTCCGGCCTACCCACAGCAGCCCCAGCCCCGCTGGCATCCCTCCTCCCCACTGCCCGCGGTGTGCCACCTCTCGCCTCAGTACCGCAGACTGACTCCTGCATCAGCCGGCAGGCAGGCACAGTCCTCCTCCCGCTGCTGCCGAGATCCACGCAGCTTTCCGGAAGGAAAGACTTTTCTTCAACGACCGCCCCGCCCCTCCCTCCTCCAGCAGCTCTCTCCGCTCCTCTCTGTCTCTGTCAGTGCTGGGTCTCAGAGTCCCGGGGTCTGCGTGCTCCTTGGGGGCACACAGCACACCTTGGACTTCAGGGCAGGAGTGTGCCTGCCCGGGGAAAGTCCAGGGGGCAGGGCAGTATGCGCTCCCCCACAGCCTCTACCGGCAGGATAACTACACGCAGAGACAGGTCGAGGAGGGAGGGGGGGATTAACTCCAGCATCTACTGTACATCTGCAGAGCGCGGCGTCTGGGAGCAATTGGAAGGCAGAGGTGGAAACTGTTACTGGCTAAGCGGGGCAGCCAGGGAAGCACTGTGCACCGAGGACCTGGGGAGGCGCCTGGCCGCGGGCTCAGTTTCATCATCCTCCCCACGGGAGCACGGTACAGATGTGCGCTACAGAGCGACGCGCAGGACGTGATACTGAGTAAAGCGCCAGAACGTTGCCAGTAGAGCAGCCGTAGCCCATTAACTACCGCATACAGCAGCGCACAGACCTCATTACAGTTGGCATCACCTTTTTCTAGAAAACATATAACATCTACAGTGCCCAAATCTGGCTAAGAATGCACTTGAGCTATTCAAGCGACAGAGAGTGCATAAGTTCCTGCTTTGTAACGATGTACTCATTTGCTGTCACGCGGGCTTCAAGGCTCAACAGAATATTACTTCATTTGATTTTGCTAGATGCTGTCCTCAAACCTGACACCTTCATCCAATGGCACTTTTTAGAGAGGTGATTAATATTGAGTTCCAAATTAGTAGACACCTAGCTATCGTGACCAACTGGCATGAGGACAAATTCAAGATGGTGAGTGTAAAAAATCAACACAAAGGGTCAAAATTCGATACAAAAATTCAGGAAAGGAGGTCAAAATTCAGTACAAAAATTCAGACAAAAGGTACGTTTCAGTCACATCAGAAGAGGTCGCACAATAGTATATAAGTAAATAGTCAACCAACATAAGTACAAGTCAAAATAAGCTTATACTAGTTTGAGACAGTTGCACGTCATGGCTTTTTGGTATGACTGCAGCATTCAGCACCTGTGCAGGTCTTTCTGTGGTATTTCATATGATCATAATCTATTTATATGGTTACTGCACTGGGTTGTCCAGTCTGATATTTTGTTTACAGTTCATGGTCCTGAGCAGCCATGTTTGGTGAGAGAAAGGGTCAGAAACATCTGCTCGGATGGACTTTGTTACTAGCATCTCATATCTGAGTGCCATTGCGAGATGTAAAGCAGGAGGCATTGAATGCAACTATTTGGGACGGCAGTGCTCAGAGTGCCCTGCTTTATGTGTCAGATTGGTTCAGGTATTCCTTGTCTGTTCAGCTGGTGATGACTGGTTTAGGGGCTGGTACAGTACTAAGTGATGGATAAGACCTATAGCAGACAGGTCTTGTGTGAGGGTAAGAGCATTAAGAAGGAAAAGGGAGTTATTAACCAGCCTGCATGAGCTATAATTGGCTGCACACTGCTGAGTGTTCCGGTATTATTGTGGGCAAGAATGGTTAGATAGGAGTTGACATTACAGTATAATGCCCTCGCTAGCCATATGTCAGCCCTCCTGTATATGGAAAATAGTATACTGATTGGGATGTTTGATTTCTGTGAGCTGTAAACTGCAGATTCTCATGATGCACAGAAGTGTGCTACAGACTGAAAACTGTATACATTGTTGAGGCATTAGTGTAGGCCAGAAGGCAGCACTGTCTTTAACATACATAACATATTCCATTTAAATGGAAGCAAAATGCCAAAATGCAGTTTTACTAATGATACAATATAGCACACAAATAATAACGTGTGGAAATGTGGTTCCAGCAAATATGTATCATTTGAACATCACCAAGTAAAGTGTCTTGATTGTTTTGATCCTATGAAAACTCTGTTTCCAGCACATTTCTGAATTGCAAACAAGTGGCTCATTTGTGGTTTCCAAACTTCCGATATGTCTTGAAACATTTGCACAGTTCGTTTACAGGTATTTAGAAGTTGTGTGTTCCAAAAACTCACAGCTTACAGCCTTTGTTTTCACATGCCCTTTAACACCACAGCAAGACTGTCAACTAATCCACTTTACTATTCTGTCTTTGACTGCAAAGTTAGAGAATTTTGTAAAGACCATTCCTCATGTTAATGGATTAAGCAAAATGTTGTCAGATGATACACCCTGATATTTGCCCTCTATTCTTGAATATATAGCACTCGTGTGCAAGCTGAAAAAAATTAAATTAATCTTTATTACCCATTCACCTTCTCAACTTAAACTCATAAGGCTGGCTAGTATGTTTGATAGTTTACTAGACTTTGTGCACTTGGTCCTAGGTTGGTTATGCAAAGGTGTGAAGATTGTACATTTATGGTGTTCTTGAAGGTGATGCTCGAGAAGAGATACATGGTTTTCCGTTGCTTATTTTCTCATTAATGTTCTTAAAGAGGAACATTTTGCCAATATCAGTACTCAATTTTGTGATGTAGAAAGGGTGAAGGCTAAAGGTGGCATTTCCCACCACTGGCTAGAAAGTGAGCGGTGAACTTCTGATATGTTTCTTATGTCCAATTGAAACATTTAGATACCTTTTTCCAAATTGTATAAATGGGAAGTTTAAACTTGGGAAGAATAGCACAGACACTGAAAGTTATTTTGATATGAAAGACAGTCAAAGAGACCAACTCTCTGAAGCTGAACAACAACAAGACCAAAACTGTGACTTTCAGAAACAGCACTTCACCATAGGGCTCCACTTGGTGGCCAACAGAACTAGGACCATTACCCACTACCACCATTCAAGCCAAGAACCTTATGATCGTCACCAACAGCAAATTTGACATGACCACTGTTAGAAATGGGGTCTCTAGTTGGCAGTCGGTTTGCACCCTGTCCAAGTAGGGACCCTCACTATAGTCAGGATAAGGGAGACACCTAGCTCAGATAACCCCTGCTCACCCCCTTGGTAGCTTGGCACGAGTAGTTAGGCTTATCTCAGAAGCAATGTGTAAAGCATTTGCACATAACACAGAGTAACACAGTGAAAACACAACAAAAGGACACCACACGAGTTTTAGAAAAATAGCCAATATTTATCTATACAAAACAAAATCAAATACGGTAAAAATCCAACATACGCTAATAAAAATATGTTTTCTACAAGGTTTACTCAAAAATACAGTTCCTTGAAGTCGATATCTCCACCTGGGGCTATCAGGGCATTGTGATCAACAAAACCAACAGTTCAGGCCGGCCACTGCATCGCGGGCCAGCTATGGCATTGGGATGACCTGGAAACAGTACCTTTGGATTTACAGGGTGTCATGATCCTTGCGGTGACCTCCGGAGAGCGGCGTCACCGGAGTCGCGGTGCCAGTTCTGGAGTCGATGCGGGAGTCATCGAGCCCTGGAAGCCACACGTATTGCAGATCGAAATACAGGCTGATGAAGTCAGGAGTGCTGGTGTGGATGGCGTCGGGGTTGCCGTGCGAAACAGTATGATGTGACATGTGGTGCCCATAGGTCTCGGTGCAGGCTGTGGCTCGGTGACGGCATCCAGTGGCGTCGGCTAAGACCAGGGCTGCACTGTGAAGTAGGCAGTGCGACGTGCGGTGTCACCAGGTCACAGTGCAGGCAGCGACATTGTCATTGCTGATGCACTGTCGGCGGTAGGCCCAAGCTGGCGGTGCAGTACTGGACGGTGCTTCGTGGCCCTCACGAGCGTGTCCACAGGCCACGGCTCGGGCAGGGATGCCTGATACTGGAGTCGATGGTGCTCGTGTTGGTGGATTGGTGCTGCAGTGCGGGATGGGACGGGCTTTGTGTACCTCATGAGCGGTGTCCACAGGCCACTGTGCAGGCAGCTATGCCGGTGTCAGCAGGAGCCTCGTTGTCGGGGATGCCCAGGCTGTGGTGTGAGCAAGGCGATGCCGGAGTGCAGGGCCCACAGGTCGCAGTGTGAGCAGCGGCTCGGTTAAGTCGTCCGCTGACAGCGTCGGTGAGACCAGGGTCGTGGTGCGAAGTGGGGCATTGCAGCTCCGCACCATGTCAGCAGGTCACAGTGCAGGCCAGCGGCATCTTTGGCGGTGTCACAGTGGTTTCTCCTCTTGAACAGCACAAAACACACAGTTCCCAGTGCTGCTGGTTGAGGAAACTGGTCTTTGGTGTCCCTGACATTTCCAACAGGAGGCACACTCTTGGAGACTTTCTGAAGCAGGATACACAACAAAGTTCACCCTTTGCTCTCTTTTAAGGCAGAAGCAGCAACTACAGGCCAATCCAACAAAGCAACACAGCAACAGGACAGTACTCCTCCTCCAGCTCTTCAGCTCTTCTTGGCAGAGGTTCCCCTTGATTCCAGAAAGATTCCATAAGTCAGGAGTTTTGGGGCCAATACTTATACCTGATTCTGCCTTGTACGTTGACAAACTTCAAAGCAAAGTCTCAAGTGTTTGAAAGATCCTTCCTTGTCCAGGCTAGGCCCCAGACCCATACCAGGGGCTGGAGAGTGCATTGTGTGAGGGCAGGCACAGTCCTTTCAGGTGTAAGCGACCACTACTCCTTCCACTCTAGCTCAGATGGCTCATCAGGATATGCAGGCTACACCCGTGCTCCCTTAGTGTCACTGTCTAGAAGACAGGTTTAAATTGCCCAACTGTCAAACTGACCCAGACGAGGAGCCCACAACCAGGCAGAGTCACAGAATCATTTAAACAAGAAAATGCCTAATTTCTAAAAGCAGCATTTTCAAACTCACAATCCCAAACCCAGCTTCACTAAAAGATGTATTTTTAAATTGTGAGTTCCGAGACCCTAAACTCCAAATTTATGTCTGCTCTCAAAGGGAAATTGCACTTAAAAGTTAGTTAAAGGCAGTCCCCATGTTAACCTATGAGAGAGATAGGCCTTGCAACAGTGAAAAACAAATTTGGCAGTATTTCACTGTTAGGACAGTAAAACACACCAGTACATGTCCAACCTTTTAAATACACTGCACCCTGCCCATGGGCTACCTGGAGCCTACTTTAGGGGTACCTTACATGTAGCAAAAGGGAAGGTTTGGGCTTGGCAAGTGGGTACACTTGCTAGGTCGCACTGGCAGTTTACAGACTGCACACACAGACACTGCAGTGGCAGGTCTGAGCCATGTTTACAGGGCTACCTATTTGGGTGCCACAATCAGTGCTGCAGTGCCACTAGTAGAATTTGATTTACAGGCCCTGGGCACCTCTAGTGCACTTTAGTAGGGATTTACCAGTAAATCAAATATGCCAATCATGGATGAACCAATCAACAGTACAATTTACATAGGGAACACTCGCACTTTAGCACTGATCAGCAGTGGTAAAGTGTGCAGAGACAATAAACCAGAAAAATGAAAGTCCAGTAAACCATAAAAACAGGAGGTCAGAAGGCCGAAAGACAGGGGAGACACGCCAACAATCTGCCAGGTCTAACACATTTCCCCTCCACCTGAGAGTATGGGGAACTACCCAACCCCTGAGGAGTCCTCCTCACTAAGACGGAAGAAACTGGACAGACCGTCATCATTGGTGTGTTCTGTGACAGGAAGTTGTTCCACCACAAACTCCATCCTCTGCAGGGAAATGGACCACCTCAACAATTTTGGGTTCTCACCCTTCATCTGCATTAACCATCTGAGGGGCCTGTGGTCAGTCTGAACCCGGAAGTGAGACCCAAACAAGTAGGGTCTTAGCTTCTTCTGTGCCCAGACCACAGCAAAAGCTTCTCTTCAATTGCACTCCACCTCGGTTCCCTGGAGAGTAGTCTCCTGCTAAAAAAGGCTACAGGCTTGTCTAGGCCCTCTTTGTTCAGCTGTGAAAGTACTGATCCCATACCATTCTCTGGAGTTTTTGTCTGTACCCCAAACTCCTTGGAGAAGTCAGGGGCCAGCAGCACAGGTGCCGTGCACAAGTCCTCCTTCAGGGTATCAAACGCAGTCTGGCACGCCTCAGCCCAGATCACCTGTCTAGGCTGCTTCTTAGAAGTCAGCTCTGTCAAGGGGGCAACAATGGTGCCATACCCCTTGACAAATCTCCTGTAGTACCTGGTGAGACCTAAGAAGGCTCTCACCTCTGTCTGGGTCTTGGGGGGTACCCAAGCCCAAATGGCATCAATTTTGGATTGTTGGGGAAACACCTGGCCGCTTCCTACCTGGTGACCCAAGTACACCACTGACCCCCACCCTATCTGGCACTCTTGATAGTGAGGCCTTCAGCTTGCAGCACCTTCAACACTTCCCAGAGGTGGTGCAAGTGGTCCTCCCAACTGGAGCTGAACCCAGCAATGTCATCAAGGTAGGCGGTACTGAAATTTTCAAGCCCAGCCAGGCCCTGATTCACCAACCTCTGGAAGGTGGCAGGAGTGTTCTTCAACCCGAAGGGCATGACCTGGAACTGGAAATGCCCATCTGGTGTGGAGAACGCTGACCTCTCCTTGGCCCCCTCGGTTATGGCAATCTGCCAGTACCTAGACATTAAATCAAATGTGCTCAGGAACTTGGATGCCCCCAACCGATCTATGAGTTCATCAGCTCTGGGGATAGGGTGGACGTCCGTTTTGGTGATGACATTGAGCCCCTGGTAGTCCACACAGAACTGAAGTTCTCATGTGGCACCAGGTGCAGCAGGCTTGGGTACTTAAACCACTAGGCTGGACCCAGACCAAGGGCTGCTGGAGCACTCAATCACTCCTACAGCCAACATCTTGGAGACCTCCTCCTTGATGCTGGCCTTCACTCTGTCAGCCAAACAGTAACCTTATTTTTCACAGGCCAAATCATGCATGCATAGATGGGTGACACCTGGGGTGTGTGAAAACAGAGTTGCAAAGTGTCCCAGTAACTGGGGACACTCACTCTGCTGCTCTAGAGTCAGAGAAGGGGAGAGGAATACACCTTCTACTGGCCCATCCTGCTCCTTGGCAGACAGGAGGTCAGGGAGAGGTTTACTCTTCTCTTCTGCCCCATCATCTGTAGCCATAAGCATGGTTCACCACCAAGTAGGTGACTTCACTCTTGCGCTCCTTCACCTCAAATGGCCCTGACCACCTGTCCTGCAGAGCACAAGGCTCTATGGGGGGGCATGACCCACACGTTCTGGCCAGGCTGAAACTCAACCAGAGTGGTATTCTGGTTGTACCAGCGTTTCATGTCCTCCTGGCTTGCCTCTAGTTTATCTTGCGCAAGCTTCCTAAAGCGTGCAGTCTGGTTTCTGAAGGCTACCATGTAGCTAAATACATCCTGGAGGAGCTTCCTAGGAGCTTGCTCCCAGCCTTCTTTCACTAGACTCAGAGGTCCTCTGACCGGGTGCCCATACAACAGTTCAAGAGGCTAAAGTCAATCTCCTTCTGTGGTACTTCCCGGTAGGCAAAGAGAAGGCATGCTAAGAGGACGTCCCACTTACGCCTCATGGAGTCTGACAGACCCCCAATCATGCCTTTCATGGTTCATTTGAATCTCTCAACCAACCTGTTACTTTGGGGATGGTAAGGAGTGGTGAATTTGTAGTGCACTCCAAATTCCTTCCACATGGCCTTTATGTACATGGACATACAGTTGATACCCCTGTCAGATACCACCTCCTTTGGAAAACACACTCGGGTAAAGATCCCCATCAGTGCCAGGGCCACAACAGATGCCGTCACTGTCCTCAGAGGGATAGCTTACGGGTACCGGGTGGCATGGTCCACCAAGACCAGGATCAACCTGTTCCCTAGGGCTGTCTTGGGGTCCAGAGGCCCCACTATGTCACCTCAGTGCTTATGCTCTCTCTGCTTTTAAAGTTGTCACAATAGGCTAGTGACTTACTTTACCAATTTCAATTGGCACACTGGGCCCCCCTTATAAGTCCCTAGTTTATGGTACCTAAGTACCCAAGGCATTGGGGTTCCAGGGGATCCTTATGGGCTGCAGCTTTTCTTTTGCCACCCATAAGGAGCTCAGACAAACCCTTTTACAGGACTGCCATTTCACAGCCATTTTCACTTCAATTAAGTAACTTGTAAGTCACCTATATGTCTAACCTTCACTTGCTAATGGTTAGGTGCAAAGTTACTAAGTGTGAGGGCAAAGGTGTCCCCACATAGTTCAGGACCATTTCCCGGGACTTTGTGAGTGCGGAGATGCCATTACACGTGTGCATTACATTTAGGTCAATACCTATATGTAGCTTCACAATGGTAACTCTGAATATGGTCATGTGAGGTGTCTAAGATCATGGAATTGTCCCCCCATTCCAACTCTGATATTGGGGAGCCAATTCCATGCATCCTGGGGGCTCCACTATGGACCCCCAGTACTGCCAAGCCAGCTCTCTGAGGCTTGCACTGCAGCTACAGCTGCTGCCACCTCTCAGACAGGGTTCTGCCCTCCTGGGGTCTGAGCAGCTCAGTCCAAGGAAGGCAGAACAAAGCACTTCCTTTGAGAGCAGGGTGTTACACCCTCTCCCTTTGGAAATAGGTGTTACGGCCTGGGGAGGGGTAGCCTCCCCCAGCCTCTGGAAATGCTTTGAAGGGCACAGATGGTGCCCTCCTTGCATACGCCAGTCTACACCAGTTCAGGGACCCCTTGTCCACTGCTCTGGTGCAAAACTGGACAAAGGAAAGGTGAGTGACCACTCCCCTGTCCATCACCACCCTAGGGGTGGTGCCCAGAGCTCCTCCAGCGTGTCCAAGAATTCAGCCTTCTTGCTTTGCAAGGTCTGGGTCACTCTGGAGGGCTCTGAGTGGCCAGTGCCAGCAGGTGATGTCAGAGACCCTTCCTGATGGGTCCTTACCTGATAAGGTAGCCAATCCCCCCTCAGAACTTTTTAGTGTCTCTCCTGTGGGTTCTCTTGAGATTCTACTTGCAGGTTTCCAGCAGCAATCCTCTCAACTACTACTTCATCATCTGACCTCGGATCAACCGCAGCCTGCTCCAGGAACCACTGCTACAGCAACAAAGTATCCACAAGGGATACTTTTCTTCTGCAACTTCAGCTCCAGTCAGCAACTGCAACAGTTTCCACAGTGTGCATGCTCTGAGGACTCCCTGTCTTCACCCTGCACCAGATGGACCGAAGAAATCTCCTGTGAGGTGACAGAGTCACTCCCCTACTCACGCAGGCACCTTCAAAGTTGACGACTGGTTCTCTTGAACTCCTCTCACAGCGACAAGCATGCTCCTTGGAACACACAGGGTGGACCCCCATCGACACAGACTGTCCCTAGGTCCTGCTGTCGCAATTTGGAGGAGGTAAGACCTTGCCTTCCCCTAGAACTACAGTGCCCCTGTGCACTGTGTCTTCTTCAACTCCTGAGGCCTCTGTGCACTATTTACAAAATTCTTTTGTGCACAGCCTGGCCCAGGTCCCCAGCACTCTATCTTGTGATGCTCAACTCACTGAGTTAATCTCCGGTGGCGTGGGAACTTCTTTTGTAGTGCTGCACCAACCGCATTATGCACCTCCTTTTTCCCTGTGTCCTGGGACACCACTGGGTGCTATCTGATTCTCTAAGGGCTCTCTGAAGTGCTGAGAGCCCCCGTTTCCTCCTCACACAGAGTTGAGGCCCCCAGGTCCTTTCTGGGTCCAGATAGTGCCTAGTTGATGCAAAACACAACTTTGCCGGAACCAAGGCTTGTTGGGGGAATCCAGCGCCAAAACTCACCTGCATCCATCTTCACGGCGTGGGACAAGATCATTTGCATCATGCAGGAAGCCACTGGCCTCTTCCTAGGGTGCATTTCTGCAGTCTTCGTCCAACTGGGGACTCTTCTTTTGCACCCTCTTCTGGGTTGGCAGGGGCTCCTGTCCTCCTGGAACTTCTTTCGACTTCTGGACTTGGTCTCCTTCTTTTTCAGGTCTTCAGGTCCAGGAATCCACTGTTTGTTGCTTGCAGACTTGGTTGGTTCTTGTAATAGTCCCAATCACGAGGTGTAGTGTGTCCTAAGGAAACATGCAGTACTTTACTCCTACTTTACTGGGCTCTGGGGTGGGGTAATTTACTTACCTTTACTATATTCTTACTCTCCCAGCGATTCTGCACACTCTACACTTGTCTGATGGGGAATTAGTGTTTCGCATTCCACTTTCTTAGTGTATGTTTTGTGTTGCCCCTAGACCTATTTTCTCCTAGTGCATTCTATAGCATTTCTTATTGTTTGCACTATCCTATGTCTAATTACTTGCCTTATTTTGGTGTCTAGTGTATATACTGTGTATAATACTTACCTCCAGAAGGAGTATTGCCTCTAAGATATTTTTGGTACTATGTCACCCAAATAAACGACCTTTATTTTTGGTACGACTAAGGCCCTCATTAGAACCCTGGTGGTCGGTGTTAAAGCGGTGGTAATACCGCCAACAGGCCGGCGGTAAAAATAAATGGGATTTGGACCATGGCGGTTGCCGCCATCCAAAACCGCCACTTTAACACACTGACCGCCAGGGTGGTAACAGCCGCTGAGCTGGAGACTTCAGTCTCCAGCCCGGCGGCTGCCACAATCCCACCCTCGGGATTACGACCCGGCCTACCGCCATGGTTTTTGTGCCAAACTTACTGCCACAAAAACCATGGCTGTAGGCACTATCAGTTCTAGGGAATCCCTTCCCTGGCACAGATAGGGGTCTCCCCCAGCCCCCTCCCCCTCCCCAAATCCCTCCACCGCCCCCCTCCTGCCATCCCCCGCACATATACACACGCACACCCATTTACACACATGGACACACACATACCCACAACCACCCATGCGTGCACACATACATACCTACACACCGCAACACACACCAACATACCTTGTCAAACACATGCATTCACAACACTCACAATCACTCATTCACTCATGCATCCTACGCGACTCACACCCACATGCACGCATACCAATACATACACACCCCCCCCACAAACACACAACACTTACCTGCTTGCAGGGGGTCCTCCGGCTGGAGGCGGTCCGTGGCGCTGCTGTCAGCAGCAGCGTCCTCCAGCAAAACACCGCCAGGCCGTATCCTTGCTCCTGAAACGGTCGGCGGTGTTTTGCTGGCATGGCGGTGATGCTGTCAGCAGCGCCGCCTTACCGCCGTCCGCCGCCATGACCGTCGGCGGTGTTCCACTACAATTCTGGCGGAATACCGTTGGTGGTCATGATACCGATAGACGGCTGATAGCTATGGCGGCAGTATGTTGGTGGCCGTCGCCATGGCGGTAGGCGGTCAATACTGCCAATGTTGAAATGAGGGCCTAAGTATTGTCGTTATTTGTGTATAAGTACGGTGTAACTATAAGTGGTATTACATGAGCTTTACATGTCTCCTAGTTCAGCCTAAGCTGCTCTGCTATGACTACCTCTATCAGCCTAAGCTGCTAGACCACTACCACATGTCACTAATAAGGGATAACTGAACCTCGTATAAGGTGTAAGTACCCAAGATACCCTCTACAAACCAGGACAGCCTCCTACACCTGGGCCAATGTTTCAGGCTCCAGGTCTGTCTGATCACCCTGTCTGGCTGCCATGGACCGAGTGGTCACGCGTGCCCACTCTGGCAACCCCAACATCCCCAAATGTGACCTGAGCTCTACCTCCTTCCAGGCGGAAGTCTCCAGGTCTTTGCCTAGCAGACAGTCAACTGGCATGGTGAGACTCACAGCTACCCTTAAGGATCCTGAGACCCCCCCACTCAAAAGGAACCTGCGCCACGAAGGTGGCGCTCCGAGATGTCCACTGCAACTACTTGGTGGAATACACCAGGAACTATTTGCTCTTCATACACCAGGTGACACCGGTACCGTCGTCACACTGGCTCCAGTATCTCTGAGAGCATAAACCCTCTGCCCATTAATGGTCACCCACTGCCTGTATTTCTTAGTGTTATCAGGCATTTGGTTTCTCTGGACCATCTCACCTTACCCTAGTGAGACAAGGGTAATCTCTGTGGGATCCCCAAACCCACATGGGATCACCTCCTCCCCAAGTGCTACACTGGCCAACCCCTTGATCTGCCCACTGCTGGGTAGCAGTGTCCACTTGGGACACCTGGGATCTCCCTTCATGTGACCCTCCTGGTCACATGCAAAGCACTTACGGTGCCCTGCCTCTGCAGGCTTCCCTGAAGAGGCCCATGGTTTTTTATCTCCTGGCGGGTGGGATTTATTACCCAGATTACTAGAGTGGGGCCCTTTGGGAGACTCATTTTGTTTAAGCTTGTCCCCCAATCTACTTTTGGGAACCCTGCCCACCTTTGACAGAATCTCCCCCATACCTTTTTCTGTCAGCCAGTGGTCCTCCTCCATAGCAAGCTTCCTGGGGTCAGTCAGCTTACTATCAGTCAAGTGCGGGCACAGCTCTGCAAAACAATTAGACAAGTGCTCCCACACAATTAAGTTGCACAGCCCCTGAAAATCTGTCACATTACTGACCTTCACTCAACCATACAGTGCTCTGCTAAAATAATCTACTCATTCTAACCATGCCTGGGAATCAGTTTTCTTACTCTGCCTAAACTGATCCCGGTACTTGTCAGGAGTGAGGCCATACCTACTGAGAAGGGCCTCCTTCATGCCAGCATAGGTGAGGTTGTTCCCCTTACCCAAAGCTATCGAAGTGTCCCTCCCCTCCTCTGTGAAGTGGTTCCACAATCCTGCCCCCTCAATTCTTCTCAGGGACCCAATTCATGTGGCTGTATGCCTCATATCCCTGAAACCACCTCTGTATGTCACCTCCCTTCTTGTACTCTCTCCCTACATTCTTAGGAATGTGCACAATTCTGTCTGACTGCACTGAGATATTGATGCCACCATCATTGCTGGACCTGCTCCACACATCCCACTCCTTTACTCTAAGCTCATGCTCCAAGAGCATTTTCTTCTCCTCCATTTTCAATCTCTCCAACTCAATCTGGTGCCTCCTGGCTTCTCTCCTGTCCTCCATTTCCTCTGGAGTCAGGCTCTTAGAACCACCGCTGCTGCCTGACCCAGAGAGTAGCTCCCCCGCTAGCAGCTCTTTACGCTCAGCACATCTTCTCTTTGATTTGGGTCCACAGTCTCCCCCATTGGATCCACGGACTGCCCACTGGCAGTTCTGGCTGCTACCCAGGCCCTCGGCGCCTTTTGTAGCTCCTCCTTTTTGGTGAGGACTCTGACCTGGACTTTGAGGTTTTTACAAACTGCCTTCAGTTGCTTCACGGTCTAGGTTTCCATACTATCCTCCTCAAAAACCAAATCCTGGGTTGCAACTGACAGTGCTTTTGACAGAGACATGATGTTGTTGGAGTTCACTTGAACTCAAGATCAAAAATAGGTCAAAGAGAAAAAAATCAAAAACAAAAATCTGTATGCGGCATGTAGTGGTCTGCAATATGGTAGAAGTGTACACCAATCACTGTGGGGCAAATGCAAATCCTATCCTCACCACTGACAACCAAAGTTAGAAATGGGGCCTCTAGTTGGCAATCGGTTTGCACCCTGTCCAAGTAAGAACCCTCACTCTCGTCAGCATAAGGGTGATACCCAGCTCAGATAACCCCTGCTCACCCCCCTGGTAGCTTGGCATGACCAGTCAGGCTTATCTCTGAAGCAATGTGTAAAGCATTTGCACATAACACACAGTAACAAAGTGAAAACACTGCAAAAGGACACCACACCAGTTTTAGAAAAATAGCCAATATTTATCTATATAAAACAAGACCAAATATGATAAAAGTCCGAAATATAGTAATAAAAATATGATTTCTGCAAAATGTACTCACAAATACAGTTCCTTGAAGTCGATAGCTCCACCTGGGGCTATCACAGCATCGTGATCAACAAAACCAACAGTTCAGTCAAGCCGCAGCTTCGCGGGCCAGCTACGGTGTCGGAAAGACCCACAAACAGTACCTCTGGATTTGCAGGGCCTTGTGATCCTCGCGGTGAGCTTTGGAGTGTGGCATCACTGGCGTCGCGTTGTCGGTTCCGTAGTCATCGGGCCCTTGAAGTCACACGCACTGCAGATCCAGCTCGGGGCTGATGAAGTCAGGAGCACTGGCATGCATGGCATTGGGGATGCGGTGCAAAGAGGGGCGGTGCGACATGCGGTGCTCACAGGTCAGGGTGGAGGCAGCAGATTGGTGAAGGCATCCAGCGGGGTTGGTGAGACCAGGGCTGCAGTGTACGGCGAGGCGGTGTAATGTGCAGTGTCACCAGGTCAAGGCGCAGGCAGCAGCGGCGGCATTGCTGGAGCACTGTTGTTGGTAGGCCCAAGCCGGCGGTGCGGGATGGGACGGTGCCTCGTGACCCTCACGAGTGGTGTCCACAGGCCACGGTGTGGGCAGGGATGCATGGTGACAACACTGGAGTCGATGGTGCTGGTGTCAGTAGACCGGTGCTGCGGTGAGGGACGGGATGGGCTTCACGTACCTCACAAGTGGTGTCCACAGGCCAGGGTGCAGGCAGCGGCGCTGGTGTCAGCAGGAGTGGCGGCGGCGATACCGGAGTGCGGGGCCCACAGGTCGTGGTGCGAACAGCGGCTCGGTGAAGTAATCCGATGACTGTGTCGGTGAGACCAGGGTCACGGTGGAAGCAGGACAGTGCACTCTGTGCTGCATGGGCAGGTCACTGTGCAGGCTAGCGGCGTCATTGGCGGCATCAAAGTGGTTTCTCCTCTAGAACAGCACAAAACACACAGTTCACAGTGCTGCAGGTCAATTAAACTGAAGTCTTTGGTGTCCCTGAGATTTCCAACAGGAGGCAAGCTCTACTCCAAGCCCTTGAAGACTTTCTGAAGCAGGATACACAGCAAAGTTCATTCTTTGCTCTCTTTTCAGGCAGAAGCAGCAGCTGCAGGCCAATCCAACAAAGCAACACAGCAAAGGGACAGTACTCCTCCTCCAGCTCTTCAGCTCTTCTCCTTGGCAGAGGTTCCTCTTGATTCCAGAAAGATTCTAAAAGTCTGGGGTTTTGGGTCAAATACTTATACCCCTTTCTGCCTTTGAAGTTGGCAAACGTCAAAGCAAAGTCTCAAGTGTTTGCAAGATCCTTCCTTGTCCAGGCCAGGCCCCAGACACAAACCAGGGAGTTAGAGAGTGCATTGTGTGAGGGCAGGCACGCACAGTCCTTTCAGGTGTAAGTGACCACTCCTCCCTCCACTCTAGCTCAGATGGCTCATCAGGATATACAGGCTACACCCCAGCTCCCTTTGTGTCACTGTCTAGAGGAGAGGTGTAAACAGCCCAACTGTCAAACTGACCCAGACAGGGAATCCACAACCAGTCAGAGTCACAGAATGGTTTAAGCAAGAATATGCCTACTTTCTAAAAGTGGCTTTTTCAAGCTCACAATCTAAAAATCAACTTCACTAAAAGATGTATTTTTAAATTGTGAGTTCAGAGACCCTAAACTCCATATTTCTATCTGCTCCCAAAGGGAATCTGTGCTTTAAAGTTAGTTAAAGGCAGCCCCCATGTTAACCTATGAGAGGGATAGGCCTTGCAAAAGTAAAAAACACATTTGCCAGTATTTCATTGTTAGGACATGTAAGACACACCAGTACATGTCTAACCTTTTAAATACACTGCACCCTGCCCATGGGCTACCTAGGGCCTACTTTGAGGTTGCCTTACATGTACCAAAAGGGAAGGCTTGGGCCTTGCAAGTGGGTACACTTGTCAGGGTGAACTGGCAGTTTACAAACTGCACACACAGACACTGCAGTGGCAGGTTGGAGTCATATTTAAGGGCTACTTATGTGGGTGACACACTCAGTGCTGCAGTCCTACTAGTACCATTTGATTTACAGGCCCTGGGCACCTCTAGTGTACTTTATTAGGGACTTACCAGTAAATCAAATATGCCAATCATGGATAAACCAATCAACAGTACAATTTGCATAGGAAACACTTGCACTTTAGCACTGATCAGCAGAGGTAAAGTGTGCAGAGACAATAAACCAGCAAAAACAGAGTCAAGTAAACCATAAAAAACAGGAGGTCAGAAGGTAAAAAGACAGGGGAGACATGCCAAAAAGCTACCAGGTCTAGCAACCACCTAAGTCAATACCATCATCCTCGCATGCTTCCATACTCTGAAGATGCTGAGGAAGATTTTCAAATGAATCCCAAAAAGCAGCTGGGAAACGATCACATATAACCTTGTCACAAGCTGCCTGGACTACAGGAACACCATATATTCCGAGATCATCAAAAAACCAAACCTGAATGCTGCAGACCATTTAGAACCTGGCAGCCAGAATCACTCTCAACCTCCCACGCCACGCCAAACTCACATCACATCACATCACACCTGAAGGACCTACACTGGCTCCTCGTACACAAACAAACACAATTCAGACTCTTCACCCACACTTTTAAGGAATTACATAACACTGGCCCAGCATTCATCAACAATTGCATCTGCTTTCACAAATCTTCCAGACATCTCCATTTGTCCAGATTCCTACTTGCTTGTATCCCACGGATATGAAAAACCAGATCCAGTGGTTTGACCTTGTCCTATATCACTCTTAAATTGTGAAACAACCTGCTGCTCCATATAACAGTCTCCTCCTCTCTTGAATTTCACAAGAAGCTGACAACCTGCCTTTTTGAGAAGTCCCACTAGGCCACAGGTTTGGTGGGATTCACTCCTGCTCTGCGACAGGATACCCCCTGGTGATAGTGTGCTCTTCAAATCTGCATAACATAACATTGGGAGATATTGGAAGAAATAGTGTTTGGGCTGGGGACTCAGCGGAAGAGAGAAATGGCGGCAGGGAAACAGGAAGAGAATAAAAGTTAAAGGTCTCTGAAGAAAGAGAAATAGCAAAGGCCTGAGTTTCAAGTGTTGAGATTTAACTGGGGGTAAATAAAAAATGCTGTACAACAGGAAGAGCTCAGAAAACTGTTAGAGGTATGCGGGTCTAAAGAATGGAGAGTGCTAGGCTGCAGCAGTGGTTCAGGTAATAGACAGAGACGCTGTAGATGAAAGTCTGAAAAGCTGAAAGAAGTTGAATGGTACATTGCAGTCCCTCTCTAGCCATCTCAGTTCCATTCAATTTTGCTCTCTTTAACCACTCTTCCTCTCTGAAGTAAAAGGGAATAACTCTCAATTATGGAGATCTCTCAGTTTCCTTCAAGCTGTCCCTCAAACCCTCAGCAGTGACATAGAGGCTGCTTTGTGCATTTTCCACCACCCTATTTCATGTCAGTTTACTTGGGGGCGTGGCCTGCAGCCGATGCAGCAGCACGCTTAGTGTGGAGCTCCGGGGCCGCGAACCAGTATATGTCAGTATAAAACCGACAAATAATGCCCAATTGCAAACAACATTAACGGTCCAGATATCGGAACACCTGCAGTATACGGAGATAACAATGCGAACCTGAAACGGTGGAGAAAATCGGGAGAATTTGTATTGGCCGGCTCTCTCCACGACCGCATAGATCCAAGATGGCGGCTACACCCAAATAACGCCGCGGCCGGGGGAGACGGGGTGAAGAGCAGAGACCAGGGCCTCCGTTAGAACAATGAGATGGCGCCGATCCTGGGAAAAGCACCCCTGCTAATGGTGAACCTCTCACCGGTAGCGACCGGTGGCAACAAGACACGGTGAGAGCGCGACCCAGTGACATAAGAGCGTGACCGAAGAACGGAGGACACCTAATAACTGAGGGGGCAGTGGAGGGCAACCCACCCCCCACAAGGCACAAAGGCAGAGGTGGGACATGGGTGGTAGATGCGCCCCACCCAGTGAAAGGAGCACTGGCAGAGATTCGAGAGAGAAACACCTGAGAGCCTACACAAGATTGCCCTCACTGAGACGCTCCATTCAGAAAATGCTTCACACCTCTGGAAAAGAGGGTAATACTGACTGCACATTCAATACCAGGGGGCTCACTGGTGAAGCCAAAACAATGCCCCTGCTGTTTCCTCCCCACATCTGCCTGGACCCATAGTCTGTTTTCTCTTTCTTGCTATACCGCAACCCACAGAACCGTAACACGCTGGAGGAGATAGCGGGTAGTGACCAGCTTTTGCAAATGACTTGAAATCCGCGTATTACGTGGGGGATGGAGAGCACCGGAACCAGCCAGGGGAACAATCAGATGATGCTATCTAGAGGTGGAAAACACTAAATTGCATGAACATACTCTTCCCCGACCTGATCTCCTGATCCAAAGATGGGGAGGCTCAAAAAACGAGAGGAACACCATCAAGATGGCGCCGCTACCTCCAGACCTCTTGAACAATCCCAATCGCAGGCCCACAAGAAGTCCAGGAACTAAAGGTGACAACCTTAGATACCGTTCTCCTCTCCATTAAGGAGTCCCGCAAGGCACTTGAAAGTAAAATAGACAACTTAACAATTGACTTCTCATTATTGCGGGACGACCACCGGAGATTAGCTGAAAGAGTAGGAACGAACGGAAAAAATATTACACTGGTGACCACAACGCAGAAATCTACATCTTCAGAGCTTCAGGAACTCACATCAAGGGTCAAAGTACTAGAAACAAGGGCGGAAGATGCTGAAAACCGAGCTCGGCGGAGTAACATCAGACTAGTTGGTATACCAGAAGGAGCGGAATCATCAGCAATCAACATGGAGGCTTTCCTAGAGCAGTGGCTTAGAAGTGCAGTGGCGCCTGAAGGCCTCTCAGCATTTTTTGCGGTGGAGAGGGCCCACAGAGTACCCAACAGAACCCCACCGCCTGGAACCAGACCGAGAATAATAGTGGCAAAACTATTACATTACAAAGACAGAGACCACATACTAACTCAATCTCAACTGAGAGGAGAGATCCTATATGAGAATCGGAGAATCATGATACTTCCTGATTTCACCAGAAGAACGCAAGCACAAAGGGCCTCCTTCAATGAACCTAAGCGGGTCCTGCGTGAGAATAATATAAAATACGCGATGATCTTCCCGGCCAAGCTCAGAGTAGAATATAACAATACAACGCACTTCTTTCTATCTCCGCAGGCAATGGAAGACTAGCTGGAAAACCTGGACTTGACCAAACAGGCCCCCAACCTTCGATCCCTCCTTATGCCCGGAAAGAAACGCAGTAGATCTAGGAAACGGATTACTGAGGCAGCACCCCCAAGACATCAGTCGTTACGGGAGATGAGAGAGGCCATAAACATAGCAGCAACTCTGAGCGGAGGAACCCCTCCACTATCCCCAGAGGTCCTCGCAAGACACCCTTGTCAGCTTACCCCCAGTGACTCCGAGAACAGCAGATGAGATTACCTGAAATCTCCCTGGATGAATGAAAAACTTCAAGAACATTGATCTGAGTTCTTATGAAACTATTACATAACTTAGACGAAAGAAACTACGAAGCTGAACTGAACAAAACCTCTAAAATGCACTTTACTGGGCAGCAGAAGTAGTACAGATGAGCCCGGGGAACGGCCCAGGGCAACAGCTCTCGGCCTTTGGCACCCCACCCACCTATAGGACTTTAACTAAGACTGTTAATATGGTTTGGACGGGGAGAGTTCTAGATACCGGTCCCGGGGAAGGGGAGTTGGGCACTGAGTTAGTTAAATTAGTTTTAGGAGTACTAAATGCACAAATAGGCAATGACCCAAGCAATTCTCGATTTCTAATAAAAAAAACTAACTTATCATTAGGGTTCCAAACGTTGCAACAAGAATACAGGCACGGGCCATGTCATACTAACAATATAGACCATGACTACACAATATAAAATTATATCATGGAATGTTAGAGGCCTAAATAATATTTCTAAAAGGTACAAAGTGCACAATTACCTTAAAAGGAGGGGTATTCACATAGCTATCTTACAAGAAACGCACCTAATAGAGCAAGAAGTTAATGCCCTGAAAAAAAGATGGAGAGGACAAATCTTTGCCACTAATTACTCAGTGTTTGCAAGGGGAGTGTTGTTATGGATCCGTCCTGGGGTGCCCTTCCAGGTGCTGCACAAGATCATAGACAAGGATGGGAGATATGTAATAGTCACAGGGAGATTAGAAGGAACGGAGATAGCCATTAGTGGAATATACGCTCCAAACCAAGATCAAGGGAAATTCCTCGACAAAGTATCACAGGACATAGGCCCACTCATGACGGGCCCCAAAATAATCGGGGGTGACTTTAATTGCATAGCTAACATTGAATTAGATAGGTCGCACCCACCTCTCTCACAATCACCGATTTGCAAAACTGCCTTACTATTCAAAAATTGGCAACTACACTGGCACCTCAAAGACTGCTGGAGACAACTCAACCCACATATCAGAGATTACTCATATTATTCAGCTGTACATGCCTTACATGTTAGGCTGGACACCCTCTTAGTGTCGCCGGAAGTGCACAATACGGTGATGACAGCTGAATATCTCAGTCGCACCATATCAGATCACAACCCCCTGATGCTCTCATTAGCCTGGAGTGGGGAAAGACCCTCAATACCAACCTGGCGTCTAAGGGATGCTCTGGAAGACGAAGCATTTAAACAAATCCTGCATAAAAACATTGAGGACTTCTTCAAACAAAATGCAGGAACTGCCTCCTCCAGATCCACTGAGTGGGAATCGTTCAAAGTAGTCACTAGGGGTCAATGCATTAGTGCAAATATGGGAGTCCGGAAAGTGTTAGAAATAGAACTCAAGCAGCTCGAAGACGCCCTTAGAGATCTCAAGCGTAATCACCCTGCACAACCTGATCTGTCCCTTTTACTACTCGAAACTAGAAATAAGATAACTGAGGCGAATATTAGACTGTCTTGCTTTGATTATAAGCACTATTTGAGTAGGTAGCATGCGGAGGGGGATAAGTCGGGTGCCCTATTAGCCTGGCTCGCCAGACCCCATACGCAACAAACGGTCGTGGTGGAGATTGAAGACACCCCAGGTCATAATGTTTACGGGCAAAAGGAGATAAACACGAGCTTCCTTAACTATTATTCAGCATTGTATGCACCCCCGGTTGATATAATAACCGAGACTCAGATACAAGAGTTAGAAGCCCTTGCCCTTCCTAAATTGGGAGCTGAGGACTGCGCGACTCTTGCGACACCTATTTCAATTGCAGAAATCAAATCAGCAATTCAAGGCATTGCGAGGGGCAAGGTGCCGGGAGCGGACGGACTCCCAGTAGAGTTTTATCTTCGTTTCCAGGACTTACTAGCTCCACAACTCTGTATACTTTACGCAGAAGCATGGAATAATAATAATCTACCTCGGTCGACTTCTGAGGCCATAATGATTCCATTATTGAAACCCGATAAGCCCCCCAACGAGGTCTGATTGTAACGCCCATTATCCATGCTCAATCTTGATTACAAAATACTTAGCAGAGTGTTAGCGGATAGGCTACTACCCCATATGACCTCACTGATCCATCAAGATCAATCCGGCTTTATTCCTTCACGCAGCACTGCACAAAATATCAGACGCCTGCTCTTAATCCTTCACAACATACCACTAACTACACCACACGCGGTGATCATATCGGTGGACATCGAAAAAGCCTTTGATAGCTTGAGATGGGACTTCCTCGAGTAGGCAATGCTACAGATGGGACTCGGAGAAGGCTTTGTCCGTTGGACGAGACTCCTATACACCAATCCCACAGCACGAGTCCGAACGGGTCACAATGAGTCTGAATCTTTCCCCATAGGTAGAGGCTCCAGACAGGGCTGTCCTTTATCACCTCTTCTTTTCGCGGTAGCAGTAGAACCACTTGCTCAAATGGCCAGAATCCGAGGCTACTATGAGGGTATTTTGATTAATCGCTGGACACATCATATTGCTCTTTACGCAAACGACATGCTACTTTTCTTGAGAACCTGGAAGTGGGGCTACCGGGAACAATGGATATGTTAGAAACAGACGGAGTAGCATCCGGTCTCCGTATTAATTGGAAAAAATCCTCTATCTTCCCAGCAATTAAAAACACCAAAGAACCCACAGATACCAGAGGCCTGCCCTGGACCCCAAATACATTTAAATATTTAGGAGTTAATATATACCACACCACAGAAGACCTGTTGGAAGGGAACATACATAGAACACTTAGAGGGATCCGGGCAAGTATGCAGTTCTGGAGGACACTCCCCCTGACAGTATCTGGAAGAGTCGCCCTGCTTAAAATGATAGTTTTGCCCAGACTGCTCTACTATTTTTCTACTATTCCAATTTTAATTCATAAAATGGCATTCAAAAACATAGAATCCATGGTCACGAGCTTCATTTGGGGAACGGGTAGACATAGAATAGCGTTGCACACTCTCCAGAGGCCTACCACTTAGGTGGGTATGGCAGTTCCAGACCTCGAGATCTACTACTGGGCAGGCCAATTGCAATGGTTGGCAAAATAAAATTACAGAACCCCCAGCGCCCAAGAACTTGCAGATTCCGCTGAACGGCCCACTAGCACAAATCCTGGGCATCTTACTGAACCCTAAAAGGCAGAAACGACACCTTCCTATGGAGTGGGAACCAACCAGACATTGCTGGGAGCAGTACCTAAAGCGCACCCGCACTGCGACACCATACGCACCTGAGACCCCCATAACATGCCTAGCACACTCCATGGGAAACCATATAATAATAGGCATTACTAAACTAAAGGCATATAATATTATAAAATTGGGTGACCTGTTTAATAATGGGAAACTATGTACCTATGCAGAATTACAAGAACAGTTTGCCCTTCCACCAGGAATGTTCCTCATACATAGCGCAATAACTAGAGCTATTTATAAGAAATGGAGAGCGGGCACACTAGAACCATCTACACATGAGGGTTGCAACCTTAAATGCTCAATTGGGAAACAAAAAGGAGTGATTTCAGGTATATATAAATCCCTGCTGAACAGCACATGTTTACCCCTAAACAAGCTTAAAACCAAGTGGCAGACAGAGCTGGAGACTGCCATAGACAACGAACAATGGGCCAGGATAACCTCCCATATATACACAGTGTCGAGAAACGCAAGATTTAAATTAATAAATTTGTATATATACCATAGAGCCTACCTAACCCCTCTAATTATAACTAAAATGTATGGTGTGACTAACTCATGCTGCCCTCTTTGCACTGAGCCAGCAGCAGGTCTACTACACATGTTGTGGAGCTGCCCTCTGCTGGAAGACTACTGGGTAGTGATCTTTAGGAAAATTTCCTCTAGTACTGGGAGAACATTACCCCCCACCCCAATAGTGGCAGTATTGGGAGGCTTTGCCCGGCTCACAAAATAGCTTACAAGTTCATTGACCTTGCCTTGATTCTAGATAGAAGAGAGATAACTTCACACTGGAAGAACGCAACGGGCCCACAAGTGACTAGGTGGCAAAATGCAGTGGAAAAATGGGCAGAGGCCGAGGGAGCGGCGCTGAGGAAAGAAACTATACTAGGGCAAAGACCTAGTGAAAATATTACACAATGGAATGTGATCCTGGAGAATCTGAGAACTGCTGATGCCCCCCCTATCAGAAGAAAAGAGCACCACTTCGGAATCTGAAACCGAACAGCCCTCCACACCTTTAACCTAGAACACTGCACGTTTGTGAAGTATGCTTTGATTTCGAGAATTGCAGATCTATGATCCGATACAAATGAATCTTGTGCAAGATGGGGGGAGGAGGGAATCTATACAATGTTAGGGGTTTCTTTCTAAACAGTATTACATTACTGAGTGTATGTTATTGCACTATTACAAAAGCAATAAAAGATATCATTAAAAAAAATTTCAGTTTACTTGGCCTGAGGCTGATTCAGTAACACCAGTATTTTCCTGATACCTCTGGCAACTTCAGAGCCACTTCACTAGAGGAATAAGTTGTGTTACTGTTCCACAGTTCCACTAGTCTTTATGTAATAACAAAAGATCTATTACTACAGATTACTTTGTCTATAGAGTGGATAGTCTGTCAAGGTCTATTTCTATACCTTCCTGTCCCCCAATCTATGTATCCCTTTCTCACCATATTAGCTCGAGAAAGACCAATCATGGTGGTGGTTTGGAGCCTAGCTGGATCCAAACCCACCCCAAACCAAGTGACTGGACCAAGATGAAAGGAGGTTTCAATCTGTCTGGAAGGTTCCATTCTGGTATGGTTCCTAGCAGAGCTTATCCAATGTCTTCAGCCCTTTCACCTGAGCATGCTGCATCAGGCCAGTCAAGCTGAGGCAGACTGGTCTCCGTGGATTATAGAGAATTCTCTAAAGGGGTATTTCACCGACAGGCCGATATGACAGGGGCAGTGTCAGACACAAATAAGGTAGGGCAGGCCAAGGCAAAAGCAGTACTACAGTGGTGTAATTAGTGTAATTTTGATGATTTTGTATTGGTCTTGTAATGCAAAATTCCTAAAATTATGGCAGATTGCATGATTACATGCCACTTGCTCTAAAAGTTTACTATGAATGCGTCGTTCATGCTACAAATGTACTGCCAAGGCATGGGAACAACACGAACAACACAGCTCGAGTGCCTGTTATTCACGGTGCTTTTGGACTATTTTTAGCACACAAAATGCTAGTTTTACATTTTGCATAATTATGCGTAATTTCTATGAATTCTGCTGAAAAGTTGGACATTTACATAAAAGCAGGTTACACAAATGTTGTACACCCCAGCTCCTAAAAGCAGGGAGGACCGGGTAAGGATGGGCATTTATCAAGCAGAGACTAACATTTCACTGACTCGCTCCAGGCCTGCTGGACAATTTTAGAAACATGAACCTGAGGCAGTAGCCCAGCCTGCCCTAGCTTCTCTCGCTGCCTTTGCAGTGAAATCATCTCTCTCAATATCTTATTACTCAGCATGTCTTCTTTCTTGATCCTCTCGTGTGCCTTGCCACACAGGTGTTTATTTGTCTTTTGCTTCTTGCTCTTTAGCCTTTCTTCATATTTCTCAACACTCTTTTCCTCCTTTTCTTTCTCCTGCTGTTCAAGCATTTTTCTTTTTTTTCTTTTATTTCTACTTGCCCTTTTCCCATCTCTCCCTTCTTCCAGTTTCCACTTGTTTGCCTTTGTTTCTTCTTCTTTCCTCTTACTTTCTTACGCCGTCTCCCTCTCCCCTGCTTTTGTCATCCTCTCCTACCACTTATTCAACCTTTCTTCTTTTTCTCTGCATACCTCATATGATTTCTCTAATGTGTCTCCTTTCTTTTTCGCCTTCCTCGCATCTGCTTTCTCAATCATTTACCATTTATCGTTTTTTTCAGTGACCAACAACGCTGCTCTTCCTCCTTGCTCTTTTTATCTCTTCTCCTTTCCTGTTCTCACTCTGCCTAGCCCCACTTCTGTCGTCCAGTTTTTACTCTCTTTCATCTAAATAAGGTGTACCGGCCTATAGACGCCCATTGAGAAGAACCAGCTGGCCTGTCCAATTAAAAGGCCAACGGATCAGATAGGATCAATCACATATTGCGCACGGTCTGCACAACACGTGACATACAAATAATGCTGCCTCGGCCCAGCTGGACTTCTATGTTTGGTTCTGTGGAGGGCCTGAGCCCTGTATCCCCTTCTGTCTCTCATGCGTGCAAGGATGGTGTGGGGGGATGCTAAGCTGCTAAGCGCCGTACAGGCAGGGCATTTTCATTGTTCTGCTTTTTTAATGGAGTACACCCATGCCCCCTCCCACTACTCAATTCAAAATCAGTGCCACTTGGCTAGAAATGGCTTGAAGAGTGTCAGGCCAGTGAGGCAACCTACGAGCACTGTACTATTGTGCGCAGCAGCATTCAGTAAAGCAGAAGCCTATGTGGCGACGCACCGTCTGCAGGCAGTACCAAGCAGAGACAAACCTTTAAATGCAGTGCACCTCCGCAGAAGCTCATCGGAACACACCAGAGAGAAACCCAGCAAAGCAGCCCACATTGTAGTTTAATAGTTTACAAACGTATCTTCCGAATTACAAATATATGAAATGTCTGGAAGGCTCTTTAAAGAAAGAATTAGAACTCTTATTTAGGGGGACCAGGCACTGATGTAGGCTGGCTCGGCCCTGCTCGCCCCCCCTGTGGCTATGGCCCTGATCACCGGTGCTAGCGCACCTTCTCTTTAGTAAGTAAACTTACAAGGGGACGCATATAGGTCGATTAATCTTTTGGATCGCATAGAGTATCCTAGTTAGGCGGTAACCAGTGAAACATCAATAAACATCATAATCAACATGTAATACTATAAAAACCTTATCTAATAAGAAAATACCATCACTCTCAAAAGGGTTAATCGTTTTTATTCCCAATTAGTCACAATTCTAATCAAAAACCTTTATTTCGAGAATCAATGATTAATCAAACTTTATTAGCATCACGAGCAACAATTCACCAAGATTCATTAGTAAGCAATAATAAACATCAACCTAAGCTAGTAAAATCTTAACATCGAATAATTCAGCAATGCAAGTCAGTCAGTCTTCCGTCACTATAAGTCACCCCTGTCAGCCTACCTATCTCAAATTAGCATCAGCATGTGGGTCTTCATGCGAAAAACAATTTAGTCAAAAATCATTAATTTGGAAAAAATCTATCTAAGAGAGAAAAACATTTTAAACAGCGCAGTTGGTACCTAGAAGGAAAACACTTGTTAGTCAATCAGCATTTTATAGCCACCTATCCAAGATAGATCAGCAACAACTCAGTCTTCATCTCCAGGTCATCAGTCATCAGCAAGACTCGGGCTCACTGGGAGCAAGCCCAATTCTCAGCACTTCGGACAGCATCTCCTGACGTCATCAACTTTCGCCTCTCTGCTCTGATTTCCCTTCTCGTGTCATGACTTTCTATTAGGGTCTCTCAGTCCGTCCCACAATTTGCTAATTGGTCAACCTTATCTGGGGTTACGACTCTAACCTATAGTTTTTGTTTACCACCTGTTTGCGTCGGTTCAAGCATCAAGTTCCATTGATATGATTGGTCCTCCTGTCGATGAGAACATCATCCGGTTCTTCAGGTAACAAAATTGTTGCCCACAGTCTTTTAGTCAGATCTTCCATTGTTCAAGTCCTGGGAAAGTACAATTAGCCTACTCTACACATAATTGTATCAATTTGTTCTGATCGTCTCATGTCCGCTGGTACATTGCAGAAAATTCTAGCAGAGCTTGTCTGAACTCTGTACAGTTCAAGGTCCTCTTCTCCAGTTCCATTCCTCGGCAGCTCATCGCGTCTCCACATTTAAGCAAGCAAGGCCCAGCGCCGACAAAGCCTCTAGTACGGCTAAGTTAAGGATATGAAGCATTATAAAACATAAATTATATTTTATTATATGGCAGTTATGGCATACTAATACATTTTTGCACATTATTTTAGTATTGTTAACATACATGTTGACCACTCCCCGTGGGCACATTTTACTCATTTCACGTTATTTTCAATCATTAGTTTCATTTGTCATTTTTCTTCATTAGTATGTATACGCAAATCATTAGAATATTCTCATATCAGTATATCTGCTCCAACACCAGCAATCGGAATGATAATGGCTTTCTCTGTGCCAGGTCAGGGTCTGGCTGCTGCAGACCCTATAGTAAGAGTTACAGAAATTAGGGCGGGGGACAGGGAGTGGGGTCGCACAGCTCGCTCATGTTCAGAATGACAAAAGGTGTCTGTGAAAGACACCATCACGGACAACAGACAAGAGGCCCAAATAATGGGCGGTCCATGAAATTTCTGGAAGGTTGGTCACCCTACACCTAGGGCATGGGTCAATTATTCGCAAGGTTCCTTTCTGGTGTTTATTTAGTCACAAAGAGGCCTGGCCTTGAATGTCCTGCAGCTGTATCCCCGCATGGTCACTCCTATTCGTCCCTGTTGCTTTATCATACTTTTTCAATTAATTGTTTTTGGTTTCATGACTTCTTCTGTGATGTGTTTGCATTCACTCTCTCTCGGAACACATTTTCTCATGTGAATTCTCCATGATTATCTCTTGCCATTCCAATCTTACATCATGACCTGTAGACATACGAATCGTTCAGTGTTTGGTATGATATTCATCACACTTGGAATAATCTGATTACACCGGGAGCCCTTATTATTACAAGTGGCGAGGATTTTTGGTGCAATAATTATCACAGCTAATAAAAACTAATACAGATGAACTTGGAATTTATCAGGAGAAATTACCGGCTGCGATAAACATTGGAACACTTGTAAATTGCGATAACTGTGCAAATAGGTGTGTGCACGAGTTTCACAATTAACTGATTCACTGTTAATGAGATTTTATTGGTATTTTCCGGGTGTGATAAATAACACCTTATCAGGAGGAGGGAGCGGATGAGGTCAGGAGGCGGGAGAGGATGAGGACCTACCGGACTGTTTTCCCGGGTCCGATAGCTCATCGGGACAAAGGAAGCAAACACAAGCCCCCTTTTGTTATTTAGGGTGTATAACCCAGAAGAGAATCCTGCTGGAGGTCAAAGTCAGGCACGGGAACCTGGGACAAGTAAAAGTAGAGAAAAGGAGATGCACGGTGCCTGGAGCAGGGAGGAGCCTTTGTGGGGAAAAAAGTCACTGCAGAGTGATGGAGGACGCAGAAGAAAAAGAGTGCGACCTCATTGCGGTGAGCACCGTGACAGCAGTGAAGACAGGAGATGACTGGAGATGTGGAACACTGCTGAGAGTGGTCTCCTTTCTGGAAGCTGCTGGCTTCTTCATGCCACACTCCTGAAGGAGCATGGTGCTAATGCAGGTGCTTTAATAAAAATTATTAATGAGTGTTCACGTATTCTGAGTAATGGATTTGCATAGAAAATGTAATAACGATAGAAAAATAATGCACACACTTAAAAATATGATCACAATGAGTGGCCGCCAATGTCCACAAATTGTACTTACTAATAGTTATTAATATGAAATGTTGAGCATACGTTTGATTAATGTAGCAATATGTCATATTGAGGCTTATGCAATATGTATTAGCTTTATTAATTGCAGGCCTTAACTTAGCGAAGGTCTTGGCCTAGTTGCCAAGCCTCATGTCAAGCTGTATTTCTTAACATTTAATAAATGGCTCTCCTAGACAGTTAAATTGTGATTTTCCATTGTATTGTGTAAATGTGCTTGTAGCTGGAAAGTTTTCTCATGAGAACCGACTGCTAGAAGATGCTGTTCTGGCTAAATGTAGCATTATGTGTGTAATATGTGTAAGACTGACTTTCTCAGGCAGAGACTGGAGTAGAAGCTGCAACAATATTGTTACCTGACAAGCCGGATGATGAGAACACTGCAGGAGAAACCAATCAGCGACATGTGAAAGGAATAGTGGTAGGATTCATAGATTTTGAGTTTTAGTTTTATTGGACAGAGTGTGAACATGCGTTCCCTGGCCAATAGGGATTTGAGAAGTAGTTTTAGGGAATTTTAACTTAACAGGACTGCACAGAGAGAAGACAGCCATTGCCCATTTTCTTGCTGGCCGAAAGTCAATATTTTCTTGTGCGTCTTGACAAGAGGGTTGCTTAACTTTAATGCTTAAAGACTTTGCATTTTCTGAACTTTGATGCTGAATCCTGATGTCTTGCTGACTGAACTGATGTCCTGATGACAAAGCCTATCTTAACTTGCCGATCCAATTGAGGAGAGGTATTATTGTTCCCATGTGAATGTAATGCATATTTGCTTTTTCTTTCTAGGTACCAAGTGCACTGTTGTGATAGAGCCATAGTTAGATGTTTTCCAAAGTTGTTTTTCTAAATTGTTTTGCATGAAGCCCAACATGCCAATGCTAATTTGGTGTTAGTTAAGGTTTCCTTACTCTGCTAATAGGGAATAATGTTTGATGAATTTCTCTGCTGAATCTAAATGTATGTGATATCGTTTGTGCAATTGTTCTTGTTATTAATTTGTACCGTAACCGTAGGATGTGTAATAGTTCAAGCTTTGATTGGATTGCCGTTCTTCCGTAGATTTGGACAGCCAGTGTTGTTTCTGTACATGTATCATCTGATTCTGAGATTAATTTACATGACTTTAGCATTGTTAATATAGGGAAATAAATATTTTAACTTTTATTAAAAGGTGTGGTTATTGATGACTGAAAGTCATGGAGTCATGGTGAGTGACAATTACTGACTCCAATGATTATTACGTGTCATTGATTATTGTTGATTATTGATATTGTCAACTGAAATATTGATTATTAATCTGTCTGTACTGGATCTATGGTGGGAACATCTTAATTGCGAGTCAAAAGGTTCATTGACCTATTCGCGTCCCCTTGTAAGTTTGCATATTAAAGTCAGAAGCGCAAACAATGGCTTAGCCAGGTGTGTGACCCCCTCCTATCTAGATTGGGGAAGCGGGAGGGGAGTAATGGGGGAAGCAGACCAGGACCAGAGATCACGGCGGAGGCTATGGCAGCATGCGCCACATGTCGGGGAGCTTTCTATAAATTAAATCAAATCATTAACATTTATAAAGCGCGCTACTCACCCGTGCGGGTCTCAAGGCGCTAGGGGGGAAAGGGGGGGTTATCGCTGCTCGAACAGCCAAGTCTTTAGGAGTCTCCGGAAAGCGGAGTGGTCCTGGGTGGTCCTGAGGCTGGTGGGGAGGGAGTTCCAGGTCTTGGCCGCCAGGAAGGAGAAAGATCTCCCACCCGCCGTGGAGCGGCGGGTGCGAGGGACGGCAGCAAGTGCGAGGCCAGCGGAGCGGAGGGGGCGGGTGGGGACGTAGAAGCTGAGGCGTCTGTTGAGGTATTCCGGTCCCTTGTTGTGGAGGGCTTTGTGTGCGTGGGTGAGAAGACGGAAGGTGATCCTTTTGCTGACTGGGAGCCAATGCAGGTGTCTCAGGTGTGCGGAGATGTGGCTGTTGCGGGGTACGTCGAGGATGAGGCGGGCCGAGGCGTTTTGGATGCGTTGCAGGCGGTTTTGGAGTTTGGCGGTGGTCCCGGCGTAGAGGGTGTTGCCGTAGTCCAGGCGACTCGTGACAAGGGCGTGGGTCACGGTTTTTCTGGTGTCGGCGGGGATCCAGCGGAAGATCTTGCGGAGCATGCGGAGAGTGAGGAAGCAGGCGGAGGACACGGCGTTGACTTGCTTGGTCATGGTGAGAAGAGGGTCCAAGATGAAGCCGAGGTTGCGGGCGTGGTCTGCGGGGGTCGGTGCGGTGCCGAGGGCCGTGGGCCACCAGGAGTCGTCCCAGGCGGACGGGGTGTTGCCGAGGATGAGGACTTCCGTTTTTTCAGAGTTCAGCTTTAGGCGGCTGAGCCTCATCCAATCTGCGACGTCCTTCATACCCTCTTGTAGGTTGGTCTTGGCGCTGGCGGGGTCCTTGGTGAGGGAGAGTACAAGTTGGGTGTCGTCGGCGTAGGAGGTGATGATGATGTCGTGCTTGCGTACGATGTCGGCGAGGGGGCTCATGTAGACATTGAAGAGTGTCGGGCTGAGCGATGAGCCTTGAGGTACGCCGCAGATGATCTTGGTGGGTTCTGAGCGAAACGGAGGGAGGTAAACTCTTTGGGAGCGGTTAGCGAGGAAGGAGGCGATCCAGTCCAGGGCCTGGCCTTGGATCCCGGTGGAGCGTAGGCGGGTGATTAGGGTGCGGTGACAGACGGTGTCAAAGGCAGCCGAGAGGTCGAGGAGAATGAGGGCGACTGTTTCACCGTTGTCCATCAGGGTTCTGATGTCGTCTGTGACTGAGATGAGGGCGGTTTCCGTGCTGTGGTTGGTTCGGAATCCGGTTTGTGAAGGGTCGAGCAGGTTGTTGTCTTCCAGGAAGGTGGTCAGCTGTTTGTTGACGGTCTTTTCTATTACCTTGGCTGGGAAAGGTAGAAGAGAGATGGGGCGGAAGTTTTTCAGGTCGCTTGGGTCAGCCGTAGGTTTCTTTAGTAGGGCGTTGACTTCAGCGTGCTTCCAGCATTCGGGGAAGGTAGCAGAAGAAAAAGAAGAGTTGATGACGGTCTGGAGGTGCGGGGCGATGATGTCGTCGGCTTTGTTAAAGATGAAGTGCGGGCAGGGGTCCGAAGGGGCGCCGGAGTGGATAGAGTTCATGATGGATTTGGTTTCTTCCGTGTTGATGTGGGTCCAGTTGTTGAGGGTGATGTCCGGGGAAGCGGGTTCAGTGGTGTATGGTTGGGTCTGGTGTCCGAAGCTGTCGTGGAGGTCGCTGATCTTGCGATGGAAGAAAGTGGCGAGGGATTCGCACAAATCCTGTGAGGGCGTGACGGCGTTGGCGCTGGCGCTGGGGTTGGAGAACTCTTTGACGATGCTGAAGAGTTCTCTGCTGTTGTGGCTGTTTTTGTCTAGTCTGTCGGTGAAAAAGTTCCTTTTGGCAGTGCGGATCAGGTGGTGGTGTTCGCGTGTAGCGTTCTTGAGGGCGGTCATGTTGTCAGCGGTGTGGTCCTTGCGCCAGGCCTTCTCAAGGGCACGACAAGTTTTCTTTGATTCTTTGAGGGTGTCAGAGAACCAGAGAGGTTTTTTGGTGTTGGTCTGTCGATGCGTGCGTTTGAGGGGAGCAAGGTTGTCAGCGCAGTTGGAGATCCAGTTTGTGAGGTTGAGAGCTGCGTCGTTGGGGTCGGTGGTGAGGGTGGGTTGGTTGGCGGCGAGAGCGGAGAAGAGTTGCTCTTCAGGGATCTTGTTCCACTGTCGACGAGGGATGGGTTGAGTGCGGAGGTGGGAGGTCTCGCGTCGGAATGTGAAGTGGACGCAGCTGTGGTCGGTCCAGTGTAGGGCAGAGGTGTGGCTGAAGAAGACGTGTTTGCTGGCGGAGAAGATAGGGTCGAGCGTGTGTCCGGCGATGTGGGTGGCGGTGTTCACCAGTTGTTTGAGGCCGAGGTTGTCGAGGTTGTCGAGCAGGGTGGTGGTGTTGGGGTCGTTGTTTTGTTCCAGATGGAAGTTGAGGTCGCCTAGGAGGATGTAGTCCGGTGAGGCGAGGGCGTGCGGGGAGATGAAGTCGGCGATGGCGTCGCTGAAAGAGGCGCGAGGTCCGGGAGGACGGTAGACGAGGGATCCTCTGAGGGTGGTCCTTGGGTCGGTGCGAATCTGAAAATGCAGGTGTTCAGCGGCGAGGGGGGGTCTTCGGTGGAGGTGGTGACGCTGATGGAGTCTTTGAAGATGATGGCGACACCTCCTCCTACTTGGTTGGTGCGGTCTTTTCTGGAGATCTTGTAGCCTTCGGGGATGGCGGGTAGCGATGTCTGGAGCAGAGGAGGCGTTCATCCATGTCTCCGTGATGAAGGCGACGTCCGGGGCTGTGGAGTCCAGGAGGTCCCAAAGTTCAACGGCGTGCTTGTGGACGGAACGAGCGTTGACCAGGATGCACTTGAGGTGGTTGATGGCGCGTGGGCTTGTGGTCGTGGTAGTTGCGTGGTGGAAGATGCGTTTGCAGGAGTTGCAGGCGAAGGGTCCATGGGTGCGTTTGGGGTGAGCTAGGAAGCAGGTTTTGGAGCGCCCTGGGTTGAGGGCGTGGAGGGTGGTGGGGTCGTAGCGGATCAGCGGGGCTTGGGGGAGCTGGGGACCAGGGGTCGTGGCGCTGGGCGCGGGCCAGGCGCGGACGGGCGCAGACGGGCTTGCCTCTGGCGCGCCTCCGGCGCGCCAGCGGCGTGCCCGCTGCGCTGTCGCGCAGCGGCCGCCATAAGAGTTAGGAGGGGGGGGGAGGGGTCAGCTGGGGGCGAATGGGAGCTGGGGGGCGGGGGCGTGCAGGAGGTCGCGGCGGGAAAGCGCGAGGGAGGGGGGGGGACAGGTAGAGTGAGAGGAGCTGGGGGAGGGGGTTTAGGGTGGAGGAGGGTGAGTGTTAGGAGGTTTGGAGATTAGGGAGAGAGATAGGAGTAGGGTTGTGAAGATAGGGGAGGGGGGGTTGTAGAGGTGGGTGAGGGAGAGAGGTAGAGTGAGAGGATAGGGAGATAGGTAGTAGAGGGGGTGGCGGGAGGGGGGGAGAGATAGAGAAATAGATAGAGAAAATAGATAGAGAAGTCGATAGATAGGGAAATAGATAGATAGACAGATAGGTAGGTAGGAGGAGGTGGAGAGTGGGGGAGTTAGATAGTGAGATAGGGAGCTAGAGAGATAGGAAGATAGGAGGAGTGAGGGAGGTAGATAGCGAACGGGTTAGCTAGGGGTGAGAGAGGGGGAGGCGAGTGAGGGAGGGGGATGAGGAAGGAGCAGGAGGGCAGGCTCGGGGGAAGAAGACGGAGGAGGTAGAAGAGCCGAAGACAGGAGAACAGAAGAACAGAAGACAGAAGAACAGAAGAACAGAAGACAGAAGAACAGAAGACCGGAAGAGCAGAAGACAGAAGAACAGAAGAACAGAAGACAGAAGCACAGAAGATCGGAAGAACAGAGAAGAACAGAGAAGAACAGAGAAGAACAGAGAAGAACACAGAAGAACACAGAAGAACACAGAAGAACCGAGAAGAAGAACACAGAAGCACAGAGAAGAACAGAGAAGAAGAACACAGAAGACCGGAAGAACACAGAAGAACAGAAGGGAAGAACAGAAGAACAGAAGGGAAGAACAGAAGAACACAGAAGAAGATTGCAGAGGGGGAGCGAGGAGGAAGAGACAGAGAGGAGGAAAAGAAGCAGGAGCAGGAGAGAAGGTGAGTGGCGCGGGGCAGGGCGAGGGGCTGGGAGGAGGGGGGTACTTACAGTTAGGTGGGTCTCAGGAACACAGGAACTCGGGAACTTGGAGGAGCTGCAGCGGCAGGGGGAGCGACCTACCCTTGGGTCAAGGGTCGCTACCACTGTCGCGCAGCGGCCGCCATAAGAGGTAGGAGGGGGGGGGGAGGGGTCAGCTGGGGGCGAATGGGAGCTGGGGGGTGGGGGCGTGCAGGAGGTCGCGGCGGGAAAGCGCGAGGGAGGGGGGGGGACAGGTAGAGTGAGAGGAGCTGGGGGAGGGGGTTTAGGGTGGAGGAGGGTGAGTGTTAGGAGGTTTGGAGATTAGGGAGAGAGATAGGAGTAGGGTTGTGAAGATAGGGGAGGGGGGGTTGTAGAGGTGGGTGAGGGAGAGAGGTAGAGTGAGAGGATAGGGAGATAGGTAGTAGAGGGGGTGGCGGGAGGGGGGGAGAGATAGAGAAATAGATAGAGAAAATAGATAGAGAAGTCGATAGATAGGGAAATAGATAGATAGACAGATAGGTAGGTAGGAGGAGGTGGAGAGTGGGGGAGTTAGATAGTGAGATAGGGAGCTAGAGAGATAGGAAGATAGGAGGAGTGAGGGAGGTAGATAGCGAACGGGTTAGCTAGGGGTGAGAGAGGGGGAGGCGAGTGAGGGAGGGGGATGAGGAAGGAGCAGGAGGGCAGGCTCGGGGGAAGAAGACGGAGGAGGTAGAAGAGCCGAAGACAGGAGAACAGAAGAACAGAAGACAGAAGAACAGAAGAACAGAAGAACAGAAGACCGGAAGAGCAGAAGACAGAAGAACAGAAGAACAGAAGACAGAAGCACAGAAGATCGGAAGAGCAGAAGAACAGAGAAGAACAGAGAAGAACACAGAAGAACACAGAAGAACACAGAAGAACACAGAAGAACCGAGAAGAAGAACACAGAAGCACAGAGAAGAACAGAGAAGAAGAACACAGAAGACCGGAAGAACACAGAAGAACAGAAGGGAAGAACAGAAGAACAGAAGGGAAGAACAGAAGAACACAGAAGAAGATTGCAGAGGGGGAGCGAGGAGGAAGAGACAGAGAGGAGGAAAAGAAGCAGGAGCAGGAGAGAAGGTGAGTGGCGCGGGGCAGGGCGAGGGGCTGGGAGGAGGGGGGTACTTACAGTTAGGTGGGTCTCAGGAAGACAGGAACTCGGGAACTTGGAGGAGCTGCAGCGGCAGGGGGAGCGACCTACCCTTGGGTCAAGGGTCGCTACCACTGTCGCGCAGCGGCCGCCATAAGAGGTAGGAGGGGGGGGGGGAGGGGTCAGCTGGGGGCGAATGGGAGCTGGGGGGCGGGGGCGTGCAGGAGGTCGCGGCGGGAAAGCGCGAGGGAGGGGGGGGGACAGGTAGAGTGAGAGGAGCTGGGGGAGGGGGTTTAGGGTGGAGGAGGGTGAGTGTTAGGAGGTTTGGAGATTAGGGAGAGAGATAGGAGTAGGGTTGTGAAGATAGGGGAGGGGGGGTTGTAGAGGTGGGTGAGGGAGAGAGGTAGAGTGAGAGGATAGGGAGATAGGTAGTAGAGGGGGTGGCGGGAGGGGGGGAGAGATAGAGAAATAGATAGAGAAAATAGATAGAGAAGTCGATAGATAGGGAAATAGATAGATAGACAGATAGGTAGGTAGGAGGAGGTGGAGAGTGGGGGAGTTAGATAGTGAGATAGGGAGCTAGAGAGATAGGAAGATAGGAGGAGTGAGGGAGGTAGATAGCGAACGGGTTAGCTAGGGGTGAGAGAGGGGGAGGCGAGTGAGGGAGGGGGATGAGGAAGGAGCAGGAGGGCAGGCTCGGGGGAAGAAGACGGAGGAGGTAGAAGAGCCGAAGACAGGAGAACAGAAGAACAGAAGACAGAAGAACAGAAGAACAGAAGACAGAAGAACAGAAGACCGGAAGAGCAGAAGACAGAAGAACAGAAGAACAGAAGACAGAAGCACAGAAGATCGGAAGAACAGAGAAGAACAGAGAAGAACAGAGAAGAACACAGAAGAACACAGAAGAACACAGAAGAACACAGAAGAACCGAGAAGAAGAACACAGAAGCACAGAGAAGAACAGAGAAGAAGAACACAGAAGACCGGAAGAACACAGAAGAACAGAAGGGAAGAACAGAAGAACAGAAGGGAAGAACAGAAGAACAGAGAAGAAGATTGCAGAGGGGGAGCGAGGAGGAAGAGACAGAGAGGAGGAAAAGAAGCAGGAGCAGGAGAGAAGGTGAGTGGCGCGGGGCAGGGCGAGGGGCTGGGAGGAGGGGGGTACTTACAGTTAGGTGGGTCTCAGGAACACAGGAACTCGGGAACTTGGAGGAGCTGCAGCGGCAGGGGGAGCGACCTACCCTTGGGTCAAGGGTCGCTACCACTGTCGCGCAGCGGCCGCCATAAGAGGTAGGAGGGGGGGGGGAGGGGTCAGCTGGGGGCGAATGGGAGCTGGGGGGCGGGGGCGTGCAGGAGGTCGCGGCGGGAAAGCGCGAGGGAGGGGGGGACAGGTAGAGTGAGAGGAGCTGGGGGAGGGGGTTTAGGGTGGAGGAGGGTGAGTGTTAGGAGGTTTGGAGATTAGGGAGAGAGATAGGAGTAGGGTTGTGAAGATAGGGGAGGGGGGGTTGTAGAGGTGGGTGAGGGAGAGAGGTAGAGTGAGAGGATAGGGAGATAGGTAGTAGAGGGGGTGGCGGGAGGGGGGGAGAGATAGAGAAATAGATAGAGAAAATAGATAGAGAAGTCGATAGATAGGGAAATAGATAGATAGACAGATAGGTAGGTAGGAGGAGGTGGAGAGTGGGGGAGTTAGATAGTGAGATAGGGAGCTAGAGAGATAGGAAGATAGGAGGAGTGAGGGAGGTAGATAGCGAACGGGTTAGCTAGGGGTGAGAGAGGGGGAGGCGAGTGAGGGAGGGGGATGAGGAAGGAGCAGGAGGGCAGGCTCGGGGGAAGAAGACGGAGGAGGTAGAAGAGCCGAAGACAGGAGAACAGAAGAACAGAAGACAGAAGAACAGAAGAACAGAAGAACAGAAGACCGGAAGAGCAGAAGACAGAAGAACAGAAGAACAGAAGACAGAAGCACAGAAGATCGGAAGAGCAGAAGAACAGAGAAGAACAGAGAAGAACAGAGAAGAACACAGAAGAACACAGAAGAACACAGAAGAACACAGAAGAACCGAGAAGAAGAACACAGAAGCACAGAGAAGAACAGAGAAGAAGAACACAGAAGACCGGAAGAACACAGAAGAACAGAAGGGAAGAACAGAAGAACAGAAGGGAAGAACAGAAGAACACAGAAGAAGATTGCAGAGGGGGAGCGAGGAGGAAGAGACAGAGAGGAGGAAAAGAAGCAGGAGCAGGAGAGAAGGTGAGTGGCGCGGGGCAGGGCGAGGGGCTGGGAGGAGGGGGGTACTTACAGTTAGGTGGGTCTCAGGAACACAGGAACTCGGGAACTTGGAGGAGCTGCAGCGGCAGGGGGAGCGACCTACCCTTGGGTCAAGGGTCGCTACCACTGTCGCGCAGCGGCCGCCATAAGAGGTAGGAGGGGGGGGGGGAGGGGTCAGCTGGGGGCGAATGGGAGCTGGGGGGCGGGGGCGTGCAGGAGGTCGCGGCGGGAAAGCGCGAGGGAGGGGGGGGACAGGTAGAGTGAGAGGAGCTGGGGGAGGGGGTTTAGGGTGGAGGAGGGTGAGTGTTAGGAGGTTTGGAGATTAGGGAGAGAGATAGGAGTAGGGTTGTGAAGATAGGGGAGGGGGGGTTGTAGAGGTGGGTGAGGGAGAGAGGTAGAGTGAGAGGATAGGGAGATAGGTAGTAGAGGGGGGTGGCGGGAGGGGGGGAGAGATAGAGAAATAGATAGAGAAAATAGATAGAGAAGTCGATAGATAGGGAAATAGATAGATAGACAGATAGGTAGGTAGGAGGAGATGGAGAGTGGGGGAGTTAGATAGTGAGATAGGGAGCTAGAGAGATAGGAAGATAGGAGGAGTGAGGGAGGTAGATAGCGAACGGGTTAGCTAGGGGTGAGAGAGGGGGAGGCGAGTGAGGGAGGGGGATGAGGAAGGAGCAGGAGGGCAGGCTCGGGGGAAGAAGACGGAGGAGGTAGAAGAGCCGAAGACAGGAGAACAGAAGAACAGAAGACAGAAGAACAGAAGAACAGAAGACAGAAGAACAGAAGACCGGAAGAGCAGAAGACAGAAGAACAGAAGAACAGAAGACAGAAGCACAGAAGATCGGAAGAACAGAGAAGAACAGAGAAGAACACAGAAGAACACAGAAGAACACAGAAGAACACAGAAGAACCGAGAAGAAGAACACAGAAGCACAGAGAAGAACAGAGAAGAAGAACACAGAAGACCGGAAGAACACAGAAGAACAGAAGGGAAGAACAGAAGAACAGAAGGGAAGAACAGAAGAACACAGAAGAAGATTGCAGAGGGGGAGCGAGGAGGAAGAGACAGAGAGGAGGAAAAGAAGCAGGAGCAGGAGAGAAGGTGAGTGGCGCGGGGCAGGGTGAGGGGCTGGGAGGAGGGGGGTACTTACAGTTAGGTGGGTCTCAGGAACACAGGAACTCGGGAACTTGGAGGAGCTGCAGCGGCAGGGGGAGCGACCTACCCTTGGGTCAAGGGTCGCTACCACTGTCGCGCAGCGGCCGCCATAAGAGGTAGGCGGGGGGGGGGGGAGGGGTCAGCTGGGGGCGAATGGGAGCTGGGGGGCGGGGGCGTGCAGGAGGTCGCGGCGGGAAAGCGCGAGGGAGGGGGGGGGACAGGTAGAGTGAGAGGAGCTGGGGGAGGGGGTTTAGGGTGGAGGAGGGTGAGTGTTAGGAGGTTTGGAGATTAGGGAGAGAGATAGGAGTAGGGTTGTGAAGATAGGGGAGGGGGGGTTGTAGAGGTGGGTGAGGGAGAGAGGTAGAGTGAGAGGATAGGGAGATAGGTAGTAGAGGGGGTGGCGGGAGGGGGGGAGAGATAGAGAAATAGATAGAGAAAATAGATAGAGAAGTCGATAGATAGGGAAATAGATAGATAGACAGATAGGTAGGTAGGAGGAGGTGGAGAGTGGGGGAGTTAGATAGTGAGATAGGGAGCTAGAGAGATAGGAAGATAGGAGGAGTGAGGGAGGTAGATAGCGAACGGGTTAGCTAGGGGTGAGAGAGGGGGAGGCGAGTGAGGGAGGGGGATGAGGAAGGAGCAGGAGGGCAGGCTCGGGGGAAGAAGACGGAGGAGGTAGAAGAGCCGAAGACAGGAGAACAGAAGAACAGAAGACAGAAGAACAGAAGAACAGAAGAACAGAAGACCGGAAGAGCAGAAGACAGAAGAACAGAAGAACAGAAGACAGAAGCACAGAAGATCGGAAGAGCAGAAGAACAGAGAAGAACAGAGAAGAACACAGAAGAACACAGAAGAACACAGAAGAACACAGAAGAACACAGAAGAACCGAGAAGAAGAACACAGAAGCACAGAGAAGAACAGAGAAGAAGAACACAGAAGACCGGAAGAACACAGAAGAACAGAAGGGAAGAACAGAAGAACAGAAGGGAAGAACAGAAGAACACAGAAGAAGATTGCAGAGGGGGAGCGAGGAGGAAGAGACAGAGAGGAGGAAAAGAAGCAGGAGCAGGAGAGAAGGTGAGTGGCGCGGGGCAGGGCGAGGGGCTGGGAGGAGGGGGGTACTTACAGTTAGGTGGGTCTCAGGAACACAGGAACTCGGGAACTTGGAGGAGCTGCAGCGGCAGGGGGAGCGACCTACCCTTGGGTCAAGGGTCGCTACCACTGTCGCGCAGCGGCCGCCATAAGAGGTAGGAGGGGGGGGGGGGGAGGGGTCAGCTGGGGGCGAATGGGAGCTGGGGGGCGGGGGCGTGCAGGAGGTCGCGGCGGGAAAGCGCAAGGGAGGGGGGGGGACAGGTAGAGTGAGAGGAGCTGGGGGAGGGGGTTTAGGGTGGAGGAGGGTGAGTGTTAGGAGGTTTGGAGATTAGGGAGAGAGATAGGAGTAGGGTTGTGAAGATAGGGGAGGGGGGGTTGTAGAGGTGGGTGAGGGAGAGAGGTAGAGTGAGAGGATAGGGAGATAGGTAGTAGAGGGGGTGGCGGGAGGGGGGGAGAGATAGAGAAATAGATAGAGAAAATAGATAGAGAAGTCGATAGATAGGGAAATAGATAGATAGACAGATAGGTAGGTAGGAGGAGGTGGAGAGTGGGGGAGTTAGATAGTGAGATAGGGAGCTAGAGAGATAGGAAGATAGGAGGAGTGAGGGAGGTAGATAGCGAACGGGTTAGCTAGGGGTGAGAGAGGGGGAGGCGAGTGAGGGAGGGGGATGAGGAAGGAGCAGGAGGGCAGGCTCGGGGGAAGAAGACGGAGGAGGTAGAAGAGCCGAAGAAAGGAGAACAGAAGAACAGAAGACAGAAGAACAGAAGAACAGAAGAACAGAAGACCGGAAGAGCAGAAGACAGAAGAACAGAAGAACAGAAGACAGAAGCACAGAAGATCGGAAGAGCAGAAGAACAGAGAAGAACAGAGAAGAACAGAGAAGAACACAGAAGAACACAGAAGAACACAGAAGAACACAGAAGAACCGAGAAGAAGAACACAGAAGCACAGAGAAGAACAGAGAAGAAGAACACAGAAGACCGGAAGAACACAGAAGAACAGAAGGGAAGAACAGAAGAACAGAAGGGAAGAACAGAAGAACACAGAAGAAGATTGCAGAGGGGGAGCGAGGAGGAAGAGACAGAGAGGAGGAAAAGAAGCAGGAGCAGGAGAGAAGGTGAGTGGCGCGGGGCAGGGCGAGGGGCTGGGAGGAGGGGGGTACTTACAGTTAGGTGGGTCTCAGGAACACAGGAACTCGGGAACTTGGAGGAGCTGCAGCGGCAGGGGGAGCGACCTACCCTTGGGTCAAGGGTCGCTACCACTGTCGCGCAGCGGCCGCCATAAGAGGTAGGAGGGGGGGGGGAGGGGTCAGCTGGGGGCGAATGGGAGCTGGGGGGTGGGGGCGTGCAGGAGGTCGCGGCGGGAAAGCGCGAGGGAGGGGGGGGGACAGGTAGAGTGAGAGGAGCTGGGGGAGGGGGTTTAGGGTGGAGGAGGGTGAGTGTTAGGAGGTTTGGAGATTAGGGAGAGAGATAGGAGTAGGGTTGTGAAGATAGGGGAGGGGGGGTTGTAGAGGTGGGTGAGGGAGAGAGGTAGAGTGAGAGGATAGGGAGATAGGTAGTAGAGGGGGTGGCGGGAGGGGGGGAGAGATAGAGAAATAGATAGAGAAAATAGATAGAGAAGTCGATAGATAGGGAAATAGATAGATAGACAGATAGGTAGGTAGGAGGAGGTGGAGAGTGGGGGAGTTAGATAGTGAGATAGGGAGCTAGAGAGATAGGAAGATAGGAGGAGTGAGGGAGGTAGATAGCGAACGGGTTAGCTAGGGGTGAGAGAGGGGGAGGCGAGTGAGGGAGGGGGATGAGGAAGGAGCAGGAGGGCAGGCTCGGGGGAAGAAGACGGAGGAGGTAGAAGAGCCGAAGACAGGAGAACAGAAGAACAGAAGACAGAAGAACAGAAGAACAGAAGAACAGAAGACCGGAAGAGCAGAAGACAGAAGAACAGAAGAACAGAAGACAGAAGCACAGAAGATCGGAAGAGCAGAAGAACAGAGAAGAACAGAGAAGAACACAGAAGAACACAGAAGAACACAGAAGAACACAGAAGAACCGAGAAGAAGAACACAGAAGCACAGAGAAGAACAGAGAAGAAGAACACAGAAGACCGGAAGAACACAGAAGAACAGAAGGGAAGAACAGAAGAACAGAAGGGAAGAACAGAAGAACACAGAAGAAGATTGCAGAGGGGGAGCGAGGAGGAAGAGACAGAGAGGAGGAAAAGAAGCAGGAGCAGGAGAGAAGGTGAGTGGCGCGGGGCAGGGCGAGGGGCTGGGAGGAGGGGGGTACTTACAGTTAGGTGGGTCTCAGGAAGACAGGAACTCGGGAACTTGGAGGAGCTGCAGCGGCAGGGGGAGCGACCTACCCTTGGGTCAAGGGTCGCTACCACTGTCGCGCAGCGGCCGCCATAAGAGGTAGGAGGGGGGGGGGGAGGGGTCAGCTGGGGGCGAATGGGAGCTGGGGGGCGGGGGCGTGCAGGAGGTCGCGGCGGGAAAGCGCGAGGGAGGGGGGGGGACAGGTAGAGTGAGAGGAGCTGGGGGAGGGGGTTTAGGGTGGAGGAGGGTGAGTGTTAGGAGGTTTGGAGATTAGGGAGAGAGATAGGAGTAGGGTTGTGAAGATAGGGGAGGGGGGGTTGTAGAGGTGGGTGAGGGAGAGAGGTAGAGTGAGAGGATAGGGAGATAGGTAGTAGAGGGGGTGGCGGGAGGGGGGGAGAGATAGAGAAATAGATAGAGAAAATAGATAGAGAAGTCGATAGATAGGGAAATAGATAGATAGACAGATAGGTAGGTAGGAGGAGGTGGAGAGTGGGGGAGTTAGATAGTGAGATAGGGAGCTAGAGAGATAGGAAGATAGGAGGAGTGAGGGAGGTAGATAGCGAACGGGTTAGCTAGGGGTGAGAGAGGGGGAGGCGAGTGAGGGAGGGGGATGAGGAAGGAGCAGGAGGGCAGGCTCGGGGGAAGAAGACGGAGGAGGTAGAAGAGCCGAAGACAGGAGAACAGAAGAACAGAAGACAGAAGAACAGAAGAACAGAAGACAGAAGAACAGAAGACCGGAAGAGCAGAAGACAGAAGAACAGAAGAACAGAAGACAGAAGCACAGAAGATCGGAAGAACAGAGAAGAACAGAGAAGAACACAGAAGAACACAGAAGAACACAGAAGAACACAGAAGAACCGAGAAGAAGAACACAGAAGCACAGAGAAGAACAGAGAAGAAGAACACAGAAGACCGGAAGAACACAGAAGAACAGAAGGGAAGAACAGAAGAACAGAAGGGAAGAACAGAAGAACAGAGAAGAAGATTGCAGAGGGGGAGCGAGGAGGAAGAGACAGAGAGGAGGAAAAGAAGCAGGAGCAGGAGAGAAGGTGAGTGGCGCGGGGCAGGGCGAGGGGCTGGGAGGAGGGGGGTACTTACAGTTAGGTGGGTCTCAGGAACACAGGAACTCGGGAACTTGGAGGAGCTGCAGCGGCAGGGGGAGCGACCTACCCTTGGGTCAAGGGTCGCTACCACTGTCGCGCAGCGGCCGCCATAAGAGGTAGGAGGGGGGGGGGAGGGGTCAGCTGGGGGCGAATGGGAGCTGGGGGGCGGGGGCGTGCAGGAGGTCGCGGCGGGAAAGCGCGAGGGAGGGGGGGACAGGTAGAGTGAGAGGAGCTGGGGGAGGGGGTTTAGGGTGGAGGAGGGTGAGTGTTAGGAGGTTTGGAGATTAGGGAGAGAGATAGGAGTAGGGTTGTGAAGATAGGGGAGGGGGGGTTGTAGAGGTGGGTGAGGGAGAGAGGTAGAGTGAGAGGATAGGGAGATAGGTAGTAGAGGGGGTGGCGGGAGGGGGGGAGAGATAGAGAAATAGATAGAGAAAATAGATAGAGAAGTCGATAGATAGGGAAATAGATAGATAGACAGATAGGTAGGTAGGAGGAGGTGGAGAGTGGGGGAGTTAGATAGTGAGATAGGGAGCTAGAGAGATAGGAAGATAGGAGGAGTGAGGGAGGTAGATAGCGAACGGGTTAGCTAGGGGTGAGAGAGGGGGAGGCGAGTGAGGGAGGGGGATGAGGAAGGAGCAGGAGGGCAGGCTCGGGGGAAGAAGACGGAGGAGGTAGAAGAGCCGAAGACAGGAGAACAGAAGAACAGAAGACAGAAGAACAGAAGAACAGAAGAACAGAAGACCGGAAGAGCAGAAGACAGAAGAACAGAAGAACAGAAGACAGAAGCACAGAAGATCGGAAGAGCAGAAGAACAGAGAAGAACAGAGAAGAACAGAGAAGAACACAGAAGAACACAGAAGAACACAGAAGAACCGAGAAGAAGAACACAGAAGCACAGAGAAGAACAGAGAAGAAGAACACAGAAGACCGGAAGAACACAGAAGAACAGAAGGGAAGAACAGAAGAACAGAAGGGAAGAACAGAAGAACACAGAAGAAGATTGCAGAGGGGGAGCGAGGAGGAAGAGACAGAGAGGAGGAAAAGAAGCAGGAGCAGGAGAGAAGGTGAGTGGCGCGGGGCAGGGCGAGGGGCTGGGAGGAGGGGGGTACTTACAGTTAGGTGGGTCTCAGGAACACAGGAACTCGGGAACTTGGAGGAGCTGCAGCGGCAGGGGGAGCGACCTACCCTTGGGTCAAGGGTCGCTACCACTGTCGCGCAGCGGCCGCCATAAGAGGTAGGAGGGGGGGGGGGAGGGGTCAGCTGGGGGCGAATGGGAGCTGGGGGGCGGGGGCGTGCAGGAGGTCGCGGCGGGAAAGCGCGAGGGAGGGGGGGGACAGGTAGAGTGAGAGGAGCTGGGGGAGGGGGTTTAGGGTGGAGGAGGGTGAGTGTTAGGAGGTTTGGAGATTAGGGAGAGAGATAGGAGTAGGGTTGTGAAGATAGGGGAGGGGGGGTTGTAGAGGTGGGTGAGGGAGAGAGGTAGAGTGAGAGGATAGGGAGATAGGTAGTAGAGGGGGTGGCGGGAGGGGGGGAGAGATAGAGAAATAGATAGAGAAAATAGATAGAGAAGTCGATAGATAGGGAAATAGATAGATAGACAGATAGGTAGGTAGGAGGAGATGGAGAGTGGGGGAGTTAGATAGTGAGATAGGGAGCTAGAGAGATAGGAAGATAGGAGGAGTGAGGGAGGTAGATAGCGAACGGGTTAGCTAGGGGTGAGAGAGGGGGAGGCGAGTGAGGGAGGGGGATGAGGAAGGAGCAGGAGGGCAGGCTCGGGGGAAGAAGACGGAGGAGGTAGAAGAGCCGAAGACAGGAGAACAGAAGAACAGAAGACAGAAGAACAGAAGAACAGAAGACAGAAGAACAGAAGACCGGAAGAGCAGAAGACAGAAGAACAGAAGAACAGAAGACAGAAGCACAGAAGATCGGAAGAACAGAGAAGAACAGAGAAGAACACAGAAGAACACAGAAGAACACAGAAGAACACAGAAGAACCGAGAAGAAGAACACAGAAGCACAGAGAAGAACAGAGAAGAAGAACACAGAAGACCGGAAGAACACAGAAGAACAGAAGGGAAGAACAGAAGAACAGAAGGGAAGAACAGAAGAACACAGAAGAAGATTGCAGAGGGGGAGCGAGGAGGAAGAGACAGAGAGGAGGAAAAGAAGCAGGAGCAGGAGAGAAGGTGAGTGGCGCGGGGCAGGGTGAGGGGCTGGGAGGAGGGGGGTACTTACAGTTAGGTGGGTCTCAGGAACACAGGAACTCGGGAACTTGGAGGAGCTGCAGCGGCAGGGGGAGCGACCTACCCTTGGGTCAAGGGTCGCTACCACTGTCGCGCAGCGGCCGCCATAAGAGGTAGGCGGGGGGGGGGGGGAGGGGTCAGCTGGGGGCGAATGGGAGCTGGGGGGCGGGGGCGTGCAGGAGGTCGCGGCGGGAAAGCGCGAGGGAGGGGGGGGGACAGGTAGAGTGAGAGGAGCTGGGGGAGGGGGTTTAGGGTGGAGGAGGGTGAGTGTTAGGAGGTTTGGAGATTAGGGAGAGAGATAGGAGTAGGGTTGTGAAGATAGGGGAGGGGGGGTTGTAGAGGTGGGTGAGGGAGAGAGGTAGAGTGAGAGGATAGGGAGATAGGTAGTAGAGGGGGTGGCGGGAGGGGGGGAGAGATAGAGAAATAGATAGAGAAAATAGATAGAGAAGTCGATAGATAGGGAAATAGATAGATAGACAGATAGGTAGGTAGGAGGAGGTGGAGAGTGGGGGAGTTAGATAGTGAGATAGGGAGCTAGAGAGATAGGAAGATAGGAGGAGTGAGGGAGGTAGATAGCGAACGGGTTAGCTAGGGGTGAGAGAGGGGGAGGCGAGTGAGGGAGGGGGATGAGGAAGGAGCAGGAGGGCAGGCTCGGGGGAAGAAGACGGAGGAGGTAGAAGAGCCGAAGACAGGAGAACAGAAGAACAGAAGACAGAAGAACAGAAGAACAGAAGAACAGAAGACCGGAAGAGCAGAAGACAGAAGAACAGAAGAACAGAAGACAGAAGCACAGAAGATCGGAAGAGCAGAAGAACAGAGAAGAACAGAGAAGAACACAGAAGAACACAGAAGAACACAGAAGAACACAGAAGAACACAGAAGAACCGAGAAGAAGAACACAGAAGCACAGAGAAGAACAGAGAAGAAGAACACAGAAGACCGGAAGAACACAGAAGAACAGAAGGGAAGAACAGAAGAACAGAAGGGAAGAACAGAAGAACACAGAAGAAGATTGCAGAGGGGGAGCGAGGAGGAAGAGACAGAGAGGAGGAAAAGAAGCAGGAGCAGGAGAGAAGGTGAGTGGCGCGGGGCAGGGCGAGGGGCTGGGAGGAGGGGGGTACTTACAGTTAGGTGGGTCTCAGGAACACAGGAACTCGGGAACTTGGAGGAGCTGCAGCGGCAGGGGGAGCGACCTACCCTTGGGTCAAGGGTCGCTACCACTGTCGCGCAGCGGCCGCCATAAGAGGTAGGAGGGGGGGGGGGGGGAGGGGTCAGCTGGGGGCGAATGGGAGCTGGGGGGCGGGGGCGTGCAGGAGGTCGCGGCGGGAAAGCGCAAGGGAGGGGGGGGGGACAGGTAGAGTGAGAGGAGCTGGGGGAGGGGGTTTAGGGTGGAGGAGGGTGAGTGTTAGGAGGTTTGGAGATTAGGGAGAGAGATAGGAGTAGGGTTGTGAAGATAGGGGAGGGGGGGTTGTAGAGGTGGGTGAGGGAGAGAGGTAGAGTGAGAGGATAGGGAGATAGGTAGTAGAGGGGGTGGCGGGAGGGGGGGAGAGATAGAGAAATAGATAGAGAAAATAGATAGAGAAGTCGATAGATAGGGAAATAGATAGATAGACAGATAGGTAGGTAGGAGGAGGTGGAGAGTGGGGGAGTTAGATAGTGAGATAGGGAGCTAGAGAGATAGGAAGATAGGAGGAGTGAGGGAGGTAGATAGCGAACGGGTTAGCTAGGGGTGAGAGAGGGGGAGGCGAGTGAGGGATGGGGATGAGGAAGGAGCAGGAGGGCAGGCTCGGGGGAAGAAGACGGAGGAGGTAGAAGAGCCGAAGACAGGAGAACAGAAGAACAGAAGACAGAAGAACAGAAGAACAGAAGACAGAAGAACAGAAGACCGGAAGAGCAGAAGACAGAAGAACAGAAGAACAGAAGACAGAAGCACAGAAGATCGGAAGAACAGAGAAGAACACAGAAGAACACAGAAGAACACAGAAGAACACAGAAGAACACAGAAGAACCGAGAAGAAGAACACAGAAGCACAGAGAAGAACAGAGAAGAAGAACACAGAAGACCGGAAGAACACAGAAGAACAGAAGGGAAGAACAGAAGAACAGAAGGGAAGAACAGAAGAACACAGAAGAAGATTGCAGAGGAGGAAGAGACAGAGAGGAGGAAAAGAAGCAGGAGCAGGAGAGAAGGTGAGTGGCGCGGGGCAGGGCGAGGGGCTGGGAGGAGGGGGGTACTTACAGTTAGGTGGGTCTCAGGAACACAGGAACTCGGGAACTTGGAGGAGCTGCAGCGGCAGGGGGAGCGACCTACCCTTGGGTCAAGTTTAAGAGAAGAAACTTTGCACTAAGTGGATCTTTTTGTAATAAGGGGGCGTTTTCTGTTGCTAAGAAACTTCCTAAGACATAATACTTCTATTCTCTTTCACTTTGGGCACAATCTTTTTTTTATGTTGTAACTCATACCCTCGTAGATGGGAAAACATTTGGGGTTTGCTGGCACTGTTTTATTTCTTTATTAACTCCAAGCAATGGAGAAAGCCTGGTGAGCGGGATAACACTTACTAATCCCACATTAAGGAGATAAAGCAATCATTCAGTTAATTGGGCGAAGAACTTGTCTGAACTCTCTCCTTTTTGTCGAGGGTGCCTGCAGAGGGCGACCTCGGGGCAACCTAAAGAGAGGAGAATAAAATGAAGAATCAGGGTTAAATAGTCATCCTCTTTTCCTGTATATAATAAAAGTAATCAATCATACTTCCTCTCTAAGAATCATACTTCGTATGCAAAGCAACACGCCTACTATGAGATTTTCCCCAATATGTGCAAATAACATGCAGATTTTGCTTGTTATTGTGTCAAAGTCTGAGTGTCCTGGTAAGTACCAGGCATTTTCAGTAGGTGTGAAAACTTACTTGAAAGTAATTTGCATTATGTTCAATCGGATGCATCAACTACTAATCAAATATGAATGTTGCCTTCTATCTACTTGAAGTTACCCCATAACATGATGTTAGTTGCAAACATTTCATGGTCATAGCAGGCCCAGAAGCGATAATTCTTCAAGTTGTACAATGGACTTCTTTCTGGTTCTTTTTCTTCATATTGTACATTGGACATTTTCTAGTACTGTAATCTCATCTTCAAACCTGGCGAGGGAAAAACCTGGCAAGGGAAGTGGGATTTGTGAAATTAATTGAGCTAGTACTGTACATATGAATGGTATCTCACTTTCAAGTTCACCTTGTAATTCCTTGAGAGCAAGATCCCCTCACCTGTCCAATAGATATGATTTTGCTGAGAATAACAGGTGTATGTCATTTAGTCATATTATATTGATTTGTACTGAGTGAAACTGTATATATAACATTTTGATTTTACATGTTTTTTTAACTCATAGCTCCAACTGACCATTTTCTAGTTAGATCCCTGGTCAGTTGAAATGACTGATGTCTGTTGATATTTTGCTTTGCTGCCTGCTATTTTCATTAAACTCTACTTGGACTTTATACTTCCTGACATGTTGTGTTTTACTTCTAACAGATGGAGCATTGTGGTTTTGTGAACGTCTTGCACAAAAAGAAGCAGGGCAGTGCTGGACTGGACTCCATGCAACGATCCCAGGTGCCAGCGGAAAAGGAGAAGTTTCTCCAGGGGAAATTCGGGCCGAGAACGACCTGATTACCTCAATTACATGTTCGGTTCAAACCAAAATCTTAGGTAAAAGTCCAACAATGTGTGGTGTTTATTTGGTGGTTGTTCACATGGGTTACCTTGTTTGTAGCTAATCTATTGTCAGAAGGATGTGCAAAATTGTCATCAGGTTAGATGATAATGAGGAAACATAGAAAGAGAATGTTGGGGAAGGTAGGACTGGGAGAAGCCCTGAAGGAAACACAAGTGTGACTGTGACTCCTTGGTACAGAGCGACGGGCGCTTTCGGCATAGTGCAGTAATGGAGAAGATATACAAGACTGCCAGAACCTGAACCACAGACCATTGAAGGATGCGCATATGGAAGAAATGGAGCCTGTGATCTAGCACTCAACATCTTCATGAGCCATTATCGGCATAGGCTAAAGATTTGTCAAACACGAGGGACCTTTAGGTATGAGGGCACATTACCTTCTGTTACCTTCCGCTCGACAAGACCAGTTAGAAGAAATAATAACTGAAAGGAGCCCTATCCTGCTTTCCGTTTTCTTCCCTACATCTCTCCATGGAATAAACTGCAAGCACAAGATTTGTAGATACCTTTTCCCTTCTACCAGAGTGTGGTTGTACTGTAAGGAATTAAGATGGAGACAACCTAAATTTATCGATCCCCCACTGAAAACTATTCCTGTGAAACACTATGTAGCAACAATATCGTAAAGGCATGTGCAAATACCTATAGAAGTGGATAGCACTTACGTGCGAGGACAGAAAGCAGTCCTCCCTAGAGCATGGTACCTCTGGCTTGGAGATAATAGCCAATCTGCAGTGGAGATTGAAGGACAAAAATAAAAAGGATGCCAAACAGTGGCCACCATTTATCAAGCGATAAAACGAACACACAAGCTTGTATTCCACATCTGTTATATGAAAGAAACTCAGGATAAATTGGAATGCCAAATTAGCCACAATAGAGACAGGGTCAGGACCATCTGCTTGCCTCCCCTCTATCTATTTCCTCATATCAGTGAACAGTAAGAGAAGAAAGAGTGAGACGAGGATTTGATGGCCATATTTCCTTTGTCAGCTGATGGAAGCAGGGTGCAGATGGAGATGCACTTGGAAACGGAGCAGCACTTGTGGGACTGCTGGCAGCTGGAGCACAAGTAGGTAATGAGCAGATGAGCACTGCGATGCAAGTGGCTGACAATAAAGTAGCCAGGTCGGACGCTGATTCCACTACTTTGGCTTCTAGAATATGCTTTAGGGCGTAGGGACGATCAGGATCAAAGTCCTACAATCACTGTCAAACGCTTCAGACAAACCACAGGACACCTGTCTAGATGCCCTAACCATTCTCCTGATTCAAGTGACTCTGTGATGGGATTCCAGCCTTCTCAACCCATCTCCCTTTGAGCCATTACCCAGCAGTCAGGGATACAGCTGGAGGCCACGTACCCTAGGCTCTTAATGGCTTAATGAGCAAAAAGAAACAATTTCCCACTGTTGCAAAGTGACCCATTTTTAGATAGTTACCTTAAGTTTTTCTTAATTTTGGTAAAACCTGCTGGTAATTATGAACCCAACCACTAGGTTACTGCTATCCAATATGCATATTAGGGTGGAAGTAGGCCCAGGGAAAGCTATTTTAGTTTCCATGGCTGGGGAGGTAGTAAAACCCTGGCTGCCTTACATCCTGGCATCATGAAATATAGGCAATAACCTGTCATCAACAGGTATCATGTTGAGACTGTAAGGGGCACTGGGGTCAATTCTACCATATTGGCTTCCAAGCTGATACCTCCAGAGTAGATCATTCCAGATACTTCCCATACCTTCCATGATATAACCAACTCTACCATTTGGGTGAGCTACCATCCCATGGCCACCTTGGAGTGGGGAGAGGTTACTGGTCCTTTAAAGGTAGTTGTAAGCCCTGCCAAATCCTTGGAGTGTTTGGTAGGGAATTACCTGGAAACCTCAACCTGGTCACAGGTTGAAATTATGTCTCACACTGAAATTTGGATTGCGCAAGTGTGTGTGTGTGGTAACAGTTCTTGCACAGCTAAATGAAGAGGGCCCAGACCAGCCTGTAGCCTTCATTAGTAGGAGGTTACTTCCCCAGGAACCGAGGTGGAGTGCAATTGAGTGAGGAGCTTTTGCTGGCATCTGGACACTGAATAAGTGGAGGCCCTACTTGTTTAGAACTCCCTTCTGGGTTCAGATGGGCCACATACCCCTCAGAAGGATAATGCAGATGAAGGGTGAAAACCCAAAACTGTTGAAGTAGTCCATCTCCCTACAGCAGTGGTCTCCAAACATTTTAATGCCGCGCCCCCCAGTTAAATAATAAAAATTATTGGGCCCCCCATTATTTTATAACACTGACAATGTTTAAATATGTCTAGAACTGTTTACACATTGCAGTAAGTACCGGTACCCTTTTGAAAATGCAATAACATGCTTCTGCTTAAAACAAAGCCATCTTATCTTTATATTGCTTCTTTTGGCCAGAGTCTGCCCCCCCCCGCCACCCCCGGGATCACTTGAGGCACCCCTAGGGGGGCCCGTCCCCGAGTTTGAAGGCCTCTGCCCTACAGGGAATGGACTTTACGGTGGAACACTGCCCTGGTACAGATCAGGCCAATGCTGATGGTTTGTCCAGATTTTTCCACCTTAATGAAGAAAACTCCCATGAGGTTGGATAGTTCTCCCTACTTTCAGCTGGGGGGGACACATGTTAGACCTGCCATCCTTCGTGTAGTCTCCCCTATCTTTTAGCCTCTGCTTTCTATGTTGTGACTGTGTGCTGGACTTTGTTTTTACTGGTTTTTGATACTCTGGGCACTTTACCAATGCTGACCAGAGCTAAAGTGCAAGTGCTCTCTGTGTAAACTGTATGCGTAATTGATTGGCATATTTTATTTACTAGTAAGTCACTAGTAAAGTACACTAGAGATGCCCATGGTCTGTAAATCAAATGCTACTAGTGGGTCAGCAGCACTGATTGTGCCACCCACATAAGTAGCCCTGTAAACATGGCTCAGACCTGCCACTGCAGTGTCTGTGTGTGCAGTTTTAAACTGCCAATTCAACCTGGCAAGGGTACCCATTTGCCAGGCCCAAACCTTCCTTTTTTGTACATGTATGTCAACCCTCAGGTAGGCCCTAGGTAGCCCCATGGGCTGGGTGCAGTGTATGTTAAAGATGGGACATGTACTGATGTGTTGTACATGTCCTGACAGTAAAATACTGCCAAATTAGTTTATTTACTGCTGCATGGCCGATTTCTCTCATAGGTTAACATAGGGACTGACATTTAATATATTTTAAGTGCAGTTTCCCGTTGGGAGAAGATAGAGATTGGAGTTTTGGATCTCTGAACTCACAATTTAAAGATACATTTTTGGAAAAAGTTGGTTTTTAGATTGTCAGTTTGAAAATGTTACTTTTAGAAAGTGGGCATTTTCTTGCTTAACCATTATGTGCCTCTGCCTGCTTGTGTATTCCACATCTAGGTCAGACTGACAGGCTGTTGAATTCTCCCTAGACAGGGACACAAAGAGAGCAGGGTTGTAGCCTGCATATCCTGATGAGTCTCCTGGGCTAGAGTGGGGAGGGAGGAGCTGACACGTACACCTGAAAGGGCTGTGCCTGTCCCCACACAATGCAGTCTCCAACCCCCTGGTGTGCACCTGGCAACAGAGACTTTCTTTTGAAGTTTGCCTACTTCAAAAGCAGAAAGGGGTATATGCAGTGAACCCAAAACCCCAGGTTTTTAGAACACTTCTAGATCAAGAAGAACCTCTGCCAAGGAGAAGATATGAGGAGCTGGAGGAGGAGTACTGCCATTTTGATGTGTGTGCTTTGCTGGGTTGGCCCGTAGTTGCTGCTCCTACCTTAGAGAGGGAAAAGATAGCAAACATTTTACCTACCAGCCGCTGAGTTCACTTGCTGTGGACTCTAACTCACTAGGTGGTGCCTATTCCAGTTTCTAGGCCCTTGGGAGTGAAAGGTGGTGAACAACCAAGAAAAACCAAGTGATCCGATGTTGGATGATGCCAGGACTGACGCCGGTGCCGAATCCTGTGATGCCACCTGTAACTGAAGTATTGGTCCCTGCTGGAGTGCGACGACCCGGACTGACCCTGCAGGCCTTACGCTGCCTCGCTGAAGTCTGCGACTCAGTGAGTTCCGAAACACCGTGTCACCAACGTCTGTGACACCCGACTCCCCAGCCTGCAGTCTCATGGCGTGACCAGGTGAGGTCGCCTTACCACATTGTGACCACCAGATATCGACACCAGCGGAAGTGCAAGGATCCGACGCTTCGCACCGACGCCATCTCACCTCCACTGGTCTGCAGCAAGGACCCAACGCCTTGCACCAATGCCTCCGCAGCTCTGCTCCACAGCCCTGGAACCGATGCCGCACCAGATCCAGCGACTCCTCTATCCCCAACTCCTTGCACTGGCTTGTTTCCTGATTTTCACAAGGTACTGTACGTGGAGGTCTGTGTGACTCCGTGACCAGTGCCACTGGCATCAGATTGTTGGCAACGATTCCGCCAAGACGCCGTGATAGCACCAAATTGAAGCATTTGTGTTTCTAAGCGCTATATTGAAGTTTAGTCTTTGAAAATTCATAATTTTGCTTGTGTATGTTGTATTTATGTAGTTTTGGTCTTGTTTTACTCAGAATCCTACGAGATAACCATGATTGATTGTGCTAAGCTACCAAGGGGTTAAGCAGGGCTTATCCTATGTGTGAATCTCCCTTACCCTGACTAGAGTAAGGGTCCATGCTTGGACAGAGTGCATACTGATTGCAACCAGAGACCCCATTTCTAACAAATACGTAGTATTTGAATTAAATCACATTAATCTACCTATGTTTGTTTACATTGGGCTCCCTGTTTGCCTGCAAAATTGACACGCTCCCTATTCATACAAAACACCCGCTCTTTTCTCTCCTTACTCATAACAGACCCTTTTAATCATGATGAAACCTATGCTCAGGCTTCCATTACACCATTCACACACACCCTCCTCCTCTTTATACCAAGTACGCACAACTACAGATTCCTTACACTCCAATCCATGACACATATTCCTCCAGACAGTCTCCAATCGAGTTCCAGCGATCCTCTCCCTCTGGTCAGCTCTCCTCTTCCATCTTTTGCCAATGATCCTTTATTTCCTGTAAAAGAGAGAAAGTAAGAAAGGTAAAAAAAAAAACAGTTTGGGTGCTTCTGAAATTTTCAAGCAGGTAAAATCCTTTCAAGATAAAGAAAGGTTAATCGGCTGAATGAAACAAAACAAAGCTCTGTCTTTTGAAAATTTATGACAATAAGAACTAGCATGATTTATCGTTTGGGTTGCAATCCAAAATACCAATAAACAGACATTAAGGAAAGACGTATTTCCTGTAACGAGCGATTCCCTGAGAATTAGGAGACTGGAAATAGATTGGAAATAGAGCAGGTTTATCAAAGCTGTTATTGGCAAAAGATTACACCAGAATACAAAGAAGCCCTTTAGTTAAGTTGAGTGTTTTTGAGTTTGGACATTGCTTCAAACACTCTGAAAGTATTATAAAAAGAGGAAGAGAATTGTTAAACCTTATAGAAACGTATGCACAAGGTTACCAATAACTGACATTATGCAATGTACAATAGTTTATGTAAATTCAATGTATTAAGGAAGAAATTCTTTTGCAACCCAGAATCCTAACAAATCAAGAACTCAGTATTTTGAGAAATCAGAAGTACTAACACACAACATGACGCACAGTGCAGGGTCCAGCAGTCCGATTTTGCAGTCCACAAAGCAGAAGCGGGTATTTTCTCTTTTTCTCTTCCCAAAACCCCCTTCCCCATGAGGACTTGTGAGAGGGCAATGTACTCTTCACTACGGTCACATTAGTCCTCACCGGGATTGGGGAATGGCCATCGCCCCATTTGAATGCCTGGAATTTAGGTTAGTGACTCACACAGAACATCCACAAAAACAAAACAACATACACACATCAGCACATCAAAATCACACCCACTTTCAAAATACTTTTCAGCACACCCACTCCTACTCTCCTGAGTACACAAATAATACAAATCGTGAACCAACTTTAATCCAAAATTCACATTCTTCACTTTCTACCGCAAATACTGTAACACAGCAACATTCATTCACCCGCCTCTCATCCATTGCACAATTTAGAGCATTACAATATGACTCACGTGCTCCACCACCACCCTTAACCCATATTCCTTCCACCCTAAACAGACGCAAATAAAATATACAACATGCCACTCTTCACAATTTCCCATCCTCATGTCTATTACACAACAAGTCTACTCTACAAAAACAATAAAACTCACCATCTCACTCTGAACGACCATCTCCTCCACCGACACACGCAGACCCAACGAAATGCCTTCTAAGCCTTCTGGACGAGGAACACGTTATTGAAAAACAACACTATTGTGACCCTCATATAATTAATATCAACACTTATGACACACCTGCTGCAAGTTCAAAATATACTGATAACTCCTTCACAAAACTACATCACACCACCACCAAAACACAGTCTCTAAACCGCCTACTCATAAATTCTCGATCACTCTCTAAAAACAAGTACCACTTCTACGACCTACTCACTGACACACAACCTGACTTACTCTTCATAACTGAATCTTGGTTGGGAGATGACATGGCCCCAGTGTTGCACGAAGCAGTTCCTCTAGGCTATCAAACCATCACACAAAACCATATAGGCAAAAAAGGAGGTGGACTCACTGTTATATTCAAAGAAGCAATAAATCTCAGCAAAACAAACAACATCTCCATATAAAGTTGGTAGGCCCTCCTCACCAAATGCAGCCCTAGACTATCTTCCTCTTGTAACTTCCTCCTCCACTATCTAGTAGTTCTACATTACCAGACACATTTCTAGACACAATTTCAAACCTTATAACACTATACTTCAAAGTAGGCATTCTTAGGGACCTAAACATTTGGTTTGACAAACCCAATATGTTCCATTGAAAAGGTATCATCACTAGCCTAGTCACATTAAACCTACATTAGATTGTACACAATTCCAAACACATCGCTGGACACATCCTAGATGTCATTTGTGCGAATCCAGAACTAGTTACTGTTCAAAGCATCACACCAGTCACCATTTACCAACTTGCCAACATAAAACACCACACATCAACACACAGAAGACCACCTTACATACATCCACCGAACTAAGAAAACCTAAATGCATGGAAGCAACTCTTCGCGTTGCTCAAGATTTTGCAAATTGGCAAATCATCACACAACCAAGGCAGACACTGTGGGGGGCAGCAAGTTGGCTGACTAGACGCTTCACCCAGAGCCCCCACTCTGTTTTAATTAATCCTACAGAATCCTGCTGATCATGACACCCATCTACGGCTCCAGCATGTCCCTGACCTGAGCGGAAAGCTCAGGGAAGCACCTGAAACCCCGAGGCGGCGGTGAGACAGGGGAATGTCTGCCTGCCTCGCGAGGGAGCAGCCTGCATGCGGAAGGAGGGGGATGAAGCATCTCCTGCGACCCGCCCTGGAGTCTGTGGGGAGGAAGGCAGCCTCCTCGCATCTGAGGAGCCTGAGTCCCTGAGCCCTGCCCTCCAAGGGGTCCTGTCGACTGTGGCCTGCCACTTTGGGTGGATGTGAGGACCCCTGGCTGGGAGGTGGGCCTGAGTAGAGCACAGGGGCCTGCAGGGCTGCGTGCAGCATGCTGAAGTGCTGGGGGAGGCCCAGCCGAGATGCCGGGGCCAGCTGTGATGGTCACAGCACATCCTGGTGGTGTGTGCGTGAGGCGTCACCCTGCATGGAGAGGACCGGCCCGGCTCTCTGGGCCGCACTGGTGACCAGCTCTTAAAGACGAGCAATACCGTGCTTCTAATTCTACATCTACACCAGAGGCAGGGCCCGATCCCCACAACAATACACAACGATCCAGGGTCCTGAGGGGAAGGAGTCGGTTGATGGACCCGGACCAGATGCAAGACGGTGAGATGAGTAGTGGGTCTCTGGACGACCGGAGGACTCGAGGTGAGATGGAGGAGGCCTGCTGTGCAAGACAATGTCTAGGAGGGATGTGGGAAGAAAGGCGCTGCGATTCCGCGAAGTGAGGACTGGGCTCACACTGGATCTGAGTGACATTAGCCTATAATGAACACAAAGCCCTGGTGAGAATCTTGACCCTTGAAACTTCGGTGGGCCCTTGACATATTAAGGCCCTGAAGCCTAACAGGAGAGGGGGCTGGGGATCCCCAGTTGCCTCAGAGTGAGCCTTTGTGGTTCGCTTGGGAGGCACAAGACCTATGGACAATACTGGAGGCCTGGATCATAACAACAGGATAATATGCGGCCATATGGAAAGAGTAGGCAGACCCCATTCCTGAGAGCCCACATCTAAGATCATGTCACAAGGGCCAACACCATTGGCCTAAGCAAGTAAACCATAGTGCTTGTACCTACTTCTAATCCTTTAAAACAGCTGTGGTGCAGGTGCCCAGTAGTGTGAACCTTTGCGATCAGGGGTGGTCCGCTGCCACCATGGTTAAGGATAAAGGATCCAAGGTGTAGCCCCTAATGCAGACTGATAAGGGGGGAACAGGTCTCGAAAGCTCTGGAATAGGGCACGGAAGACCCCATTCCTTCCCTCAACGATCTAATGGTATCAATCCAGGGTTTCCAGACTGAAGAGATTCATAAAATTGACACAGTAGTGGAGGAGGTCAATTTGCTCTGAGGAGATTAACATAAGGTATCACATTGAGTTGGCACAACAGAGCAGGATATTGCAGCGCTTCAAGCGGGGGTTGGTCACATCCATAAGACAGTTCTAGATCTTTGAAAACTAACAATGTGGCTGGATGAACCTGCTGAAGACTCCGAAGGCCACTCTAGAAGAAACAATCTCCTCTTTGTGGGGTTTCTGGAGAGAGCGAAAGATCCATCAGCTGAACTATTCCTGGAAGAATGGATCACAACAACATCAAAGCCCACAAGCTTGTCTAAGTTCTTCTGGATCGAGAGGGCTCATAGAGCTCTGTCCTCTCCGCTGAAGCCGAAGGCCCCCCATGTGCAATGATAGCCCGCCTCTTCAATTTCAGGGACCGATGCCCCATTCTGCAATGTAACCAGACACAGGACCTACCACCGAATCAAGGTCAACCTATTTAGATATTTTCAGATTACACCCAACGAGTACAAGAACAAAGGAAAAGGTTCATGGCAGACAGGAAAAGGCTGTAATCTCTGAAACCAAAATATTGCCTCTGATTTCCTGCAAAACTTAGGGTCCAACATAAAGGGTCGGCGCTGTTCTTTTTCAACCCAACTGAGGCGAAGGACTGTCTTGATACTCTCCCATAGAACCGGGGACAAGACATAAAACCACAGTGCTTTACATTGCAATATCAGTCTCCACAACCCCGACATAAGAGCACAATGTATCACTAACTGCAAATGGGAGAGTCAACCTTTAAATTGATGACGTGGAATGTTTGCGGCACAGCCCAATTAGAAAAATGCTGAAGGATCCATGCATATTTAAAATGCTATAAAACATCTATCGCATTTCTCCAGAAAACCCAGACCTTGGGAAGTTGCATTCCTGCCCTGCAGAAACATTGGAGGGGGCAGGTATATGCTACATCCTATTCTGGTTATGTCCGAGGGGCATTAATATGAGTGGCTCCTGGGGTGCCCTTTCTTCATGGCAACCAGATCCTGGACCAAGAGGGTTGATACGTGATTCTGTTTGAGACCTAAGATGGTTGAGAGATGTGCCTTATTAATATATACATGGCCAATAACGACTGTGGAGAATTTTTCTCCACAGCAGCAAGAGCAGCCTCCCCATTTTTGGCGGATTATATCATACTAGCCGGCGACTGTAATTGTGTCCTGGACGGTGTCCTCGATCGATATCCACCACAACAGCACCCTAAACCCCGATTGACAGGTGCACTTCACGATCTAATACACAAGCTATGGCTTACGGACCTCTGGAGGATCTAAAACCCCCACACTGTACAATTCTCCTGCTATACACCAGCTTCAGGCGCATATAGTCGGTTGGACTACTGCCTCATTACTGATACGTTGGCACCCATAGTCTCCAGCATGTCCTATTTGCCCAGGTATTTATCAGATCATTCACCAGTTCTGCTGGCAATGGGGAAGAGGTATGACAGACCTCCGATACTGCTATGGCAAGTACTAGCTGAGGCGCCAGAAGATCCTTCTTTTGCAACCACAATAGTGGATGCACTAACACACTACTTTCAAGAGAATTGTGGTACTTCAGGTATTAGGGCTACAGACATGGAGGTGATTAAATCTTTCCTTTGTGGGGTATGCCTTAATACAACATATGGGATCCACCGTCAGCTGGACGGCAACATTAGACATGAGTGAGCCATAGGTGAGATTGAGAAAAAGCTTCCAACGTGCCCGGATTGGCAGGAGGCTTATAAAACCCTATTGGATGATTGGCCTAGATTGGAAAAACACACTTACACTGCATATCGACAGAGACTTCACGCAGAAGATGATAAGACAGGAGCAATGCAAGCCCAACTGATGAAACAGGAAAGCACCTGAGCTACTTTTACATGACCGGCATGGAAACCGTGTCTCTGCGCAAAAAGCAATTAACATGGCCTTTCGAGATCAATTAAGTCATATCTACGCTGACCAGAGACCAGCACAACTTTGAGCCACAGCAGATTTTCTGGCTGAAGCTTCGCTTCCTAGGCTCAGTCAGGAGGACAGCACTGATCTCGATAGACCCATCACAAGTGATGAGATTGGGGCCACTGTGCAGTCCCTAAAAACATCAAAGATGCCGAGTAATATTGGGCTCTTGGCAGAGTTTTACCAATGCTATGTAGATGTGCTTGCAGACAAATTGCTAGAGGTGTTACACAAGGCCCTTCAGAAGGGTATCTTTTTCCCTACACTTCGAGAAGCCCTCATAGTTATGGTCCACAAGCCTGGCAAAGACCCTACCGAAGCTCCAGCATATAGATCCATCTCACTCTTAAATATAGAGGTCAAGATACCCAGAAATATTCTGGCAACTCGCCTCTTTCCTCACCTCCCGTCCTTGGTGCACTTGGACCAGCCAGGATTTATCCCTCGCAGGAGTACACTACGTAATTTAAGGCGAGTACCACGCCTCACGCTCTCGAGACGACGAGCTAGTGATTGCCTTGCTCACTATTGAGCAGGCATTCGATTCTCTGAACTGGGAGTATCAATGGGGAGACCTGAGGTGAGTGGGTGTGGATCCCCGATTTGTCCGATGGATCCAGCTCATATACACAAATCCCAAAGCCAGGGTGCGATGAGGGGGAAGTGTCTGGACTGTTCCCTTTGTGTAGAGGCATGAGACAGGGTTGTCCCCTGTCTACACTACTATTTGCGCTTGTGATCAAGCCTCTGGCAGTGAGGCTCCACAGGCTCCTGGCTCCCTGGGGAATCACAGTGGGGGACAACACTCATGTGGTCTCCCTCTATCTGATGATACACTTTGGCCTATGTTTCCTGAGTCCCTTCCTGTATCTGCCATCCTTGTGATGTTGTTTGAGATGGCTGAAGGAGGTCAACTGATTTCTTATCTGTACAGGGCACTGCGAGAGGTCATGCCAACAACGACCCTCCACGTGCAGACTAGGTGGGAGAGAGCAATGCCTGAACCCATGACAGAAAGATACTGGTTGTGCACACATGAGGGGAATCATGCAACTAGCTCGAATGCCAGATTTAAACTTATACAGTACAATTATATACATTAAACCTATCTCTCCCCCAAACTCTGAGAGTAATCTATCCCACCCACTCTGATAGTTACCCCAGGTGTCAGCAACCGGTGGCTGACTTCCTACATATGGTCTGTGGAGTGTGCAGCCCACTCTTCCTATTGGCGATTGGTATTCAAAAATCTAAATTGGGTCTCTGGATGGAGGGTACCTCTATGACTGATCCCTTGCCCCGATGGGAAAATCCTTAGTAGAAAATGTATCCTATTAGGTATCATACTGGCTAAATGTTGCATAGCCATTAAATGGATAAAGGCAATCCCCCTGTCATATTCCGACTGGCTCAGAGACTTCCTAGAATGGGCAACTGCGGAAGAGTAGTAACATGTCTGCAAAACTAGAGGATGACCTCCAGGCTTTGAGGGCTATGATAGCTGACCTACATAACCCACCCATCACGAGATCTACAGCCCAATCATATAATGCTGTCCCTAGCCAAAATGTAAAATGATGATGTCCTATAATTGTTATCTTGCACTTTCTGAGTAACATGGCGTGAAAATATCAAGCACAAGTATGGGAAAGGAGGGGGTGAGAAGGCTTATTCTTTTAATATATTTAAATGTTTGAACAGATTGATCTCAATGTCTTGGCCTTCTGCTTGAATTATGGTATTAAAAATAGAAACTCAATAAAGATCATTAAAAAAAGGCAGACATATTGGACTCCTATTTAAAACAGAGGAAAAGTACCAGCACCAACCCGTTTCCAACAATACCCTCCCAACCAACCAAGCCTCTGCACTCCTTCAAACAAATACCACAAAGTTAACTATGGATCTGGTCAAAAGACGTAGGCCTTCCAGCTGCCCTTCTGACCCTTGTCCGCCACTCATCTTCAAGAATATTCTTTTATCTGCCTCTGCTGCCACACCAGTACGAAGAATCATCAATCATTCTTTAACTATGGGAATCTTTCCTGCAGATCTTAAAAAGGCATACACATGCCCATTAATAAAGAAAACAAACCTTGACCCCACGACTTCAACAAGTACAGACCAATTACAAATGGTCTTTTTCTGGGAAAAGTGATAAAAAGAGCTGCTTTCACCCAGATGTCACAATTCATTGAAGATAGCTCCATACTTTCAGACTACAAAACTGGATTCTGCCCATGAAGAGCACTAAATCTGCCCCAATCACCATCTGAAATGGTCTTAAAAGCACAATAGACCACAATGGAGTTGCTGCACCACGTTTCCTGGATTTCTCAGCTGCCTTTGACATAGTTGACCATGACACTGTAATACAAAAACTCTGCAAAGCTGGCATAGAGGGGACTGCTCTCGACTAGATCACATCCCACCTTCAAAATAGAACTAATGTCATCCATACTCCCCCTTTCTCATCCACACTCTACTTAACAAAAGCAGGGAGTCCCTCAAGGTTTAATCTTCTTATCTATGCTTTTCAACATTTACGTGATGTAATTATCGAGAATGATCAATAAATTAAAATTCACCTGCTACAACTATGCAGATGACACCCAAATACTCTTTAAACTGGACATTGCAAACTCACAAACTGCCTCAGAGCTGTTGATAAGAGGATGACATGGAACCATCTCAAACTGAATGCTTCCAAAACAGAAATACTCACATGTGGCAATTGGAAAAATTATTACCCACTCCGTTCCTGGCCGGACGATCTGGGGCCACCTCTTAAACTACCTAAGGAAAGAAGAAACCTTGAAATTACCATGAACTCCAAGTTAACAATGAATGCTCAAATTAGCAAGATCAAGCTTCATCACCATGAAAACTCTGCAACACATCTTACACCACCTCGGGTTTCCACAAAAGGTGCAGGGTACTTTCTCTGTTGTACTATCTAAACTGAATTATACCAATGGCTTGTACCATGGATCGTCTCTATCTACTATGAAAAGCTACAACACATTCAGAACTTGGCAGCTAGACTACTCCTAAATGTAAAGCCACTAGCCCACATCTTCCCTGCCTTTAGGACCCTATATTGATCACCAGTTGCCAGAAAATCCACCTTCAAGCTGCTTTGTAACACCCACAAAGTGATACATGGAACAGGACTGCTTTTCATCAGGAATAATATCACCAAATACATTCAACAAAGAAACCTCTGTTCAAGATCGGCACCCCACCTCAAAACACCACCATACAACAAAAAGGCAATGGGTAACACATCTTTTTCTGTTCAAGCAGCCAAACTATGGGTTCATTACCCCCAAATATAAGAGCCATCGATAATTATCTTATCTTCAGAAGCCCACTCAAGAGTTGGCTCTTTTATATATAACTACCATATTCAAACAGCGATAGACTGCATATCCAGGTTGTTAGAAATGGGGTCTTTGGTTGGCAGTCAGGTTACCCCCTGTCCAAGCACAGACCCTCACTTTAGTCAGGGTAAGTCACACACAACCCAAATGATCCTGTGCCCACCCTCTGGTAGCTTGGCACTGAGCAGTCAGGCTTAACTTAGAAGGCAATGTGTAAAATATTTGTGCAATAAATCATGCAATAACACAGTATAGAACCACACAAATACACCATACAGTGTTTAGAAAAATATATAATATTTATTTGGATAAATGCAGGTCAAAACGATTAAGATGCAATAAGTATATGTTGAAAATATCAGTGTAGAAATGATGTAAAGTGTCTTTAGTCTCTTAAAAGCAACAAATGTCTCTTTCAAGCACAAAGTACCTGGTTTGCATTCAAAATCTCCGCAAGGAACCGCAGAGGAGGAGATGCGTGTAAAACAGGGAGGTGTGCGTCGATTTCTCGGGCTGCACATGGAGCTGCATTGTTTATTTTCCACGCAGGGAAGCCTTTGCGTTGATTTCCGGAGCTCGGTCTTAGATCCTCTTCGGGTTGCGGGGTTTTCAGATGCCCTGGGGATGATGCATTGAAATCCGGCGCTTGCAGGATGAAGTCACAGGGGCTGCATCGATCCGGTGGGCGTTGTGTGGAAATTTCTATCGCACGGCAGGCACTGTGTCGATTCCTCTCAGGAAGTCAGGTTGCATCATTCTGGCTCAGCTTTTCGTCGATCCAGTGGGCAGTGCGTAGAATTTCCGGTTGCTACACTGGCAATGCGTTGATCTTCTCCTTCCGAAGTCGGGCTGTGTCGTTCCGGTTCGGCATGTGGTGAATTTTTCACTACGATGCAGGCTGTGCATTATTTTTTGCAGGATGTGCATCTATTTTCGCTGCACAGGGAGTTCTTCTTGCAGGAATGAAGTATTTTCGGTCCTGAGACTTCAGGGAACAGGAAGCAAGCTCTATCCAAGCCCTTGAAGAGCACTTCTCAGCACAGCCAGAGAGTAGCAAGGCAGCAGGGCAACAGCAAGGCAGCAGTCCTTCTCAGAAAGCAGTCTGGTTAGTCCTTTGGGCAGCCAGGCAGTTCTTCTTCGCAGGTTGCAGGTTCTGGTTCGGGCTCTCTTCTCCAGGAAGTGTCTGTAACAAGAGTGTCTTGTCAAGAAGTGTCTAAGTTGGTAGGGTCAGAGACCCTGCTTAAATACCCAAATGTGCCTTTGAAGTGGGGGAGACTTCAAAGAGTGGCTCAGAAGTGCACAAGGTCCCCTTTCAGTTCCATCCTGTCTGCCAGGTTCCCAGTAGGGGGTGTGGCAGTCCTTTGTGTGAGAGCAGGCTACTGTCCTTTGACATGTAAGTGTTAGATCCTCCACCCTCACAGCCAATATGCAGATGTGTGCAAGTGTGACTGTGCATCCTGTGTTTGGGGTTGTCTGAGTGAATGCATAAGGGAGCTGTCAACAAACCTGATGTGGATTGTAAGGCACAGAAGGATTTAAGTGTAGAGAAATGCTCACTTTCTAAAAGTAGCATTTCTAAAATAGTAATATAAAATCCAACTTCGCCATTAAGCAGGATTTTGTATCACCATTCTGGCCATATTAAATATGACCTGGATACTCCTTTCAGACCAGGATCTACCACTCAAACAGTATATGAGGGGAGCCCTCATGCTATCCTATGAAAGGAGCAGGCCTCACAGCAGTGTAAAAACAACTTTAGGAGTTGTACAATACCAGGACATATAGAACACACATGTTCATGTCCTGCCTTTTACCTACATAGCACCCTGCCCTATGGGCTACCTAGGGCCTATTTTAGAGCTGCCTTACATGTAGAAAAAGGGGAGTTTAAGGTTTGGCAAGTACTTTTAAATGCCAAGTCAAAGTGGCAGTGAAACTGTACACACAGGCACTGAAGAGGCAGGCCTGAGACATGGTTAGGGGGCTACTTATGTGGGTGGCAAAAGCAGTGCTGCAGCCCACTAGTAGTATTTAATGTACATGCCCTGGGCACATGTAGCGCACTTGACTAGGGACTTACAAGTAAATTAAATAAGCCAATTGGGTATGAGACAATGTCACCATGTTTTAGGGCGAGAGCATATGCACTTTAGAACTGATTAGCAGTGGTTCTAAAGCCAGCAAAAATTAGATCAGAAAAAGAGAAGGAGGAAGGCAAAAAGTTTGGGGGTGACCCTGCAGAAGGGCCATTTCCAACACAGGTGTATGTAAAGCATGTTTTAATTTGAATATGTGTATATATTTAGATATGTGTATTTCTTTATACAAATGTATATAATAACTATTTTATCTTAAAATATATACATACTTTTTAGGTCTGTTTAACAAATATATATTTTACTTCAGTTAAATGTCTATGTGTATATATATTTGTATGTGTCACTGTATGTAGGTGTATATATATTATGTATATGTTTCTATGTATAAATACATGTGTATATTATTCTACACTTGACATGTTCACAGGTCAATGCATAGTTTCTATATAAGTAGCTTGATTAGATGCTAAAGAGTATGTTTTTATTTTATCTATCACAATAGGTAAATATTATCTGAACAATTCATCTACAAGCATTTCACTATTGAAAAATTGAGGAAAGATAAAATAATGTTATATAGGTACACAAATAAATTAACTTCAAATACTGTAACTCTTGAAAGCCTGTGTTTATATGATACAATGTTAAATATCAATAAACTATTTTCCTTACACATGTATTCCCTTAATTGTGTCATCATGTATCTATATATGTACCACTCTAATCCTAGTGTACAAGAGGAAAAAACATTTTATTCTCTTGAAAGCTTTACTTTGTCTGACCATCACCCTATATCTCTATCAACCTATCCTCTATCTCCATTCTCCATTCTCTGACTCATCCCAAACCCTACTACTACTACTACTGTGACCTGCAAAATAACTCTTCCCAGACTCTTCCCTACTCTACCCCTCCTGGCTAACCCCAAAACCCAGTTTACAACTATGATCTCCCAAACAACCCTACTAAATTCTCCATCATTTATCTCTCCTTTGACTTATCCCAAACACTTTTTAACTACTATGATCTCCTTAATCCCTTTCTACAGACTCTTCCATCCTCCACCACTCCTTTACTCATCCCAAACATTGGGGGTCATTACCACCCTGGCGGTCAGAGACCGCCAGGGCTGTTTTGGCGATTGCACCGCCAACAGGCTGGCGGTGCAATCTTCTGTATTTTGACTGCGACGCTTCGCCCGGGCTTGCGGTTTTCCGCCACATTTGCCCCGGCTTGCAGCGCTGCCCAGGGGATTACGAGTCCCCAACCGCCAGCCTTTTCCTGGTGGTTTGAACCGCCAGGAAAAGGCTGGCGGTACGGAGAGTTGTGGGGCCCATGGGGGGCCACCGGCATGGGCAGTGCAGTGCAACTGCACCCGTCGCACGGCCGCAACACCACCGGCTCCATTTGGAGCCAGCTCCTGTGTTGCGGCCGAGATCCCCGCTGGGCCGGCGGGCGGAAAGCAGGTTTCCGCCCGCCGGCCCAGCGGGGATCTCAAAATGACCACGGCGGGAGTGCGGCTGCATTGGCGGCCGCCCGGCGGTCAGATCTTGGCGGGCGGCAAGGTCATAATGACGCCCATAATCTCACAATGCTGAGCTCCCAATTAATACTTCTGGATTCTTCCCTCCTTTATCCCTCCATTATTCTATTGAAACCAATGAAAAGACTCACATGTTCGTGCTCAAATTAACTCATACCTCCTTATACTAATGCTGTACTCATATTTCCCTAAACTAATCCGCAACTAATCCTTTTGGGTTCTGGAGTAGCATGCTTCTCGCTGAAAAACGCTTCGATGGCACATCAGTGATAGTATGCACTATATACAGCCAATTACAACTACATTTTGACATGGGTAAATTGATATTATAATGTAATTAAGATGCTAGACTAACAGGATATATTGAAACTATATTGACTTTCTAATAATTAATGAATTAAATATGCATGCGAAAGATGAAAGAGATGTACTCTGTCACATCTAATGAAATGCAGTAACAAAGCTTTTCTGTTTAAAATGAAATTTATTAGACATACTAAATAAGTATTAATATTATTGAATTCATAAGTTTGCATATTAAAGTGTGTTTATTGAAATGTATTAATTGAATGTATTGCTGTAATTTTCTTGCGTTACTACAAGTGAGGCCTGTTCCATTTGTATTTTGTGACTGTGCAGGAAATGCTGATTCATTCCATAATGTGAGTTTTCTTTCAGATTTAATTTCCATGAGAAGACTAAATTTTGGTAACAGCCACTATTGTTTAGGCATAGAGAGAACATATCTTCTCGGCCTTGAGAACGAGACATAGTGGAACATAGACTGCCATTGTACACAATTGTTTCAAACTTGTGTGGAGTGACATTGAAAGAAGATGTTCCCATGACACACTTGGAAAAATATGTGGATGTTACAGATTGGAGTTGTGTGATCAATTTCTGTTGGATGATGCCCCTTCAATGTAATATGGATTGTTTCTTGGAATGAATCAAATTGTATTATGTACTTTAATTTATGCTTGATTAGTGGGACTTTCAGAAGTTCTTCAGATTACCTGATGCTTGCAGATGTCAGATGCCCTATGATCAGACCTTTGCTGATGAAGAATCCTGTATGCTGAGTCCCTTGGAGAGGTATCTCCCTCTCTGCTTGCCCAATTGAAATGTCCTTTTTGAGAATTAGAAACCTTTACCAATCCCCATCAGAAGACTCTTGATTGAGCTTCTAATGTGCTGATGCTTTCCCTTTTGATAAATTTTTTTGTTCATCTTAGCCAGTTGCCTGCCATTCAAGACTATGGCCCTCATTATGTCATTGGCGGTGTACCGACCATCACTGTTAAAGTGGCAGTAATACTGCCAACAAGCTGGTAGTGATTATCGCCAAAATATGACCATGGCGGTGAGACCTCCGATAGACAGCCAATGTACCACACGAACCGCCAGGACATTAACACCACCGACCACGGCGGCAGCCACCTACAGCCAGGCCGAAGTCAAGGTACTGGCCTCCATATTATGAAATAGCAAACCACCAGGATTTCCGGGGCGTTAGCAGCGCCATCAAAAGCCTGGCGGAAACATATTACAGAAAAGGAAAGACTCAGTTTCACGGACACAGAGGACTCTGCAGCCGCTATGGAAGCTGAACTCCAAGTCTTCCAGATGCTCTACCATGCCATGGCTGTCTTGGAGCACCCACGCCAACAAAGACGACGATGACGGTGAGTACAGCCACCTAGCACACAAGGGAGGGAGGGAGGAAAAGGAGAGTGACACACACGCACAACACACACCATACACACACACAACCAGCTGCACAGTACATCGACAGTTACAGGACCCAGGAGCAAAGAATGCAAGGACACATACCCGTAGTAAATCCACTGTAATTTGCTGCCAACAGCCACCATAATGAATAAATAAATAACTATATAAACGTCAATGTACAGATTGTGCCAATGGCCAGTCCAAAGTACTAAAGGGCCACATGGCTATATGGCCACTATAGGGCATCAGCCAATCTCCAACTTGACTCCTGACATCATCCAGTCTCCACTGTTCAGGGGCATCATGTTGGAAATGGGCAGGCACTTCAGGGGGAAAAGCACCTCACCTGGATGTAGTGGGTATCATGCCCACTGGTTCTGGAGGGGTCTCCTTGCCCACTGGTTCTGGAGGGGTCTCCTTGCCCACTGGTTCTGGAGGGGGCTCCTTGCCCACTGTCCCTGAGGGGATTCTTAGGCCACAGTCTCTGGAGTGGGTAACATGCCCACTGGTTCTGGAGGGGGTTCCTTGCCCACTGTCCCTGGAGGGGAGTCTTAGGCCACAGTCTCTGGAGGGGGGACTACATGGCCTCTGATGGTGGAGGGGGATCCTTGCCCTCAAGTGGTAGAGGGGGATTCTTGCCCTCAGGTGGTGAATGGGGATCCTTGCCTTCAAGTGGTCGATAGGGATCCTTGGGTCCATTCCTGTGAGGGCCCCCCTTGGCCTTTGTCATGTGACTTGTGCCATTGCAGATTTAAGAGGTGCCTCCACTGACCCTGTCCTCTGTCTCTTAGGTTCCGCCACCATAGACCTCTGTTTTTGAGGTGGAGTTGTGTCCTTGCTGGGAGTGGCTGCCATCTCCCTCAGGGGTCCCTTAGTGCCAGCAGCAGATTTTTGGGTGAAAGCAGTGGCAGACTGGTTGGCTGAGGTGCTGGGCTGGGTGGTTGAGACCTTGCACTTACGGGCAGGATGGGGAGTTAGGGGTAGGGAAGAGGCCAAGAGTGGCAAGGAGAACCTTCTTAGGGACTTTGGTGTGGGATGTGGGATGTGGGAAGAAGGATGGGAGTGGAGGTAGAGGGAGTGGTAGTAGGAGGAGTAGATGTGCTGGACTTGAGTGCAGGTGCATGGACAGTGTGCATGTGTGAGGTGGGTGGCTGTTGGGGGTCTGAGTGCGAGCGCTTGTTTTTCTTTGGAGGGGGCAGACAGAGTAGGAGACGGCAAACAGGACATGTGGATGGATGTTGTGGTGGTGTCTGCAAGTGAGGTGGGTGTGCTGCATGAGGTGGTGGTGGTGGTGACTGCGCATGTGGTGTCTGGGGTGCATGTCTGCGGCTCTGCTCTTGTGGTGTCTGTGGGAAAGGGTGCACAGGTGGCAGAGTCTGGGACTGTTGATGCAGTGCATGCAGGTGTGAGCGTGGATGTGACTGTGAGGGAGGAGGAGGAGGAAAGGGAAACAGTGGAGGCAGTGGATGTTGTTGTGTGTGCATCTGTCTGTTGATTGTGTGAGTGCTTGTGGGTTGAAGTGTGGTGCCTTTGTTTGTCTGTGCCACTCTTCTGTGTTGTTTTGTGTGCATGCTTATCTGTATGTGTGCATGGGATGGGCTGGGGTTGAGGAGACTTGGACTGGGAAGTGGTAGTTGGAGGGGGATGGTGGGACCAGGAACACTGGCTGCCATCAGAGAGGAGGCCAAAGTCTGAAACTATCTCTGTATGGCCACCAAGCCACTGTGAATGCCCTCCAGGAAGGCATTGCATTGCTGGATCTGGGATGCCAGCCCCTGGATGGCATTCACTATGGTTGACTGCCCTACGGAGATGGATCTAAGGAGGTCAATAGCCTCCTCACTGAGGGCAGCAGGGCTCACTGGAGCAGGGCCTGAGATGCCTGGGGCGACGGAGTTGCCCACCCTCTTGAGTGAGCGGGCACGGGAAACTCGGTGGGGGGCTACTGGGAGGTCTGTGCTGGTACGGGGGGTGGCGGCTGTACCAGTAGCTGGGGTGGTTCCAGAGGTGTCTGCCACCACCATGGAGCTCCCATCCGAGGAGGTTTCAGAGTCAGTGATGTCACCTCCTGTCCCCGCCATGGTGCTCCCCTCGCCCTCCGTCCCATTGGTCCCCTCGCTGTCGGTGGACTCTGCCTCCTGGTTCCCGTGGGCTGCAGCTCCCTCACTTCCCGGTGCCCCTGATCCTTCGCCAGATGATGCTAATGCACACATGAACAGGATGATAGAAGAAAATAGGGGGAAAAAGAAAGGGAGCACAGGGTCAATTACAGCACCAACACCACAGATGACATACACATCACCATCACACAGAGGGACCAAGATTGAGCAGTATGCACCGTACTGGCATACCATTGGCTAGGTACCACGGCAGATAAGAGCCAAACACTGCCATCTACAACCCTCCTGGGACCTACGAAGCCCTGTCTGACATGGAAAGCCACCTAGCTAGCGATCCATATTTTGCTATTCACCGAATAACCCTGAAGTGGACCACATAGCAATGTAAGAGCTGGCATAAAGGGGCATCCACTGACTAAAACCCACCACCAGAATCCCATGCCAGGCAACAAAGATGGTTGTCACACACACTGGACTTGCCCCCTTTTGGCTGCTGTGATTCCCTCAAGTGCCCACCCAGATCTGGATAGGCCACCACCAGTATGCAGGCCATCTGGAGGGTCAGGTTCCGATGGGCACCCCTTCCTTGTTGGGAGGCTGTTCCCAGCTGGGCCTCTGCGGTCTTCTGGGCCCAGCGTCTCAGGTCCTCCCACCGTTTGGTGCAGTGGGTGCTCCACTGGCTATAAACCCCCAGGGTCTGCACCTCCTTGGCGATGGCACGCCACAAGTCCTTCTTCTGATGGGCGCTGACCTGCAGGGAAAACGCAAACAGAGGGACACCATGAATCCAAATATCCAGCCTGTCACACATATGGCGTTCAGACATTATTTGCCCCTCAAATGGCACACACATCACCCGGAGCCCTGCATGTACACTACCACCAGCCATACCGCCCCACCCAAATGACACACTGCCAGAACACACACACATCTCCATGCAGCCTGGTCACATGCAACATCCCCATGGTGTACTCACCGGTTGGTCTGGAGGCCCATACAGCTGTCCATACAGGTGTAGGACCCCATCCACCAGCCACTCTAACTCCTCCAAAGTGAAAGCAGGGGCCCTTTCCCCTGTCGCACTGGCCAAGGCAGGTTCAAGACACAGGTCACAGCAGCACTCGGAGTGGAGGTGGTGTCCTGTGGAAAGTCAGGAATCAAGTGAGGTTATAGTCAGAAAATGGAAGTCACGTCTGTGGCGGTGTACACCATCACCGCCGGCGGTGATCCTCATTGGATACTATACTCCACAGAGCCACATGTTAGCCAATGAGGAATTGCACGGTGGTGCAGACCGCCTTCCACCATGATGCCCAACACCAGCGGAGTGAGAGCACTTCCACCTGTCCCAACAGCCAGGACAGGTGGTTGCAATGTTATAGTGATGGTACACAATTTTAAAATAAAAACTGTGTCATTGGTGTTGATTGTGCATACGTAGCCATTTACAGTGTCCAGATACATACATGCTCTATGTACACTGAAGTGGTAGATCAATTTTCATGTTGTCACTTCATTCTCACTCTTCTGTCCATTAGGTACCTACCACTGTGAAGGAATAGGAGGCCCCCATGCACAGACCCCCTGTGGACTTGGCTACGCTGGAGGACAGGTACATAATGCTCACCTACAGACTGGACAGGACCACAATCACAGAGCTGTGTGCTCAATTAAAGCCTGATCTGATATCTGATATCCATCATCCCATTGGCATCCCCCACTTGTGCAGGTCCTATCAAAGCTCCGTTTCCTCCAACAGGCTCTTTCCAAGTGACAGTGGGCAGGACTGTCACAGCCAATGTTCTCAATAGTGCTGGCAAGGGTTTTGACTGCCTTCCTCAAACATATGGACAGCTACATCGCTTTCCCACAAGTAGAAGATTTGGCCACTTTGAATTCTGGATTCTATGCAATAGGACATATTCCAAATGTTATTGGGGCCATTGACAGAACACATATAGGATTTGCCCCCCCGGGCCAATGAACAGGTGGTCAGGAATAGGAAGCGTTTCCACGCACTCAATGTCCAGATGGTGTGCTTTGTTGACCAGTACATCTCCCACGTCACTGCCAAGTATCCTGGGTCACTGCATGACACCTTCATCCTGAGGAAAAGCAGTGTCCCACAACTGGTGGCACAACTACAGAGGTACGGAGTGTACAGAGTGTGGCTTATACGCAATATATGTCAGTGTATGCCTTCAGGAGTTATTCCCCATGCCATTGTGCAAGGCTAATGTTTGTCCCTCACTTCTTGCAGGTGACTCTGGCTACCCAAACCTGTTCTGGCTTGTGACCCCTGTAGGGAATTCGAGGACAGGGGCTGAGATTAGGTACATGGATTCTCATGGAAGTACCAGGAAGTACCAGGAGGATTATTGAAAGCACCCTTGGTCTCCTGAAAGACCAGGTTGAGGTGCCTCCATCTGACAGGTGGATCCCTCTGGTTCTCCCCTGAGAAGGTCTGCCAGATAGTTGTTGTATGCTGCATGTTGCACAACCTGGCCATCAGATGACATATGCCCTATCTACAGGAGGAGGAGGGTGAAGATGCTCCTGTGGCATCAGAGGACCCTGAGGACAGTGAGTAGGAGGAAGAGGAAGAGGATGTGGACAACAGGACATAAGTTATACGGCAGTACTTCCAATGACACACAGGTAAGGCAGTAGAACTGACCATTCTTCTAATAAATTATTTTTCTGTGTGGCTGTAGCATGATGGCAGTCACTTCCTTGGCATCCCAACTGACTGTCACCTATGCCTTCCCATTTTGCAGATGTTGGTGTGGTTACAACTGTGTACTGATGTGATGACTGCAAACTGACACAGGCCACTTGTTGGATGGAATCGCAAAGTTCTGGACAATTGCACAGGATGATACAGTTCAATACATTGCATATTTCTGTCAGATAAAGCACTATTACTCCAGTTGTGTTCAAGGGTGTTTATTGAAATGAAAATTATGAAGGAATAGTGGAATGGAATGGAGTGATTTTAGAAGAAAGTCCAGTGTGTTGGTCCAGTCTGTTTGTAGTACAGGTCCAGTGTCCAAGGAACCATAGGAAGGGGAGCAAAGGTAAAGTGGACAAGGTGACAGTGTGGAACACAAGGGAGACAATCAGGAGAGTCTTATTACCTGGCGGTGGTCTTGGCAAGTGTCTCTGGCATCTGTCTGGGTTACAGGGAACATTTGGGGAGTGGTTCACCTTCTGCAGGGGGAGGGGTGCTGGAGGCCTGTGGGTCCTATGGCAGGGCCTCCCCTCCACTAGCTACAGCAGATGTGGAGGGCTGGTCAGTTGACTGGCTAGTGAAAGGCACCTGCTGGTGTGATGTGTACTCCCTCATGATATTGGGCATATCACCCAGTACCTCTGTTATGACCATGGTGGTGTTCAGGGCCTGAAATTCTTTCTTGATCTCCTTGTGGTGTTCCTCCCGCAGCCGCTGGTTCTCCTGCATGATGTCTATCACCTAAACCATCCTGTCCTGGGTTTGTTGGTAATCCCCCAGGACATTAGTGAGTGCCTCCAGGGCAGTCGGTTCCCTAAGCCTGTCCCCCGGCGCACTGCTATCCTCTGACTGTCCCTGGCCCCCTGTGCCTATGTTCCCTGAACCGTGTGCCCACTGCCACTGACCCCAGGACCCTAATTGTCTTCCATGTGAGGTGTGGACTGGGGTCCCTGTACAGGTGGGCACATTGCTGTTTGATGTGCACTGGGAACAGAGGTCTTGGGACGTTGGGTGGCTGCTGTGGTGTTGGATACTGAGAGGGAGGCTGGGGGGCCCATCAGGGACCGCTAGTCAGTGGGCTGGGGTAGCCGACTGACCAGTGGTCCCTGATGGGCTACGGAGTTCATCCAGATCCAGAAGTCTAGAGTTGCTATCATCACAGATGAATAGATGGTTGTGGTGAGTGTATGTGTATCTGTCTCGGTGATTTACTTGGCTAGCTATTGCAGTCTTTTTGTGTTAGCAAAGGATTGTGGGTAATGTGGGTGTGTGTTTTATAGTGCTGTTGGTAGGTGAGTGTGGTGTGTGTATTAGTGTCAGGTGTGTGTTTTTGGTATTGGCCAATGTTGTGTTGTTTTGCATTTGGGTGGCTATTATGACTGTGCCAGTGTGTACTGCCAATGGTTTACCGCTGTTGAATATCCACTGTGGTAATTTGTGGGTCATAATGTGGAGGGTATTGTTTTGTTGGCGTAACGGTTTGGGTGTTCGTACCGACAGTTGAACACTTACCTTTGGTCTGGCGGATTTGTGTTTGTGGCAGTATTCTGTCGGTTTGGTGTGTGTTTCATAATATGGCAGATGGATGTTCGCCTCCACAATGCTATGTTGGCGCCCATCACCGCAGCGGTAAGCTGGATTTACCACCAATGTCATAATGAGAGCCTATATTTTTCCAAATTATTTTTCCCTTTTTGTGTTTTTTATTTTCTGCCTGCATGTGTTCCCCCCTGTGACTGACGGTTGCTGATCCGGAGCAATGCTTAATTTCTGACTCACAGATATTTCTTTTAATGATATGTATTATTCTTCTTGAATGCTTAGTTTTATTAACATTAGTGTTCTTGAATTTATTTTGTCGCAATGGGAAATCTTTGTTGAATATGTATCTTTATAGCTTGGTTTTGTGAATTGTCTGCATGACTTTGAGCTAAAGTTTGTAATAAATCCCTCAACTTTTTTTTTTCAACTGGAGTTTTCCTTCTGTGGCCACAATGGTCCTGGTGTTTGGATTAATTGGGTTTGTATCGAAAATGTGTTAGTGGTTCTACCACACTACTTACTGGATCCCAAGATCCATTTGCCTCGAAGAGCATTGATACCTGTGAAGGATGAAAATGCTCCAACAGTTGTGGCAGCAAAGCATATGGTTTGTTCCATAAGGGGGATAGTGTTAGGAAGGTAGAATTAGTCCCATCCAATTGCACAGTCCAAAAATTGCCCACCTAGACTTCTGCCCCATTGTCTGTTCTGAAAGTTGATGAAGTTCTAGCATTGTTTCTACAAGTGACAGCAATGTGAGTGTTAATATGGTTTTGCGCTTGCATTGTTTGGCCTGAAGATTGCGATGAAGTGTGAGGATGTGAAGTGTTTTACAGAGTCATCATATTGAAAGTGATTGTGGGGATTTTCACTCAAAATGTCCATGGTTGTTGCTGTTGTTATTGATGTGTCCATCGTGGCTAAGATCCCAATATAATGCACAAGTGTAGAAGACACTTGGTTAATTTATTGTCTGCAGTGTGGTACTTGTCATGAGACGTCATTGATAGTGCTTATACTTTCCTTGAGTGAGCATGATTTAGTGGTTGGTATTAAGTCAATTGTGAGTGCACATGGAGCATATGTATCAAACGAAGTAAATATTGCTGGTCAAGTTTCACTTCATGTGTAATTGTGAAAACTATAGTCAGTCGGAAAGTGTAAGCCCATACAGCTTTGAAGTGTTTGAGCACCTCCCCGTATTGTGTAGATAGGTTGATGGTTTTGGCTCGCAATATTTTGCCTTAGGTGTGTGTGAGCGATTGTGTGAGAGACAATTGCAAAGGAACTGCAGCTGCTGAGAGAAGTGAATGTGACATCATTTTGTGCTGTGCTGGCATAGGTCGGTTGGTGTGAAGTTGCACTGGTATTGGTGGACAGAGCCACATTGCTTTTGGTTGAGAACATCGAGAGCAAGGGATTGTGGGATTGAAGTTATTTCCTGATTCGATTGAAAGGTTATTGTAATTAACTGAGTTTGGCTAAAAAATGAAGTTTTTCCAGCCATTTAAAAGTGCGTTAAGACAAGATGTATTTATTCCAGTTAGGCAGGGTATAGAAACACCGCCAGTATGATCTTCAGGCATCTATTAAAGGTCTTCATTCATGTCCATAGCTTAAACAATGTACAAGATTACTGAGAAACAAGGTGATTTAGCTTTTCCCTGTTTTGGAACATTTAATTTATAATCTGAGGTGAATAATATACTAAATGAAAGCCCCTCCAAGAGCCATACAATTTGATGCCTTTAATATTTGGGAACTCGTTGCCTGTGAAAAAATGTCAGCCAAATCCGAGAATAGAATGCAGAAAGCAATAAAGGCACTTTCAGAAGCCAGATGGGTTGCAGAGCAGAAAATCTGGAAAGAAGAGATATTAGATGGAGTCAGAATGTTTCCAGCTATTTCCAATTAAGAAGATGAAAGCACTAAGCCTAAGACAATAAAGAAACAGACAGAAAAGGCAGAACAGATAGCAGAATATGAGAATACAAAGGCAGTAATGTACAACAGCGATTCAAATGATTATTTTATAAGTCAGATCCTGATGAATTGTCTGCCTCCATACCATTTGGTGAGGTAGGAGCGACAAGTGAGGCAGCACAAAATGTAATTCCCAATGTGCCAAATGCTCCAGTTGCACAGACCCCGAATCAGATAGTCCCAGATACACCTGCAAATTCCATGACACAAGTGCCTGTGGTGTATCCACCAGTTCCAATTGGTAACACAGTTTAGCCCGTATCAAGTCCAGTTGTAAATCAAGTCATTTCAGATCCTAATGTGAGTCAGACAGTGCTGTCACTTCATGTGAATCAGCCAGTGGAAAACTGTACCCCAAACAGCCTATGCCAATGATTAGTCCAATTCAGTCAATGCGAGTGTTACCCAGAGTCAAACAGGACAAAGGTTCAAAAGTGTTTTAGCAGGGCAAAGTGCTGGAATGACAATTCCTCACAATCAGACAAAACTTATGGGTCCCGATCCATTAAGAGTTCCTGTGACTATATCACCAGTTGTTCCATTATATGCTTCAGGCAACTCTGGAAGTAATGTTCATTAAATAAATGTTTAGACTGCTCTTGAAACATCAGTTACTTCTGCTGGGTTATCAACAATTGGCACACAAAGATCAGTATATTCACCTAACACAGAGATGGAGAAAACAGCTTCTCTTGTTTCACCTTTGACCACCAACACGAATTGTAGACCCTAGCCCAACAATAAATCAAGCTGAACTTATTTCTGATGTGAGGATACCACAGGGAGCCCCACCACATTTCATGCCTAGGACTGATGAGATCCTGAATGTCCTTTACAGGACTCCGCAGTAGAATGACCCAAGAGAAATGATATCAGTTTACAAGGTTTCACAGCACACCAGTTGACTAATTGGCTAAACAACTTGAATCCTCAAGGTACAACCGGTGTGACAATTTGCAATGCCAGAACAGAAGAAACACCAGAGAGAGTAGGATCAGTAATTGTGCCCAGACTGAAATTAGAATGAAATGAAATGATTTTAGAAACGTTAGACACAGAACAATTGGAAACTTTCATAGAAGATGAACTGCGGTTCATATGCAAAGATATTACACAACCTGCAGGACATGCTTATGAGAGGCTAGCTGAAGTGGCCGAGAAATATGATGTGGATTTAGAGAAATCAGAACCCTTAAAGCAAAGTTGCAGATTATAGTTCAGTTCAAAAGACACAGGCCCTCATTAAAACCCTGGCGGTCAGTGATAAAGCAGGGGTAATACCGCCAACAGGCCGGCGGTAAGAAAAATTGAATTATGACCACGGCGAAAACTGCCAACACATACAGCCACTTTAACATTCCGACGGCAGTAGCAACACACACCGCGGCAGTAACCACCAACAGCCAGGCGGAAGTCAATGTACCGCTCACACCATTATGACACACCAATCCGCCACCTTTTCCGGGGCGGCACCAATGCCATCTAAAGCACTGCGGAAACAGTACACAGACAGGAAACGACTCACCTCACGACACACAAGGAAGAACCACGACGCCATGAAGCCCGAACTGCACATATTTCCAATGCTGGTCTACCTACTCCTACACCAGGAACACCAACGGCGGCGAAGATGACCACGGTGAGTACTGCACCTAGCACACAAGGGGGGGGGAGGAAAAAGAGAGTGACACACACACACGCAACATGCAACACCCCCACCCCCAACACCATACACACAAACAAATGCAACAACATCACATATTCACCCCGTAACCCTCAGGAATAATGCAAGGACAAAAGGAATTGATTAAAGTGAGTGTAATATTACAAATTTAGATAAATACATCCTTAAAGCAATAGTACAATATATACAGATGGAGGGACAATGCCCACTCCAAAATGTCCATGGCCCACAGGGCCATAACACATAGGCCAAGGCCATACTCGACTCCTGCCTCAATACGGAGAGAACACTGCAGGGGCATCAGGTCGAAAACACACAGGCTCCTCAGGGGGACAGGGAATGGGGGGGCACCTCAGCCAGAAGATGGTACAATGCCACTGTTCCTGGAGGGGGCTACATGCTCTCTGCGATGTCCTGGGGAGTGCAAGGCCACAGTCTCTCAATTGGGTGGTTTGCCCACTGCTCGCTCCTGGGGAGTGCAAAGCCACAGTCTCTCAAGTGGATGGCTTCTCCACTGGTTCTGGAGGGAGGCTTGAGCCCAGTTTGCTTCATTCTGCCCAGGAGGGATTGGGTGGATGCCTTCTTCCACTGGTTCTGGAGAGGGCCTTTTGCCCAGTGTGCTTTATCCTGCCAAGGAGGGGGTGAGTGGATGCCTTCTTCCACTGGTTCTGGAGGGGGCCTTGTGCCCTGTGATGCTGTTTTTGGATGGTGCAAGGTCACAGTCTCTCACCTGGGTGTCACACCTACAGATGTTGGAGGGGCCAGGGTGCACTACAGCCCATGTAGGCACAACTACACAATGCTCTCCGGCGGTGACGGCTGCTCAGTGGATGGCAGTTATGCTGCAGGTGGCTGTACTGCCAGTGGTGGGGGGAGGCTCCAGCTCTTCCCCTGCAGCCTTGGCCGGCTGCCCACTGGGGCTGCTGCTGCTGGCAGTGGTGCTGCTGGCGGTGCAGATGGTGGTATTGTCAGTGGTGGGGGGAGGCTCCAGCCCTTCCCCTGCAGCCTCGGACAGCTGAAGTGCCATGGCTGGTGTTGTTTGCCCAGATGCTGCTCCAGCCCCAGGCACCAGATCCATCCTGTGGCGTCAGTTCCCTTTCCATTGGCCTTGGCAGCTGTTGTCCCCTTCCTGCCCTTGGCAGATGGTGGTGCCTCCTTGCTTCTGCCAGCTGGAGTTCTCTTCCTGCCCTTGATGGCTGGTGTTCCCTCCTTCCCCTTGCTGGCTGGTGGCACCTCCTACCCCTTGCTGTCTGGTGGTGCCTCCTTCATCTTGCTGGCTGGTGTTCCCTTCTTGCCCTTGCTAGCAGGCGGCCCCTTCTTGCCCTTGGCAGGTGGTGCAGGCACACTGGCTGTGCTGACGGGTGCCTCCTTGGAGCCACTCACACCTGCAGTAGCTGCAGGAACTACACTGACCGTGGACTGGGTGGCTGAGGTGCTGGCCTGGGTTCTGCCCACCCTCGCCCGAAATGAAGGATGGGGGAAGCGGCAGGGAATAGGTCAAAGGTGGAGAGGAAAAGCCTTTTACGTACACTGGGGCTGGATGAGGGTGAAGTTATGGGAGTGGAGGAAGAGGGAGTGGTGGTAGGAGGTGTCACTCTGATGTGACTGGGTGCGGGTGCACGGGCTGGATGCTGTTGCGAGGTGGATGGCTGCTGGGTGTTTGAGTGCTTGCATTTGTGTACTTTGGGAGGAGGGGGCACAGACACAGTGGGAGAGGACACAGGGGACGTGGGCATGGATGTGGGGGTGGTGACTGCCAGTGAGGGGCATGTTGTGATACGTGTTTTGGTGATGGAGGTAGAGGATGAGGATGTAGTGCATGCAGGTGTGAGTGTAGGCGCGACTGGGAGGGAGGTGGACAAGGAGGAGGAGGGGGACCCAGTGGAGGCAGTGGATGTTGGTGTGTCTGCATCTGGATTGTGTGTGTGTGAGTGCCTGTGGGATGAAGTGTGGTGCTTGTGTTTGCCTGAGCCACTTCTGTGTGTTGATTTGGGTGCATGCAGGTCCGAAGGTGTGCTTGGGATAGGCTGGTGTTGAGGGGAATGGGACTGGGTAGAGGAAGTTGGAGGTGGGAGGCTAGAGACAGGGAAAATGGCTGCCATCTGTGAGTTGGCCAGAGCCTGGAATGCTCTCTGTTGGGCCGCCAGAGTGAATACCCTCCAGGTATGCATTTGTTTGTTGCAAATGCCCTGCTAGACCCTGGATGGCATTCAGTATGGTTGACTGCCCAGCAGAGAGGGATCTCAGGAGGTCAATAGCCTCCTCACTGAGGGAAGCAGGGCTGACTGGGGCAGGGCCTGAGGTGCCTGAGGAGAAGGAGATGCCCACCCTCCTGGGTGAACGGGCACAGGAAACTCACTGAGGGGCTGCTGGGAGGGCGGTGCTGGAACGGGGGTGGCGGCTGTACCTGTAGTTGGGGTGGGAACAGAGGTGTCCACCACTGCCAGGGAGCTTCCATCGGATGAGGTGTCGCTGTCAGAACTGTCCCCTCCTGTCTCCATTGTGGTGCTCCCTTCGCCCTCCGTCCCACTGGTGCCCTCACCGTTGGTGGTTTCGGCCTCCAGGCCCATGTGGGATGCAGCTCCCTCAGTCGCCGGTGCCTCAGCTCCTCCGCCAGATGATGCTAATGAACACAAGGACAGGGTGACAAAACAAAAAGGGGGAGAGAGACAGAGGATAAACTTGGTCAATGCCAGCAACAACACTACCATTAGCGTACACAACTCACAGGGAACAGCCCTATGCACTAGGCCATGCACTACCAGTTACAAGGCTAGTCACAAGGCCATGGGGTACAATGCCTAATACCATTAGCTGCACACCTGGAACCCACCGGACCCTACCCAGTAGTAGATGCCCACTAGCATTATTGGGGTTGGAGTGCATCTGAGCTTGCCCATCATGGAACCTACCCTGCCATGTTCGCCCTGGCCTATGGGCACCCACAGACCCACATCCCCCACCCAGGTAACACCTTAACGTGCGCAAAGTAATGAATCTGTACTCACACCCTTGTGGCTGCTGTGATGTCTTCAAGTGCCCATCCAACTCTGGATAGGCCACCGCCAGGATGCGGGACATCAGGGTGGTCAGGGTACGACAGGCACCCCTTCCTCGTTGGGAGGCCAGCCCTAGCTGGGCCTCCGCCATCTTCCTTGCCCAGTGGCGCTGGTCCTCCCACCGTTTCCTTTTTTTTTTTTTAAGTTTCAAAAGTTTTATTAAGAATATATAAGGCGATACATACAGCATATAAACAAACTGTTTAGCTTTCAAAACATTGATTTTGTTCTTTTACCACAATTATTTCCATTGTGAGCATATATGCATGTACTGTCAGGTAAATAAAAATTCCCAGTTGCATAGTTGAGTTTTGTACCCTTATTTTGAAGAAAAGTGGAGAACAGGTGGGGGGGGTGGTAAAGGGAGGGGGAGCGAGGATAGGGTTGTGTGTGAGGGGTTGATCTTGGTATAGGGGAGGGACGAAATAGTCATATGAAATGGGGAGGGGGAGAGAAGGGGAAGAAAGAGGAAGGGTAATCGCGGGGGAATGTAGAATGAAGAGACTCGAGGTAGGCAGGGGGTCTTTGTATCCTGAGACTAGCTTGTTCAGGCCTAAGAGTAGATCGTTCTGTACTGCTCCGTCTGTAGCATGTTATTGTCTAGGGGTAGGTAGTATGTATGTTAGATATGGTAAGGTCGGTTAGAGAGTGTCTACGTCTTATGTGAGTTGATTTCTCAGTCCTTGTTTGTGTTAGGAAGCGACTTGTATTACTATGTTGGGTAGTTCAGGGTCTCGTGCATATGGTAAAATTAGAGGCCTGTGGATTGATAGAGAGAGAGAAAAAAGAGAGAAAGGGGAGAGGATAGCGTAGCTAGGGAGAGAGAGAGGGGACAGTAGGAGATTAAATGTGTTTCCGGAGTCTAGGATTCTCAGAGGGTGATTGGTAATTGATATTCCCTAATCATTGATCATTGAACATTGATCATCCGTTGGTCATCCACCAGCCGCTTCATGGTCTCTTCAAGAATGGGCGCCAGACCTCCTCAAATTGTTTTGCTTGGTCCTGTAGGTTATAAATCACTCGTTCATGGGTAGCCGTTTGATACATGTCCGTCATCCATTCTATGGGTGTGGGGGCAATGCTAGATCTCCAGTGCCGGAGTATGCATATTTTGGCCGTGGCAAGCGCCGTGTGGATTAATCGTTTATGTGCCCGCGATAGGGAGGGATACGGACGAATGTCATGTAGAATGATAAATGCTGGTGGGGTCGGTTTTGGTATCTGTATGAAGTCCGATAAAGCGAGGCGTACCGCCTCCCATAGTGACTGTACCGTTGGACAGTGGCATAAAATATGAAGTTGGTCACAATATGGCTCTGTGCATCTCCAACAGTTCGCGTGAGGTATCAACCCTGCCCTGAAGAGTTTAACGGGGGTCCAGTACCACCCCTGAAGGATTTTAAATAGGCAAAATTTCAGACGTGGTTCACGTACGCCCCTGTCGAGGGCTTCTAGTATGTCTGGCCATTCTTCGTCCGTGTAGGTTATCTCTAGTACATCCTGCCACTTTAAGCGTAGTCGTTCAAGTAAAGGCTGAGAGTAAAGGTGGTTAGTTAATTCGGCATAGAGGCCAGCCAAGACGCCTTTTTGTCGGCCCCATTTCTGAAGATAGGTGACGATGGGTGAGGTTTTGAGCATCCACGGGGGGGTTCCTAATGTTCTCCGCATACAGTGTTTGAGCTGTAGATATCGCCACTCCTGGTTACTTTGGATGCCGAATTCTTCCTGGAGGGAGGCGAATGTGCGGAAGCTATCTCCATCTGTTATGTGAGATATATTGTGGATACCTGCCTCCGACCATTGGGGTCATCTGAGAATATTCCCTCCTATTTTAATGCTTTTATTCCCTGCTATGGGAGCCTGAGTATGCAGGGAGGGGTGTACTCCTAGTAGTCGATGGGCTCTGCACCACGCTGTGTTTGTAGCCTTGAGGATGGGGTTAGCTAAGGGAACATGGTCGGCGTATGTTCCTCCCATCTCCGTATACTGTCCATATAGGAGTTTCTCTGTGATCACCCATTGCGGTGGATCGGCTATATCCGGAAGTGTATATATTAGCTGTGAGAGTTGTAGGGCCAGAGAGTATTGTTCTACCGAGGGTAGTCCTAATCCTCCGTAGAGCCGTCGTGCCAGTATTATTGCAGGTTTCAGTCTTGGGCGTGAGGAGCCCCAGACGAAGGCCCTTATGGATGCGTCTATTAATCGGAGTGAGGAAAGAGGTATCTGTAGGGGGAGCATGCCTAGCACGTATGTGAAGTGTGGTAAGGTGACCATTCTGACCGCCTGTGTCCTGCCCCACATGGACAGGCCTAGTAGGGACCATTTGGCAAAGTCTTGTTTCATTTTAGATATAAGTGGGTCTATGTTGTCCCTGACCATATGTTCTAGACCTCTGTTAATGAACGTTCCTAAATATTTAAGGCGGGTCGGGGTCCATTTGAATTGGAGGCCATGTATCGCTGCCCTCGTCGTTATGCGGGATAATGGTAGTGCCTCACTTTTATCCCAGTTTACCCGATATCCGGATAGGGATGCAAAGTCTTCTATAGTGGAAAGTAGTGCTGGGAGCAAGGTTTCTAGATCGGACATTGTTAACAGAATGTCGTCTGCGTAGAGATATATTTTGGATATGCCCCCGGTGATATGGATCCCTTTTATTTGGTGAGAATTTCGTATGGTGGCAGCTAGGGGTTCCATGGCCAATAAAAATAGAAGTGGCGACAAGGGGCATCTCTGGCGTGTGCCCCTTCCAATAGGGAATGGGTCTGACATGATGCCCCCACAGTTAACCTGTGCTGTGGGATGGTCATATAATAAACGCACTTTAGAGATAAATTGTTCCCCCAGGCCAAAATGCTTCATGGTTGTGAATAGGTAGGACCACTCAATGCGGTCGAATGCTTTCTCCGCGTCTAGGGACAGGGCTAGGGCTTCGTCAGGTAATTGTATGGATTCTAACAGTGTATGGCAAAGAGTTCGCATATGATTTCTGGAGGTACGGCCTGGTACAAATCCTACTTGGGTATTGTGAATCAATGATGGTATCACCTTGCGTAGTCGCGCTGCTAGAACACTGGCTAGGAGTTTGACATCCCCATTCAAAAGGGAGATAGGACGGTAACTGCCGCAAAGAAGGGGGTCTCTCCCTGGCTTAGGCAAGATAACAATCGTGGCTTTATTGGATAGAGCGCCCAGGGAGCCTTCTTGACATGCTTCCGTCAGTGCTTCATGTACTGCGGTTATTGCCTCTTCCCCAGCCCATTTATAGAATTCCGCAGGGAATCCGTCCTCTCCTGGTGATTTATGGTAGGGGAGGCTTGTTATAACTTGGGTTATCTCTTCTTTGCTTATGTTACCGTCCATGAGGGCCCTGCCTGCCTCAGACATACGGGGCAGATTGGCCGCGGTAAGGAATGTCTCCATTTGTGTTTGATCTGTCGTTGTTTCAGGAGTGTACAAATGTCGGTAGTACTTGGCGAACTCGTTTACAATGTCTTGTGGGCGAGTTAGCACTACTCCTGAAGAAGATGTTATGGCTGCAATGGCAGAGGCTGCCTCTCTTTGTCGGAGCTGCGCCGCTAGGAGGCGACCTGCTTTTTCCCCTTGTTCGTAATGGCGGCCTCGCAATTTTTGCAGTGCGTATTCCGCCTGAGATGTATAGAGTTCATTGTGTGCCATGCGGGCCTGTTCTAAGGCGTGTCGCAGCCTAGGGGATGGTTGGGCGGTATATTGTTTAGTGAGGTCCTGTATCGTGGTCTCTAAGGTGGTTTGGCGGGCTATTCTGTCTTTGTTGGCCAGTGCTGCATCTTGCATCATATTCCCTCTTAGGGTTGCTTTTGCTGCCGCCCATAGGATCCTTTTTGAGGATACAGTGCCTGTATTCTCGGCCATGTATGTAGCTACATGAGCTTTTAATTGTTCCTTCCCTTGGGGAGAGCGATATCTGTGTACAGCCAATCGCCATGGTTTACGACCAGAGAAGGAGAGTCCCACCTGGATCCGGATTAGTATTGGGGAGTGATCTGAGAGCCCGCTGTGTAGGATGCAGGTGTCTTGTATATGAGGGATTACAGTGCGTGATACTAAGAAGTAATCCAGACGCGATTGGGTGCTATGGACGGTGGATAGGAAAGTATATTCCTTATCTTTCGGGTGTTGTATTCTCCAGCAGTCCACCAGACCAACGTCGGTGGTCAGGTCTGTCAGAAGCGCTCTGTCGTGATTGTTACATATATCAACAGGGCCTGTCCTATCCATTATGGCGTCTTGGACGAGATTCCAGTCTCCTCCGATTATGTATCGAGTAGTTCCGATTTCTGTCAGGAGGCGATTTAGCTGTAGAAGGAATGGGCGTTTTGGGCCGGTTGGTGCGTAAATGGATCCCACGCATAAAACAGTGTCCCCTAGTTTTAGTTTAGCAAATATATACCTTCCTTCCGTATCATTCCAGGTTTTAATGATAGTGACCGGGAGGGATTTACGTACTAGTATCGCCACTCCACATTTGCGGGGTCTGTTACTTCCAGATTCCTGACTCGTCGGACGGCAGCTGAAGGCAACCCTCCCTACCCAATCCCGTTTAAGTTTACTGGATTCCAGAGTGTCAAGGTGAGTCTCTTGAATCAGAGCTATATCTGTTTTTTTGGATTGAAGATAGGACAGTATCTTTTTCCGCTTAACATAGCTCGTCATGCCGTGTACATTCCAAGAGAGTATGCGTAATTGTCGCGTCGCTTGAGGGTGGGACTTTGACATATTGGATAATTGTGAGTAAGCACCCTCGTTCCGGGGTTGGTGTTGGTGGGGGGGGGAGGGAGGGTGAGAGATATTGACTTAGTTGTTAGAGTGGGAGTTGTGTTTCGATATGATACAGTGTTTTATTTTATACGGGGGTTAGCGGCTGGTGGAGGCCAAGGGAGTCCTCTGGAGAAGAAAGAGAAGAGAGAGGACAGGGTGAAGGAAGAGAGGCAATATAAGTAGGATGAGAGCCAGATGGACTGGAAATATGAGGGGAAAAGAAGACAAGGAGAAATGAGAGGGAGAAGAAAAGAGGGAGAAGGAGGGGGAAGGGATGGATGTGTGTGCTGAAGTTGAGATTGAGAGTATAGCAAGAGAGCGTGCAATTTGGGGGAAGAAGTGGAGAAGGATAGGGATGAGGGAGGTTAGGAGTCCAACCTCCTTCGTTCGTTAGGTCTGTAAACGGCGGGACCGATTTCTCTCGGAGCTCTCGTGCCGTCGGGCGATCTCGATCAGGGGGGGTGAGGGGGGAAATAACAGACAGCCGGTTATCGATATGTCGGTGATAAGGAGGGGTGGGGGGGGTACACAGCAGTGCTTATGTTTATGTTTATGTATCGGGAAGTGGGTCTGTTCATCAGTGGCTAGTGACTAGTGTATTAGTTATATAACTAAAGTGTATATTGGCAGAAGTAATGGTCGGTTAATAACTATAGTACCTGGGCGGCGCTGGAGAGGAGGGGGGGGGTCGGGTGTTGATGGGGTATGGTGTTTAGGATGTTGTGCCTAGTACTTGATGTTGTATGATATCGTAGGGTGTTTAGGAGTTCATAAGATAGGGTCGTAAATTAAAGTAGGGACTGGGCAGACAGAAAGACCGAGACCGGCTGGCGAAGGGGGGGGGCAGGGCGAAGGAGGGGGGGGAAAGAGCTCAAACAGAGTATTACAGTTCTCGCGTATGCATGGGTACATAAAGATACCAATATACAGTATAATATAATATTTCCTGAGCATTTCTATTCAACTATAACACTGCCTCGTCTCGTCTCGCCTTACAACTTTTCAATGACATATTAGGTTGATCAACATAACATATCCTGGTATCTTATCACATTATCATATTAGGAGCTATTATGCCAAGCGTCTCTCTATTAATCGTAGGATAGGTAATGAGTGTAGCTGAGCCCCGGGTTACGCGAGGATAATGCGTATCTCGTCCTATTACTAACTCCTTGCCGTGTATTATTACATCATAATACTGACCTACTAAGGTCTTACTTGGTATGTGTCACCATCATAGTCGTTCTATTGTAGATGGTAGGTTAAGATAGTAATAATGATTAGGATGGGGGTAGGTACAAACATCTGGGGAAAGGAATAGCTAATAGTTTATAATTTACATTGTGATGTTATAATGTGCTGCGGAGTGGCAGTGTAGAATGTCATATTATTTCGCTTCATTATGCGGTATTATGTTGTATTATGTCCTCGTGTTCTATTTTTTATTTTTTTCCCCAGTTTCTTATTGTAGAATAAAGTAAAGTCAAGTAATGGGAGCTTTGATATGTCTCAGGTTATATCATATTGTGTGTCCCTGTATTGGAATTAATTTATCTTTACGTGGTCTAGTCCCTTCCCTTGGGGTGATAATGGGGGATAAACGGTTCTAATGTCAGCGCTGGTCGAGTGTGGTGTGTATTAGGGAGGTTTCACATACTTTGTTGTTTACTACCATGAGATATTTTGTAGTGTGTGGAATATAAGGTAAGTTCCATGATAGTTAATTAGTGTTTATTTTTGTTATCTGTTTAATGCCCCTGTTACCTTGTTACCTTGATATAGGGTCGGGACCGGGCCCTTATTCAACATACAGGGAGTTGGTGGGGTCTGATCCCTGTTCTAATAATCATCATCTGTTGTGTACTGAGGGCAAATAATGATTTACTGGCAGTTTTCCATTATAGGGCCTCGGCTCTAGTCATAAAGAGCATAGGTTTTTCATGTATCTGGTTTTAACATTGATACTAGCAGTCTTAGACAATTACAATAGTAAAACACATATGATCTGGAAAGGTACTCATCCTTCCGCAGAGTCTATAGTTGTTATTTTCGACTCTCTAGCGATAGTCCCACAAGTCGTCTTGTCGCGTTACCATCTCAAGAAGACCCAGTTGTAGGCTTTAAAGAGGAGCGGGATTTGTCTCTTTCCGATAGTTGGGTGTGGGTTACTACTGCGTGTAAAATCTGACCCCTGTCATCATATGATCTGGTGAGTCTCTCCATATCTCTACCTCTATGACTGGCTCCGGTGTCGTGTAGAGCCGTCTTCACCTTTTCTATTCCCGAGTGGGGGGTTTCGGCCCTATCACTGCCTCCTACAATGTCATGCTCACTGTCTGTGTTGAGAGAGTCCATAGGCTGGGATTGGAAAGAGTCAAGGAAGAGTCTCAATTCGTCGGGGTTATAAAAGTCCTTGGATACTCCATTTTTAGTAACCCACATTCTTGCGGGGTCAAAGAGACCGTATTTCATCTCTAGTTTGCGAAGCCGGGGTCGTAGGGCTAGGAAAGCCTTTCTACGTTCGTTGGTTTCCTTGGAGTAATCAGCGGTTATTCGGATCTCGTGCTGGTCTATTCGGAAAGGGCCGTGGTTGCGTGCTACTTGGAGTATTTGTCGGGTTTGATTATGCCGCAGCAAGCATGCGATGATTGAGGAGTTGTCAGAGCGTTTTGGGCCTATCCTGTGTGCCCGTTGGAATTCTAGCGGCAGGTCAAAGTCCAATGAAATCATTTTTGGAAGAGTGGAGGTCAGAAAAGCCTGCATATCCAAGCCTTCTTCGTTTTCCGGGATCCCAAGTACGCGGATATTGTCTCTCCGGCTCCTGTCCTCCATGTCCGTTAGTTTGCTCCTGAGGTAGATGAAGTCTTGTTCTCGCTCCTGAGACGTGTTGATCTGCGTCTCTAGTGATCCATGCGTTGCTCTAGCCCTGTCACTCTAGATTGAAAGCCTGCAATGTCAGATCGCATGGATTTGGTTTCTAGTGTCAATGAAGTTAAAGAGGCGTCCATCCCCTCTATGCGGCGGCTGACGGTGGTGATCTCTTGTAGTATCCTGTCCATAGTTGTGGATTGATCTTTATCAGACATCGTGGTGGACTCGTTTAAAGGTGGAGAAGTTTGAGGGTTTATCTTTGTGGGGGTTAGGCGTTTGTGTTGTAGCGCTTCTGAGAATAATAGTTGTCGTGCAGGCTTGCTGACAGGTTTATGGTTCGGTTTGTTGCCGGGCATCACCTCAATTGTCTACAAAGTCTGGCCACGTGGGGCCCGAGATTCCCTCCGTGGATTCCGATAAGGATATAGATGTTCGGTGGCTTACACTGGTGCCAGTCCTCTCCCTTCTCCTGTATCTCTGTTCTCTTGGCTCCCTCTGGCTCTCTTCATCTCCGATGCCCCTCCAGTCGCTCACCCCTCTCGTCTCCTCGCCTCCGCATGCCTCCCGTCGTGCCCCTCTGCCCCCCTCAGTATTAGTTGTCTGGAGGGAGGGGGCGAAAGTTTATCATCCCAGCGGGAGGGTTTTTGTTGTCCCTCTGTGATGGAAAAGAGGGGAGAAGTCGTGCCTCTGCCTCCAGCTATGCCGTTCTTAGTTTGAAGAGATTCGATCCTACCTCTCTGACCGGGTTTCTCTCCCGGCTGTCGAAGGGGCCGCACCCCTTTGCTGTGTCTCCCCGTCTCCCTGTGGGGGGTCGAAGGTCCACGGGTGTTTGTTGGTGTTGTAGGGAGATGCGGGTCGTCACGGCTCCCGCAGTCCCTGCGGCCTGTTCAGCTTGCTCCTTGCCGCTGCGAGCACGCCGTCCCCGGTCTTCCGAAGACGCGACTCCGCCCCTTTTGTCAGGCCTTATCGGCCTGGGGCGAGTCGCGAGTTTCCTGCCTTGCGTCCCGCTCCTACAGGGTCCCCGGACATGATTCTGTGTCGCCGCTGTTGTAGGGGTGGAGGGGCACCGAACCCGGTGTGTTTTCCGGCTGTCTTCTCGCCCCCGTCGCCCCTCCGGGACCGCCTCGGCACGGAGCTCTCGCTCTAAGCGGCCATCTTGTTTCGTGGCCCGGCCACGCCCCCCCTCCCACCGTTTTCGACAGTGGGTGCTCTGCCTGTCAAAGACCCCCAGGTCCACACCTCCTTGGCGATAGCATGCCAAATACCCTTTTTCTGATGGGCGCTGACCTGCAGAAAAAGATACAGCAGAAAAGGTATTATTCATACCGTCCGGACTGTTATACTCATGGCCCACCATATCCTTCCCATCCCCTTACGCACAGACATTGCCCACTGAACATGCAGCACTCTGCCCAGGACGCCTCAGCCCCCCCTACACGAAGGCTTATACACACAGCATTCCATACATTCATGGCCCATGCATCATGCTCACAGTGCACTCACCTGTTTGTCTGGAGGACCATAAAGTAAAGGGTACTGGGGTAGGACCCCATCCACTAGTCTCTCCAGCTCCTAGGAAGTAAAGGCAGAGGCCCTTTCCCCAGACACTCGTGCCATGGTCGCTTCCAGACACAGGTCACAGCAGCACTTGCAGTGTAGGTCCTCTCCTTTTGAAGGTCGGGTAGCAAGTGAGTGAACAGATAGAAAATGACAGTCACGTCCACGGTGGTGCGTACCGTCACCGCCGGCGCACATCACGATTGGCTCCTGGACCCGTAGGCCCCAATTATAACCAATGATGTGTTGCACGCCGGTCTTCGACCGCCTCCCGCAACGGCCCACAACAGCAGCAGAATGATCTCATTTCCACTTGTCCCTCCTCAAAGGTCAGGCAGCCGCCATTTCTGGGGGCACAGGCCATGGCACCTAACTGTGTCACAGCAGACATAGGCACATTAACGGACCTACACGTTCACATACTGTTTCTGTAAAAAAAAGAAAGGCATATTAATCAGGATATATGTTCGAATATGACCATCTGCTCCCCCTTTTTCACCCTAGAATTCAACCACTGAGGATAAATACGAGATGGAGACGTACCCCTGTGCAGAGACCCTTGGTGGACCTGGCGACAATGGAGGACAGGCATATTATCCTAACCTACAGACTTGATAGGGCCACAATCCAAGAGCTGTGTGCCCAATTGGAGCCAGACTGATTTCAGCTATCCACCACCCCACAGGTATCCCCCCTCTAGTGCAGGTCCTATCAGTGCTCCATTTCTTGGCAAGTGGTTCCTTCCAAGCGACAGTGACCATGGCATCAGGGATGTCACAGCCTATGTTCTCAAACATGCTGACCAGAGTGTTGTCTGCCCTGATGAAACACATGCGCAGCTACATCGTATTCCCCCAGGTGGATACTTTGGCCACAGTGAAGGCTGGCTTCTATGCAATGGGACATATCCCCAACATCACTGGTGTTATTGATGGTACACATATTGCCTTTGTCCCACTCCGGAGAAATGAACAGGTTTTCAGAAATCGAAAGAGCTTTCACTTTCTGAATGTGCAGATAGTGTGTTTGGTGGACCAGTACATCTCCCATGTCAATGCAAAGTATCCTGGCTCTGTGCATGATGTCTTCATCTTGAGGGATAGCAGCATCCCATATGTGATGTGTCAACTCCAGAATTACAGGGTGTGGCTTATAGGTGAGCCCATGGTTCCCACCCAGTTGATGTAGGTATATGGGTGTGGGGTTGGCCCTAAGGGTGAGTGTCTGGCCAACAGGTATCCCTCGATATTTACAATTGACTCTGGTTACCCCAACCTCTCATGGCTACTGACCCCAGTGAGGAATCCCAGGACAAGGGCAGAGGAACGTTACAATGAGGCACATGGGCGAACAAGGAGGATCACTGAGCGCACCTTTGGACTCCTGAAGGCCAGATTCCGGTGCCTCCATTTGACAGGTGGATCCCTGTATTACTCACCCAAGAAGGTGTGCCAGATCATTGTTGCATGTTGCACAACCTTGCCTTGAGATGCCAGGTGCCTTTTCTGCAGGAGGATGAGGCTGGAGATTGTCGTGTGGCAGCGGTGGAGCCTGTGGAAAGAGATGAAGAGGAGGCAGAGGAAGAGGAAGAGGAAGAGGATTTGGACAACAGAACTACTATAATTCAACAGTATTTCCAGAGACACACAGGTAAGACACTGTAACTTCACCTTCCATTGCAGTTTTGTGTTGGACATTGTACATGGCAGCCCGATTTTCCTATTTCTATGGCCACTTACTGTACCCTTTGGCATCTCTATTTTCAGATATCTATGCCCCACTCTGGCTCCTGGTGTGTTTACTGCTGCCCACTACAGGTCATACCTAAGTGTATATAAGTGTAAATTTAAATTGCAATGTATACAGCTTGTTAAACAAATACATGTTTCAATCAATTGACAGACTCCATACTTGTATTTGTTCCAAGGGTGTTTATTTCTGTGATAATAAGTGTAGTGGATATTGCAATGGGCTGAGTTGATGGTGGTGGAATGTCCAGGATAGAGTCCAGTCTATTGGTATCACAGATGCATTGTCCAAGGGGGCATAGGGAGAGGGGCAATGGCAGTTCAAGGTGGACAGGGTGACAGAGTGGGACAAAAGAGTGACATTCAGGGGAGTCTTATTTCCTGGCGGGGGTCTTGCCAATGTTTTCTGGCTTCTGCCTGGATTGCAGGGACCTTTTGCATGGTGGTTCTCCTTCTGCAGAGAGAGGGGTGCTGGTGGCCTGTTGTTCCAGTGGCGGGGCCTCCTGTCCACTAGCGTCAGCGGAGGTGGAGGGATGTTCATTGGTGTGGCTTGTGTCAGGTGCTCGTTGCTGTGCCACTGCCTCCCTCATAGTGTTGGCCATGTCTGCCAGCACCCCTGCAATGGTGACCAGGGTGGTGTGGATGTCTCTCAGGTCCTGCCTGATCCCCAGGTTCTGTCCCTCCTGCAGCCACTGGGTCTCCTCCAGCTTGGCCAGTATCTGGCCCATGGTCTCCTGGGAATGGTGGTATGTTCCCAGGATGTTGGTGAGCGCCTCATGGAGAGTCGGTTCCCTTGGCCTGTCCTTCCCCTGTCGCACAGCAGTCCTCCCAGCTTCCCTGTTGTCCTGTGCCTCTGTACCCTGAATCGTGTGCCCACTGCCACTGACCCCAGGTCCCTGATCTTTCTGTGTTTGTGGGGTTGCCTGGGGTCCCTGTAGTGATGGATTCACTGCTGATTGACGTGTCCTGGGGACAGAGGGATGGGCCCACTGGGTGGGTGCTGTGCTGGTGTTTCCTGAGGGGGAAGGCTCTGTGGTGGTTTGGGACTTTGGCTGGGTGAACGACTGTCCAGAGGTCCCTGATGGGCCAGGTTGGTCATCCTGATACAGGTGTGCAGAGCTGTTGTCATCACTGTGGGCCTCTTCTGTGGGGGCACTGGATGCTGCTGGCACCTCCTCTCCAGTGACGTTGTGTGGGGGTCCTGTGGGGATGTAAATGCAATGTTTCTGTGTGTGACATCTTGTGCATGGGTATTTTTCCCTCTATGGTTGTTATTACCAAGGCAGCTTTGGCTTGTGTGAGTTGTGGTTTGGTTGGCTAAGTGATTGTCACTAGTGTGCATGCTGTGGTGATGGGGTCCATGCATTGGTGTTGCATGCAGGGATTGGTATTGGCATGTGTGGGTTGTGATGGTGGGGTATATATGAGGTGGTGGAGTGATGAGGTGAAGGTAGGAGTTTGTGATGGCATGCAGGTGGGGGGGAAGTAGTAAATATTTGAATTACCAGAGTTCAGTCCTCCTGCTACTCCTGCCAGGCCCTCAGGATGCATGATGGCCAAGACTTGCTCCTCCCATGCTGTTAGTTGTGGGGGAGGAGGTGGGGTCCAACGCCAGCCCTCTGTGCTGCTACCTGGTGTCTGGATACCACGGAATGCATCTTCCCCCGTAGGTCGTTCCACCTCTTCTGATGTCATCCCTTGTTCTGGGGTGCTGTCCCACGGCGTTGACCCTGTCCACGACTCTCCGCCATCGATCCATCTTCCTAGCAATGGACGTCTGCTGCACCTGTGATCCGAATAGCTGTGGCTCTACCCAGATGATTTCCTCCACCATGCCCCTTAGCTACTCCTCTGAGAACCTGGGGTGTCTTTGTGGTGCCATGGGTGTAGTGTGTGTGAGGGTGTGTGGAGTGATGTGTTGGGGTGTGTGCTGTGAGGTGCATGGATGGTGTATGGGTGATGGTATTCTGTGGATCTGATTCAGTTGGTGCTCCTGGCGTGTCTCTCTCTCAGTTGTAAATTTTTTGTTCGTAAAGGGTTGTGGGTAGTGTGTGTGTGTGTTTTATAAAGGTGTGGGTGTGGTGTGAGTATGTGTGTCAGGTATGTGTAGTTTGAATTGTCCAATGTGGTGTTGTATTGTTAGGTTGTGTGTATTTTGAGCGCCGTGGTCTGTACCGCCAATGGTCTACCACGGTTGAATGTCCGCCACGGTGATTCGTGGGTCATAATGCTGTGGGCGTATTTCTGTTGGCGTAACGGTGTGGGTTTTTGCACCAAAATTTTATCACTGACCTTTGGGCTGGTAAACTTGTCTGTGTGTCTGTGTAGTGGCGGATTTCTATGTGTGGGTCATAATAGACGTAGCAGTATACTGTTGCAGTATGTTGACAGCAGTCAGCATGGCGGTAAGCGGCACTTACCGCCAATGTCATAATGAGGGCCATAGTTAATATGAGATCTACTGGAATGAAAGAGCATATTAAGGAATTGATTGCATTCACAGAAATATGGGGAGCTTTAGATACATGGGAAGGTAGATGGGCAAAGAAAAGTGACCAGAAGAAAGCAAAGTCAAATATGCCTTTCAGTAGGAGTAAATCAAGCTGAAGACAATGTGAAAACAATGCCCATGAGAAAAATACCAGGAGGAGGGTATGTTCATCTGCCATGGAGTAGGATTGAATTTTTGTCATTCACTAATGATTACTCGAGATTGAGAGAAAAAAACCTGTGGAATGGTATAAGCAAACAGTGAGATTTGTGAAACTTTCAAAATGCCTGTGGGAAGATTTGAGTACATTGTTTGACATAGTGGTTCCAACTGATTTGTGGTCTACGTGCAAAATACATGTTGATTGGCCTTATAGTGAAGCTCAAAGAGATCTGGTAACAAGAGCACCATCTGAGGAGGTGATGAAAAGGTATCACAAGGTGATTGAATTTTTGAAAAACAAAGTGTCCCCAAATGATATTGATTGGCAGAAAATTGACAGAACAGCCCTGGAACTGAAAGAGTCAATCCATGCCTACCAAGAGAGACTTTTCCAGGCTTTCAAGCATCACCGTGGTACTGAGAATACAGAAGCTAAAGATATGGGTCATTTCATGTTCAGATTTGTGCAGAGAGATAAGTGAGATGATTCAGCAGCACCTGATTTGCTGGCAGAATAAACTGATTGATGAGATTCTGCATTATGCAAAATATTGTAGTGACAAATTAGAATTGAAACAGAAGAAGCTTAAAGAAAAAGTTCTGATTTTGCAATTGAAAGCAACATAGAAAGCAAATCAGAACCCCAGATGATGGTGATCGCTAGTGGTATACAATAAGTGCCACAGCATGTGGCAAATGTGGTTCAGCCTAGATGTAGAGGATGTGGTGTCCAGGAGGATCTAAGTGGAGGTGTTCTTGATGCCCAGACTTTGAAGAGAACTAATCTGTGTCATGCTCGTGGAAATTTAGGTAATTGCAGACGGGGTGTCCATATAGTAATGTGAATAGCCAAGTGCAGAATGCTGGTGTTATATCCTATTCTCAGGTTGAAAGCGGGAGTGTGTGAGCGCGAGTGTTTGTGTGTGAGCACGTGGATGCGAATGTTATGTGTGAGCGTGAGGGTGCGAATGTAGAATGTGAGCGTGAAGAGAATAGAGAGTGGGGCCGGGGAGAGAGGTGACGGTTGCAGAGGGAGGCGGAGGTCGGGATGCTTTCTCTTCGAGATAACCTTTTATTGCTGCAATAAACCAACTCGTTTGAGCTCAAGAACTGCATCCTTGTCTTTATAAACACCGGATGTTACACTGGCGACGAGAGGCTTTCCCACGCAAACTTCAGAAAGCATCCTGACTCTGAAAGACAATCTCTGAGCGCAGGTTGCGTTCTCGAGCTCCCTGTTTCCACGTCAGCCGAGTCACTTGCTGTTGTCAGGACAATTTCTACGCAGATTCAAGCGCAACTGTAACTGTAAGCTGCCTACAATTTCATTGTTTTATTCCTTTTCTTCCGCTGTTCATCTGTCTTTTCTCGAGCGCAGGTTGCGCTCGCGAGCTCCCTGTTTCCACGTCAACCGAGTCAATTGCTGTTGTCAGGACAATGTCCACGCAGATTCAAGCGCAATGGCCTAGCCCGTTTCCAAGGCAACCCACACGCTTTTCAGACTTAAAGACTTCTGTGTTCTGTGTCTCCTGTTTTCAGGACAATTCTGTTGAAAAATACATATGATAAGCAAATTTCAGCGTCCATGGCTCAAAAGCCAAGCTAACTTCAGCGTCCACTGCTCCACGCAAGATTGATAAAATAAGTCCTTTTCAAATATTTTACTCTAGCTACTTGTATATATATATATATTTTTCTTCTTCTCCTCTGCACAATGCAGAATGTTGCTGCTCCTCCCTTTTTTCTCTCCACTCCCGGGGATCCTCCAACCAAGTGGAGCAAGTGGAAGAAAGTATTCGAAAGGTATGCTAGAGTTTGTGGTACTTCACTTAGTACTGAAAGGAGGACTGCTTTGTTACTCCACTGCCTAGGAACGGAAGGTCAAGAAGTATTCGATCATCTCCCAGATATTCCTGACACTGATTCTATTGCTTTAAACGAGTATGAAATTTGTATTAAAAAATTAGACCTGCATTATCTGCCGAAGGTCAGCACAATTTTGAAGAGGTACTATTTCAGTAAGAGACTTCAACGTGAAGGAGAAACAGTTGAGAATTACTTAACAGATCTGAGACGTTTAGCTTCCTCATGCAGGTTTGGCTCTACATTGGATGAACGAATCCGTGATCAATTCATGCTAGGATGCAAAATGGATAAAGTACGTGACGAACTATGGTTGTTAGATGATCCACATCTAGATGAGGTCATCCTGCTGGCAAAAAGAATTGAACACTCTGTAAAGTGTGTTGAGGTCATGAAGAAACAAGAGTACAAGGAGGTGTCTGTAGTGGGGAAAGACAGTAGACCCAATAACTCCTTTCAAGGGTCTGTCAACAATAAAAGATGTTTTAGATGTGGTAAAGAAGGACATTTTGCTAATGACAAATCATGTCCTGCTTCTAAAGCTTTCTGCTCGTACTGCAAGAAGAAGGGTCATTTCTTTGCGGTATGCAACCAACGAAAGTTTAAGAAGTCAGTCCACTCCATTGCTAATGATCCTGATGAAACTCAGAGGGTTGGTGACTTTCAGTGTGGTCAGATTGTGTTGCAAATCTCTGACTGCAAAGCTAAGGGGCCTGTAGACTATGTATTGGTGGAAGGAGCAAGGACATTAATGCTGTTCGACTCTGGTGCCAAAATAACAATAATATCCAATCAATTTTATCAGGAACATCTTGAAGGGAAGGTTCAACTTTTCAAGCCTGACATCAGACCATGCGCTTATGGCGGAGAACCCATAGAACTACATGGGTACTTCCTAGGTTTACTGGAATATGCTCAGCGATTCGCCACGGGCAAGGTGTATGTTTCAAAAAAAGGGGATAGCATAATTAGTTGGTGGCATCAAAAAGATTTGGGTGTGATGCTTGACCCCAACAGTTCTCCTTCCATTCTCCTTAAGGAACTGCCGTGTGTGAGAGAAATAAATAACTCTGAAGTAAATCCAGATTTCATTTCTACTCTTCGTCAAGACTTCAGAAACTTATTTAGTGATAAGATAGGGTGCATGCAAGGTTATTCACACAAGATCAAATTGTTTCCCGGATCTGTTCCTTTTTGCAGCAAGGTACGGAGTGTACCTTTTTCCATAAGGGATGATCTTCAAACTGAATTGATGAAACTAAAGGAATAAGGAATAATCGAAGAAGTAGAGGGCACAGAATGGTTGGCCCCCATTGTTATTGCAAGGAAAGCTAATGGCCAGATTAGACTTTGTGTGGATCTCCGCAAGCTCAACAAGTGTGTTATTGTAGATAGGTGTCCTCTCCCTAACATTACGGAATTGCTGTCTACAGTCTCAGGGGCTAAGGTATTTTCTACAATCGATCTCACGTCGGCTTATCACCAAGTCGAACTAGATGAATCATGTAGAAACTACACGGCCTTTATCACTCCGTATGGCACCTTCAGATTTGTACGTTTACCTTTTGGTCTGATTTCTGCCACTTCCGTATTTCAAAGGTTGATGGAACGTGTGTTGAAAAGATTGTGTGGAGTATGTGTATATCAAGATGACATACTAGTATATGGTAAGGACTTCAAAGAACATATGACAAGACTCAGAGAGGTTCTTAAAAAGTTAGCAGAGAGTGGTCTAACTATAAAGGCTGAGAAGTGCAAGTTTGGGGTGGAGGCCATTGATTATTTAGGGCACACTATTTCTGGTGGGGGTGTTTTACCCAAGAAAGAACTGGTCGACTCTATTCGGTGTTTGGCTTCTCCCACTTCGAGAGAGGAACTAGTGCGATTCCTTGGTATGACTGAATTTTACAGTAAATTTGTCAGGAATTTTGCCAGTTCATGTTTTAACATGAGAAGTTTGTTAAAAAAAGGAACTGATTTCAAGTGGAATGATGAATGTGAGAAGGAATTTTTTAATCTCAAGGAGTCTCTTACGACAGCGCCCACACTCAAGAATTTTAATCCTAATGATCGTTCTTTTTTGACGACTGATGCCAGTAATAAGGGGTTGGGAGCAGTTTTACAACAAGGTGGTTTAGATCCAGAAAACACCATTGCCTTTATTTCTAGAAGTCTTAGAGGTGCTGAGAGCAAATATTCGGTGATCGAGAGGGAGGCACTGGCGGTCTTTTGGGCGATTAAGAAGTTAAAAAAGTTTTTGTGGGGAGGTTCTTTTGTCGTGAGGACTGATCACAAACCTTTATGTCAAGTTTTTTATTCTAAGGGAATTGATTCTGTCTCAAGCAGGATCACTAAGTGGATTGTTGGATTACAGGAGTATGATTTTGTCGTAGAATATGTTCCTGGTTCGCATAACTTATCGGCTGATGTTTTATCTAGATTAGTTTCTACAGAAAGTCGGAAGTATGAGAACGATGGTCTGGAGGGTGATGAGACAGAGGGGGTCATTCTGACCTCGGCGGTAAAAGGCGCCTACCGCCGGTCAGAAATCCTCCATAATCCCGCCGCGGTCGCGGAAACCCGCCACGGTCATTCTGACCCGCAGAAGGCAAACCTCAGAAAATCCGACCGCCACAACAGACCGCCAGACCAGCGGTCGGCGGAAAGGTGGAGGTGACAAAACCTCCACCGTCACGCCAACAGAAATACGCCCATGCCATTACGACCCACGAATCCACGCGGCGGTCATTCAAACGCGGTATTCCATTGGCGGGACACCCCGCCGCGGTCAGAATACACACAAACGAACAAAACTCAGCCACATTGGACGATTTGAATCCCACACACCTGATACACATACACACACCACTCCCACACACACAATACAATATAAAACACCCACCCACATCACCCACAAACCCCTACGCTAAAAAATTCGTAAAGAAGGCAAGAGCGAGACACCAGCATCCCAAAAATAACAGCCACAGCCACTCAACACCATCACCCACACACTATCCACACACAAAACAACACACACCACCACACTCAACTCACTTAAATACACATACTCCACCCCACACATCATACACACCACCCCATGGCACCCCAAAGACAACCCCGCTTCACAGACGAAGAACTCAGGGTCATGGTGGAGGAAATCGTTCGGGTAGAGCCCCAGCTGTTCGGCACACAGATACAATACACCAGCATTGCCCGGAGGACGGAGCTATGGCAGAGGATTGTCGACAGGGTGAACGCAGTGGGACAGCACCCCAGAAATCGGGAAGACATCAGGAAGCGATGGAACGACCTACGGGGGAAGGTGCGTTCCATGGTATCCAGGCACAACATCGCCGTGCAGAAGACTGGCGGAGGACCCCCACCTCAACCCCCACAATTCACATCATGGGAGGAGGAAGTCTTGAACATCCTGCATCCTGACGGCCTCGCAGGAGTCGGCGGAGGAATGGATACTGGTAAGTTGAAGCTTCAATACTGCTTCCCCCCCACCTGCATGCCAAATCAGACCCCAACCCTCACCCCCATCCTCGAACCCCACCCTCACCCCCACCCCCATCCTCACCCCCACCCTCACCCCCACCACCATCCTCACCCCCACCACCATCCTCACCCCCACCACCATCCTCACCCCCACCCCCAGCACACCTATTCCCCGCCAATGTCTCACCATCACAACCCACACATCCCAAAACCTAGGCCTGCATGCGTCCACTAAGCATGGACACCCATCACCAAAGCATGCCCAATGCATATACACATCCCCCTCACAAGCCACCCTCACCAAAGCCCCCACACACGAATGCCAGCACTTGGGGACACGAGAACCCACAGATACCCCCATATGCCACACATTGAAACTATAACCATACCTCTATACCCCTGCAGGACCCGACCGTCAACACACCGCGGCGGAGGGGCCAGAATTATCCACACCCCCCACCCAAGAGGCCGTCAGCGATGACAGCAGCTCTGTCGACCTGGACACCGATGACCAGCCCGGACCATCGGGGACCTCTGGACAGTCGGTTCCCCTCACACAGGCCCAGGCCACTACAGACCCAAACCCCTCTGGGAACACCAGCACAGCTCCCACCCAGCGGGCCCATGCCTCTGTCTCCAGGGCGCGTCAATCTGCGGTGTGTCTACCACTACAGGGCACCCAGGATAACCCACCACCCCAACAACAACAGGGACCTGGGGGCAGTGGTAGTGGGCACACCGGCCAGGGGGCAGAGGCCCAGGGAAACAGGGGAACTCGGAGGGCAGCTGTGCGACAGGGGGGGGAGGAGAGGCCCAGGGAACCCACTCTCCACGAGGTCCTCACCACCATCATGGGAGCATACAACCGCTCCCAGGAGACGATGGCGACGGTACTGGCCCGGTTCCAGGAGATCCAGGTACTGCAGGAGGAACACTATCGGGGGTACAGGGAGGACATCAGAGCCATCAACACCACCCTGGTTACCATGGTAGGGCTGCTGCAGGACCTCGTCAACAACAGGGCGGACACTGAACAACACCCAAGGGCCCCTGCCACTAGCCTGGACCAAGAACAGCCAACCACCTCCGCCGGCGCTAGTGGACAGGAGGCCCCCGCACAGCAGCAGCCCACCAGACCCCCACCTCCTGCAGGAGAAGAACCACCCCGCAAGAGGGCCCTGAGATCTCGCAAGAAGACAGAGTAGGATGTCAAGACCCCCGCCAGCAATGGATACCACCTGATGTCATCCCACTGTCCCACATTGTCACCCTGTCCATCCTTGAACTGCCCATGCTCCATCTCTCCACAGGCCTCTGGACAATGCACCTGTGTGACTGTTACTCTGGACTCTGCCATGGACATTCCTTCACCATAGCCCCCACCCACTTGAAACCACCCATCCCATTTTGAGCACTGAAATAAACACCTATTTTGCACCAAAATATCTGGAGTCTGGCTGTGATTTCAATAGATTGTAATTGACATGACAGTGCAAATATGTCCTTGTACATGGTGAAGTCAACAAACAGCTGCCACAAAGCTGTAGTCCATGGGGAAACGAAGCACAGGACTCGTAGTGGGGACCCCAGATCTGAAATAGGGAGGGAAAAGCCAAAACTCAGTCATCATACACTGGGGCAAATAGACAGGCAGCAGAGATGCTGGAGAGTAGTTAACATTTACTAAATTATCTTTGAAATGTTACCTGTGTCCTATTGGAAGTACTGTTCAATGATTCTGTCCCTGTTGTCTGTTTCAGCCCCGTCGTCTTCCTCCTCGTCACTCTCCTCAGGTTCCACCGCTGCCACAACACCACCGTCTCGACCATCCTCCTGCAGGAAAGGCACCTGGCGGCGCAAAGCCAGGTTGTGAAGCATGCAGCAGGCCACGATGATGTGACACACCTTCTTAGGTGAGTACATTAGGGATCCACCTGTCATATGCAGGCACCGAAACCTGGCCTTTAGGAGGCCAAAGGTGCGTTCGATCACCCTCCTAGTACGCCCATGGGCCTCATTGTACCGTTCCTCTGCCCTGGTCCGGGGATTCCTTACTGGAGTCAGTAGCCACGACAGGTTGGGGTACCCAGAGTCCCCCACTAGCCATACACGGTGTCTCTGTAGCTGTTCCATCACGTAAGGGATGCTGCTATTCCTGAGGATGTAGGCGTCATGCACTGACCCTGGGAATTTGGCATTTACATGCGAGATGTACTGGTCAGCCAAACACACCACCTGGATGTTCATTGAATGGTAATTTTTTCTGTTCCTGTACACCTGCTCCCTGTCTCTTGGGGGAACCAAAGCCACATGGGTCCCATCAGTGGCACCAATTACGTTGGGAATATGTCCAAGGGCGTAGAAATCACCCTTCACTGTAGCCAATTCGCCCACCTCAGGGAAAATGATGTAGCTCCTCACGGATTTCATCAGGGCAGACAACACTCTGGATAACACCTTCGAAAACATGGGCTGAGACATCCCAGAAGCAATTCCCACGGTTGTCTGAAATGACCCACTTGCCAAGAAATGGAGTACTGACATGACCTGCACCAGAGGGGGAATCCCTGTGGGTTGGCGGATGGGGGACATCAGGTCGGGCTCCAGCTGGGCACACAGTTCATGGATAGTGGCACGGTTAAGACGGTAGGTCAGGATAATGTGGCGTTCTTCCATTGTCGACAGGTCCACCAGCGGTCGGTACACGGGAGGATTCATCCGTCTCCTCGGCCAACCCAGCGGACGGTGCCTAGGAAGGACAACATGGAGCACACAGTCAAGCAACCCACAGGTACGTACTCACAGCTAGCACAGTATACGATTCTCTATGCAGTGAATGGCGTGTCTGAGTGGCTATGCAAGGCCTAGGCCTGTGTGACGCAGTTGAAATTGAGCCATGTGGGCCCTGGAAATGGCGGCTGCCTGACCTGTGAAGTGTGACAATGGGATGTGAGGTCAATGCGCTGGCGTGGCACACCGCGGCGGGCGGCGGGCGAAGACCGCGGCGCAAAGCCGCATTGGTTAACATTGAAGCCTATGGGTTTCAGGAGCCAATGGCGAAGGGCGCCGGCGGTGGCGGGACGCACCGCCGCGGTACGCACCGCCGCGGACGTCACCGCCATTTTCCATCTACTTATCCACTTGCGACTTGAACTTTCACAGGAGAGGACCTATACTGCAAGTGTTGCTGTGACCTTGGTCTGGAAGGGACAATGGCTGCTGCGCCTGGGGAAAGGGCCCCTGCCTTCACTGGAGAGGAGTTGGAGAAACTTGTGGATGGGGTCCTCCCCCAGTATGCGCTACTCTACGGTCCTCCAGACCAACAAGTGAGTTTAATTCAATATGGATTTGGGGCCACTGGCTGGCTTGGGGGCCTGGCGGGGGGCCTGGCGGGGATGGGGGGCATGTTGGGCCTGGCGGGGGTCCTGGCGGGGGGCCTGGCGGGTATGGGGGGCATGTTGGGCCTGGCGGGGGTCCTGGCGGGGGGCCTGGCGGGGATGGGGGGCATGTTGGGCCTGGCGGGGGTCCTGGCGGGGGGCCTGGCGGGGATGGGGGGCATGTTGGGCCTGGCGGGGGTCCTGGCGGGGGGCCTGGCGGGGATGGGGGGCATGTTGGGCCTGGCGGGGGGCATGGCGGGGATGGGGGGCATGTTGGGCCTGGCGGGGGTCCTGGCGGGGGGCCTGGCGGGGATGGGGGGCATGTTGGGCCTGGCGGGGGGCATGGCGGGGATGGGGGGCATGTTGGGCCTGGCGGGGGGCATGGCGGGGGGCCTGGCGGGGATGGGGGGCGTTGGGCCACTGGAAAGGAAAATGCTGACAAACTTGAACGTGGTATTTCTCCCTCCCTGTACGTGTCACATAGGTCCGCGCCCATGAGAAGATCGGGATTTGGCGTGCCATCGCCAAGGAAGTCCGGACCCTGGGGGTCCACCATCGACGGGGCACCCTCTGCCGCAAGAGGTGGGAGGACATCCGCCGCGGGACCAAGAAGACCGCCGAGTCTCTGCTGGGGATGGCCTCCCAACGTAGGCGGGGTGCCTGCCGTCAACTGAGCCCCCTGATGTTCCGGATCCTGGCGGTGGCCTACCCTGAATTGGATGGGCGCGTGAGGGCAGCACAGCAGACACAAGGGGGTGAGTACAAGCATTATCTACTCTGTTGTCGCGCAGTGGAGGTGTCTGGTTGGGGGAGGAGGGCTGGGGGTCCCCCTAGGCCAGGGCGATATCTGTAGGCTGGGCACCCCCGTAAGCCCCTGTGTCCCCAGCCACCACCCTCAGTAGTTTGTCAGTACAGCCATCCCTGGGCCGTGTCATCCATGGGTGCAGTTGTCAACTCTAGGCGTGTAGGGCATGTTCCACGGAATGCGTAGCGGACCCCAAGTGCGCAACTTAGTGCAGGGGGCATCTGTGTCTGTCATGTCCGCTAACTGTACCGGAGATCCATGTACTCAATATCCCTTTATTTCTCTCTCCCCCCCCCTTTTTGTTTGTCTTTCTGTGCTTGTGTGCATCAGCATCATCAGGCGGAGGAGAAGTGGCATCGGGGCAGGAGGGAGCTGCATCTCACATGGCCCAGGAGGGCCATGCCACAGAGTCAGACTGAACCAGTGAGACGGAGGGCGAGGGGAGCTCCACGACGGGGACGACTGGACCCTGCAGCGACACGGACACGTCCTCGGAAGGGGGCTCCCTTGCGGGGGTGGCACCATCCGTGCCCCCCGCCATTACAGGTACAGCCGCCACCCAGCGCACCATCTCCGCCCTCCCAGCAGCCCCTCAGCGTTCGCCCCGTGCCCGCTCTGCCAGGAAGCCGGGCATCTCCTTCGCCCCAGGCACCTCAGGCCCTGCCCCTGTTACCCCCGCTGCCCTCAGTGAGGAGGTCATTGACCTCCTCCGAACGCTCATTGTTGGGCAGACTACCCTTTTGAATGCCATCCAGGGGGTGGAGAGGGAGGTTCATCGCAGCAATGCGTACCTGGAGGGCATTCATTCGGGTCAGGCTGCCCATCAGCGATCGTTCCAGGCTCTGGCCTCAGCACTGACGGCAGCCATTGTCCCTGTCTCCTGCCTGCCTCTACTAACTCCCTCCTCCCAGTCTCCTGTTCCGCTGTCTGTCCCACCCACACCAACAGACCAGCCTGCACACACCTCAACACCCAAGAGAAGCTCATCCAAACATAAGCACCACAGATCACGCAGACATTCACACACGCAACATTCCGATGCAGACATGCCAACAGTCACTACCACCTCTGTGACCCCCACCTCCTCGTCTCCCTCCTCCCTCCCTGTGACGTCTACACTCACACCTCCATTCACCTCACCATCAGCCAGTGTTTCCATCACCAGCACACCCTCCACTCCAGTCCGCACACGTGCAGTCACCACCCCCACTGCCATTTACACGTCCCCTGTGTCCTCTCCCACTGTGTCTGTCACCCCCTCTTCCACACCACACAAACGCAGCCACCCACCCACCCAACAGCCATCCACCTCACGACAGCCTATCCCTCCTGCACCTGCACCCAAAGACAGCAAACGTGACTCACCTACAACCACATCCTCTCCCTCCACTCCCATTCCCACTGTACCTACCACTCTCCATTGTCCCAAGAAGCTCTTCCTCGCCACTACTAACTTCGTTCCTGACCCTGAGCCCCCCCCTCCTTCTCGTCGGGGTAAGAAGAGCACCTCAGCCACCACCAGCCCTGCAGCCCCCTTGACAAGGGTGCAGGGGTATTGGAGCCCGCCAGCCCGCATGTCTGGATCTTCGCCCAGCAGCAAGGGGACAGCCAGCCCACCCCCTGGGAAGAGGAGCAGAAGGCGGAAGGGGCGCCGCAGGAGCCCGCCTTCTACATCCCCCCCAGACACCACCCAGAGACAGTCACCAGCCACAGCTCCAAAGGGAGGAAAGGGCCACAGGCCCACGACTAAGGAGGGCAAGGGCAGCAAGTCAGAGAGGTCAGGCAGCAGGCCTGCTGCCCAGGAGGAGCCCACAACCCCCATAGCCGCTGCCCCGGGAGGAACCGGCACAGCTGCCCCGGGAGAGCCCACCACCCCCATAGCCGCTGCCCAGGGAGGACCCAGCCCAGCTGGCCAGGAGGGCCCCACCACCCACAGCCCAGGTGGGCAGTGAAGGAGCACCATCCCCGCTGCCCAGGAGGGCACCACCAGGCAATTAGCAGTTGGCCATAGACCGTCCGCCGTCTCAAGAACCGCTGAACTGGGCCCTTCAAGGCAAGGAGCGCTGAACTGGGCCCCGTCGTCTCAAGAACCGCTGAACTGGGCCCCGCCGTCTCAAGCACCGCTCCGCTGGGCCCCGCCGTCTCAAGAACCGCTCCGCTGGGCCCCGCCGTCTCAAGAACCGCTGAACTGGGCCCTTCAGGGCAAGGACCGCTGAACTGGGCCCCGCCGTCTCAAGAACCGCTGAACTGGGCCCCGCCGTCTCAAGCACCGCTCCGCTGGGCCCCGCCGTCTCAAGAACCGCTCCGCTGGGCCCCGCCGTCTCAAGAACCGCTGAACTGGGCCCTTCAAGGCAAGGAGCGCTGAACTGGGCCCCGCCGTCTCAAGAACCGCTGAACTGGGCCCCGCCGTCTCAAGCACCGCTCCGCTGGGCCCCGCCGTCTCAAGAACCGCTCCGCTGGGCCCCGCCGTCTCAAGAACCGCTGAACTGGGCCCTTCAAGGCAAGGAGCGCTGAACTGGGCCCCGCCGTCTCAAGAACCGCTGAACTGGGCCCCGCCGTCTCAAGCACCGCTCCGCTGGGCCCGCCGTCTCAGGAACCGCTGAACTGGGCCCTTCAAGGCAAGAACCGCTGGCCCTTTGGCAGACGTGGCAGGGCAGGATCTATCTCGGGCAGGGCTGCAGGATGTCCTCTGGCCAACTTGCCTCCTCCAGTGGCAGTGGGGTCTGTTATGGACTGTATGGACTGTGGCTTTGCTCTCCCCAGGATGGCCCAGTGGGCAGGCCACCCACTGTATGGACTGTATGGACTGTGGCTTTGCTCTCCCCAGGATGGCCCAGTGGGCAGGCCACCCACTGTATGGACTGTATGGACTGTGGCTTTGCTCTCCCCAGGATGGCCCAGTGGGCAGGCCACCCACTGTATGGACTGTATGGACTGTGGCTTTGCTCTCCCCAGGATGGCCCAGTGGGCAGGCCACCCACTGTATGGACTGTATGGACTGTGGCTTTGCTCTCCCCAGGATGGCCCAGTGGGCAGGCCACCCACTGTATGGACTGTTTGGACTGTGGCTTTGCTCTCCCAAGGATGGCCCAGTGGGCAGGCCACCCACTGTATGGACTGTATGGACTGTGGCTTTGCTCTCCCCAGGATGGCCCAGTGGGCAGGCCACCCACTGTATGGACTGTTTGGACTGTGGCTTTGCTCTCCCCAGGATGGCCCAGTGGGCAGGCCACCCACTGTATGGACTGTATGGACTGTGGCTTTGCTCTCCCCAGGATGGCCCAGTGGTCATGGAGTCCCCTCGTGGATCTGGCGTCGTGTACTCAAGTGGCTGAGGTGCCCCCCCTTCCCTTCCCCCTGAGGTGCCTGTCCTATTTTCTTTCTGATGCCCCTGCAGTGTTCTCTCCGTGGAGTTCTTGTCGTGGGACTGGGCCTTGCCCCTTTGCACAGGACCCCTGTGATCCACGGACAGTGGTTGGACTACATTTAGTAGCTGTATATATTTTGTACATAGTTTATTTATTTATTGGGATTACTGGTGTACATATTTCAATATATCTGCCCGTTTAAGATCTCTTCTTTTGGTCTTTGCATTATTTCGGAGGGGGGTGGTTTGTGGGCTGTGACAGTGATCTGTGGGAATGCATTGATGTGTGTGTTGTAGTGGGTGTGGGTGGGTGGGTGTGTGCCGGTAATCTTTTCCCTCCCCTGTGTCGTAGGTGCAGTACTCACCGATGTCTTCCGCGCCGCCGGGCGTGCTCCTGGTATATGAGCAGGAATAGGAGTGCGGGGATGACCTGCAACTCTGGTTCCATACTGCCGGAATCTCGCGTGGAGTGCGTAGAGGTGAGCGTTTTCCCGTTCGTAGTCTGTTTCCGCCGTGTTCTTATCGGCGGTGCTCCCGCCCCGGAAAAGGTGGCAGATTGGTGGGTCGTAATAGGGTGGGCGGTACATTGTCTGCCGCCTGGCTGTTGGCGGGAACCGCCGCGCTGTTTGTTTGTACCGCTGTGGCGGGCGGAGTGTTAAGTTGGCGGGCTGTGTTGGCGGTTCCCGCCAGGGTCAGAATTGCATATTTTAGACCGCCGGCCTGTTGGCGGCTTGGCCGCCGCTTTATCACCGACCGCCAGGGTCAGAATGAGGGCCAGAATGTTTTGATCGGGTGTGTGAAGTCAGTTTTGAAGTAATCCCCGAGGCCAAGTGGCGTGAAGAAACTTTGGGAGATGTGGTGCTACAAGAAGTCATTAAGTTATTACAAGATAATTGGAGGAGTAAAAAACAAGGTAGTGGGGGGAGTGCAGAATTTTGGAACGTAAGAAATGAATTGGTTTGTGTTGATGGACTGTTATTAAGAGGTACGAGGTTGGTTCCCCCTAGTAGTGTGAGGAGTCAATTAGTAAATCAGGCTCATGATAGTCACATGGGCATCTCGAAAACCAAAGAGAGGTTGCGTTCCTCCTATTGGTGGCCAGGGATGGACATTCAAGCTGAAAGGGTTGTCAGAGATTGTCTACAGTGTGCAGTGAGTGAAAAAGCTTTGAAACCTCGTGTTCAACCCATGATCACTAAGGAGACACCAAAAGGTCCGTGGCAAGATATTGCACTAGATATCTTAGGACCCATTTATAGTGGGGGCATGGCCGAATATATGATTGTGGTGATTGATATGTTTTCAAGGTGGCCTGAGGTGAATTTTACTGGAAGTATCGAAACTAACAAGGTAATTAAATTTATCAAAAAGTTAATAATTCAAGAAGGTTTACCCAATACCATTCTCACAGATAATGGTGTACAGTTGGTTTCAGGGGAAATGAATGATTTTTTGCATGGGTGTGGTATCAAGCACAAACTCTGTGCTTTGTACCATCCTGAGTGTAATGGTATGGTGGAACGTTTTAATCGGGTTCTCAAAGAAACCATCTCCATTGCTAAGGATAACCAATTGAACTGGAAGGAAGAAGTGTTAAAAAAGGTCTATGTTTATAGACATACCCCTCACACGTCTATAGGGGAGACTCCTTTTTCCCTGTTTCGAGGTAGGCGTGGTAATTCTGATTTGGAACCCACTTGGGTTAATAATTTACTTGATGGTAGAGGTAGGGTGATGGTGAATGATGAGTGGATGTCTAGGGAGTGTGCAAAGAGGGTGAAGAGTAAAGTTAATTTTGATAGGACCCATGCTGTGAAGAAAACTGTGGTTAATGTGGGTGATTGTGTTCTAATCAGAAATCCTCTGATGAAAAAGAAACTCTCTGGTCCTATGAGGGTTGTGAAATTATTTACCAATGCTGTGAAAACAGAGGATAATAGAGTTTGGAATTTGAATAGAATTGTTAAATTTAGAGGAGGAGATTCCAATTCCTCGTGTAGAGATGTATTTCATAAGAAGACCGTTGGAGTCTCCACACAGAACTCAGACTCAAGTAGTCGGAAGGATAACACTGGAGAGTTGTCATGCAGATCAGATGTGAGGAGATCGAATAGATTCGTCAAACCTCCGTCACATCTTAAAGACTATGACTTGTCGTTAAGTACCTGTTTCCAAAGTTCTGTAGTTTGTTATAATTACTTTGTATTTTTTTTTTTAAAAACCATTTATATGCTGTTACTGTTGTTTTGTGTTAAGGAAGGGAGAAGTGTTATATCCTATTCTCAGGTTGAAAGCGGGAGTGTGTGAGCGCGAGTGTTTGTGTGTGAGCGCGTGGATGCGAATGTTATGTGTGAGCGTGAGGGTGCGAATGTAGAATGTGAGCGTGAAGAGAATAGAGAGTGGGGCCGGGGAGAGAGGTGACGGTTGCAGAGGGAGGCGGAGGTCGGGATGCTTTCTCTTCGAGATAACCTTTTATTGCTGCAATAAACCAACTCGTTTGAGCTTAAGAACTGCATCCTTGTCTTTATAAACACCGGATGTTACAGCTGGACTTGCTTAAATACAATGCAATAATCAAGTTCAATGAGTTCAAAGACCCCACGTACAGAATGTGAATGTGTCTCCAGGACATCAGCTGCAGGTATCAAAAGTCCTGATGACACGACAGCAAATGACTGTTCACCAACAAAACACAAATCAAATGGGAAATTCAAATATGACTCAAATAGCATTACAATTTCCCTTAACTGAGCTGAGTGATGAGGAATTTTCAGACATTCTTCAAGTATAGCTCTGATGCTGAACATTACGTGCTAGGTGCACCCTTAGAAGTAGATTAATCTTATCCCTATATAAAAGGGAAAGTTCTGGGCCATGATGTGTCATTTGTGGTTGACACTGAAGCTACATATTCCACAGTCGGAACAGCTAAAGTGCCAAATGTGCCCCTTTTAGGAAAGAGAATTCAGGTTGTATGAGATGCAAATAAGCAATTAACAAACCCTGTTACTGAACATGTCCCTTTACAAACAGGTTCATTTGAAGATGAACACCAATTTGTGATCTGTGATTTGAATCCTGTAAGTTTGCTAGGATGTGATCTGCTGTATAAGCTACATTTTTTCTTTAGCTGCACACCCTAAGTGTTGGAAATGGCCTTTCTGCAGGGTCACCCCAAAGTTTTTGCCTTCCTCCTTCTCTTTTTCTGACCTCATTTCTGATAGCTTTAGGACTCTGCGCACTTTTTATCATTTTCTAAAGTGATATCTCAATGTGTACTTATCAAATCTTGATCGCTTTGACCTACATTTAACCGGATAACTATTATGTATTTTTCTAAACACGGTGTGGTGTATTTTTGTGGTGTTATACTGTGTTATTGTATGGTTTATTGCACAAATACTTTACACATTGCCTTCTAAGTTAAGCCTGACTGCTCAGTGTCAAGCTACCATGGGGTGGGCACAGGATAATTTGGATTGTGTGTGACTCACCCTGACTATGAGATGAGCCCTGTAAAATTGTAGCACAATACCCGAATGTCACATTGTACTCAAAGTTGACATTTAATGATTTGCCTGAAGATTTAAAAGTAACAGTGACACCTGAGTTTTGGGATTTTTCAGAAAAAGAAACAGGACTCATCAAACGAGTTGAGCCTATTAAAATAACAGTGAAATCAAATGCAGTGTATCTGAAAACACCCTGTATAAAATGTCACCAGAGACAATTGCTGGGTATTTTAAAATAGATTTTAGGAAGTCCATATAACTTTCCCATTCTAGTGTTGCTGAAGCCCAATGGAAAGTACTGCATAGTTCTAAACCAGAGAAAAGTGAGCAAGATTGTTGTTCCATGTTGTCTGGTGGTAACACATTTTTCAGTGATTTTATTTCAGATTCCCTGTAAGGCAGAATGGTTCAGTGTGTTTGATCTTTGCCAAGCCTTTGTCTCCATACCATTGCATGAGGAAAGTTAATTTCTTTTTGCATTTATATTCAACAGTGTTTTGACATGGCACTGAAATCCACAAGGGAATACTGAGTCACCATCCATTTTAAACCAGATCTTGGAAAAATAATCTGGAGTCTCTTAAAATGCCTCATTGTTCAGTCTTAATACAGTGCATTGGTGACTTGTTGGTTGCATGAAACACCTAAGAAGCATACAGGAGAGACACAATTGCTCTCTGGAATCATTTAGGAAAGAATGGTCATAAAGTATCCTTAGGAAAATTACAGTATTGTAAGAAAGAAGCTTTGTATTAAGGTCACCACATTGAGAAAAGCGTGAGGAAAGTGTCACAAGAGAGGATCTCAGCAATCATAAAAATGAATCTTCCTGTGACACAGAAAGAAGTATGAATGTTTCTGGGAATGGTTGGCTACTGTCATCAATGGATTTCAAACTTTCCTCTTTTGGCCAAGCCTTTGCAGAGACTTTCACACAAAGATGTGTCTAATCCTGTGCCATTGGATGCCAACTGCTTATGCACTTTTACTGAGCTGAAAGAAAGCCTCTGCCAAGCCCCAGCTATGGGAATGCCCGATTATAGCAAATGGTTTTCTTCATTTTGTTGTGAGAGGGATGGATGTGCTCTCTTAGTTTTGATCCAGCTGCATGGAAACAAGCCTCTGCATTATTTTTCTGCCATTCTTGATCCTATAGCATCAGTGCTGCATGGTTTTTTGAAGGCTGTTGCTGCTCTTACCAACAGCATCAAACAGTGCAAAGGCATTGTTATGGGACACCTAATGAGTGTTTTTGTTCCCCATTCAACGGAAATTTTGTTGACCCGTATTAAAACCCTGTATATCACAAGTGCATGTTTAACTCATTATAAGGAAGTCATACTTGCTTCTCCTAATGTAAATATCAGGAGGTGCACTGTCTTAAATCCATCTACTTTCATGACTAATCCTGCTGAAAATGCAAGTGACCATAAGAATGAGGTTGAGCATGACTGTCTCGATGTGACTGAATTGTGCACCAGAACAAGACCTGACATTTAAGATATCCCCTTAGATAACAATGATTGTCATGTTTGTTGATGGCTCCTGTTTAAGAGATGAAGATGGTAGCCTCAGAGCAGGTTATGCAGTTTGCACAGTCTCAGGTGTCATAGGAGGAGTCTTTTCAGCCCAAGTAGCCAAATTGGTCGCTCTTACTCGAGCATGCTGCTTTTCTGAACAGCTTAAAGTGACAGTTTTTACTGATGTTCAGTATAGTTTTGGTTTTGTTTTTGATTTTGGACAGTGGTGGTCTCAGAGAGGTTTTATGACCTATTCTGGTTCCCCAATCTGAAATGGTGACAAGATTTACAACCTGCTGAATGCATTACAGTTGCTTCCAAATTGCCGTTGTAAAATGCATGGCACACACAAAATCTACTTATCATGTAACTTTATGCAATACTTATGCTGACGAAGTTACCCGATATTGCACTTTAAGTCGTACTTCCTTCAATGGAGAGTGGAACAGTGATGTAAAGTCAAATTTCCCTCCTGACTGCAGTTGATACATGGTAAGAAGTGAAAAGATTGCAGGAAGAAGTGGCAGAGGAAGAACAGCAAAGTTGGGTCAGAGCAGATTGTGCTAAGAGAAATGAAGATGATGTTTGGGTTTCAAGTGATGGAAGAGCAGTATTGCCAAATTGCTTACTGTCCCCTGTGGCTAGATATTATCATGAATAGGCACTCATAGGTAAAGATGCAATGATCAGAACATTAAGCAAACATGGTTGAACCCTAGATTCAAAGTGATTGCAGAAGCCACATGTGACAGATGTGTCACATATCTACAGATAAATGTCGGAAAATTGCACAGTTGTTACATTAAGCCACATTGATAGATCAGAAGGCCTGTTCAACAGAATGCAGCTTGATGTTTTGATGTTATTGAGCTGCCAGTATGCAAAGTTGCTGGATGTCGAGTATGGTGTCAGGCAAAGTGCAGGGGAATCGTCCTATTTAAGGGACAGAGGGTTAAACTTTTCATAATTACTAGTTTGGTTTTATAATATAAATAAAATAATAAATAAATAAAAAATAATATACATTTTACATTTTACATGAAATAAGTCTGAGCCACCAACTATGGCAAAGTGGAGGCGAGGACTGTACTGGTTTGTACAACAGGAGTAGTCAGTGTATGAGGCACGAGGGTGTCCCTGCAAACATACTAAAAAATGAGGGAAATGGTTGAACAGACTGGTTTGAAAGATAATACGAGATGTGTCCTGCTAGGATTGTTAAATACCACTGCTTTGCTAACCTGTATAGGTATGGTCTATGTCGTAAAGATTAGAAATGTGACCAATTATCAATTAATGACTGCGTACAAACCCTGTGTAGTGCAATGCCTTCATGTGTTCTGTTTTGTAAAATCAATAGAAGTGTTTATAAAAAAAAATACTCTCTTGTAAGCTTTACTCTGTCTTCCCAGCACCCTATGTCTCTATCAATCTAACCTTCATCCCCACTCTGACACATCCCAAACCCATTCTGCTACTTTCATCTCCAAAACAACCCTGCCTAAACTCTTCCCTCCTCTACCGCATCTAGCTCACCCCACCCTCAGTTTACTACCATGATCTCCCAAACAACCCTACTAAATTCTCCCTTATTTATCTCACCTTTGACTCATCCAAAAGCCCTCCTGCTACTATGATATCGCTAACCCTTTCCACAGACTCTTCTCTCCTCCATCTCTCCTTTACTCATCCCAAGCTTCATCCTATTACTATAAACTCCCGACTAACACTTCTGGATTCTTCCCTCCTCTATCCCTTCATTACTCTAGCCAATTCAACCAACAAACAGCTGTTTTTGGATGTACCATTGTTCAACAGGAATAAACCACAATCAACTACTGAACAGTGTTTTTGGACTTTGAACTTATTTCTCCACTTTGGTTTAACATTTTGGACTACTTTGGTGTGCCCTGGTTTATATTGATTTTGTCCAGGTCTGATTGGCTTTCCGAGCAGCGCTTCTACATCTGTGGTGGTTGGGTGTCCCATCAGGTTGGCACCCTTGTCATTCGCATGTATTCAAGCTAATTTTCCTTACAACTGTTTACATGATTCAAACTGGATGTGCGAACTTTAAGGCATCAACCACCTATTTGTTTCCTTGCCTTGTTAGGGGTAGTAAGCACTACATAAATACAATTACAATTACAATGGACTGAGATATGTCTTAGTCATTGTATGTATTTTTTCACAGTGGGTCGAGGCTTACCCTACTAGGACTAATGACAGTCTCACAGTAACAAAGGTTTTGCGTAGAGAGTTGATTCCTCTTTTCAGCTTCCCAACTTCTCTAGAATCAGGCCAAGGGACTAATTTCAACAGTGAGGTCATAAAAACGCTGTGCGCAGCATTACAAGTTGAGCAAAGACTGCATTGCAGCTACAGACCTGAGGCTTCAGGACTGGTAGAGCAGATTCATGGAACTTTGAAATCCAGATTGACGAAAGTATGTGCATCCACAAATCTGAAATGGCCAGAGGAATTGCTTCTTGTCTTGATGAGTACGTGCAGTACACCTGACAGAAAAACTGGATTGCCCACTCATGAGATCATGATGGGAAGGGCCAGGAGATTGCCAGCAGAGCCTACAAATGCACTTGTAAACATTACGGATGACTCTGTGCTGGATTATTGAAATTGCATTGGAGCTGAATTTTGAAATCTCATTGCCACTTGATTGAAGAGAGACAATACACTTTGGAAGTGACTATTAGTGATTGTGAACTGTGCCTTTTTTAGAAACATTTGAACTTTTAATGGAAGCCTTTGAACATTTGCAAGTAGAGAAATCTCTTGATGAACTTTCTAGAAGTTCAAGGAACTTTGTGAATAATTACATATTTGAAAAGGCTATTTTGGATTTTTGCTTTGCTCACAACTACAAAGGGTTGAAAAGAGACAGTGACAAGCTAAAGCCGCTTTGCATTCTTGATTTTTGATTTTATTCTCAAATTCTGACTTTTGATCTGGAATTAGAGAACACATGGAGTTGAATTGCAATAGATGTAGTAAATGTAAATACTAATGCATAGGTTTAGCAATAGTGACAGATATGATTGCTTATAGGTTTGTGTTTGCCCATGACAAGTGATTCAGAAATGATTGCACCCACACTGCTTCCCAATTTAACAACTTTCATTGCAGATCATAATCCACTTTATAATGATGAGAAATATTTACACACTGATGGTTCCAGATGTTATTCATCAGCAAATGTGTATTATCAGCTTTTTTTATGAATATGTAGATACCATGGCAGTTAGAGACTGTTACGTATGCACACAATTGCCTTCATCAGTATGTGAGGGAATCACATATCATAGTTTACCCCTAACCTATGGAATTTCCTGTAGTTTGTTATTAGCATTGTTTTATCAGCAGGAGTAGTATCAATACTTCTATTCCCATTATGACCTGGGGTTTTCAAATGTCCCCATCACGAAACACTTGATTGCAAAAACAAAAAACATAGACACTGTGGGAGGTTTCTTTGAACCCACCTTGACATTTGGAAGAGTTTATGTACACATAAATAATTTGACCTGCATTCTTAGCCCAGTATAAAACAAGTTGATTGGATAAGTTGAGATGAAAAGAAGAGCAATGAAAGCCAAGATAGAAGAAGGAGTAGTTTACAGAATTGGGAAGAAGGATGCCACTCATTCAGTGGCTGGATATCAAGGATTCCTGGCTATAAATTGTCAACATGAAGGGAAGCTATGTATCTATAGGCCTAGGTCAAAGAGACTGGCACACATTTTGTAGGTACTAGTGAATGTAGACATGTACTTTTTGTTTAAGAGTGTTTGAAGTTTCATGTTGAATGGACAAGACCCAGCCATACCAGATGTTTATTCCATATGTGGAAAGAACGCCTATTAAAAATTGCAGAAAGGCTGATATGGTCCATGTCACCTGGGAGTAGTTTTTCCACAGATTTATCATGCGTAATATTTTAATGATACATTATTGAGTGATAAATCCAACTCCAGAGCTAAAAGAGGAGCTAGTGCTTCAGAGATTGTAGGAGATATTTTTGGTGCCATAATTCCATCAATAGGTCTAATCTTGAATGACATCAAGATCAGAAAGTTATCAACAACAGAACATAAGCTGTCTATAGACACCACAGGTTCCAAATTATTAATGGATACAGAAATGGTTGCTATGAGATTAATAGTTTTGCGGAATTGTCTTATGTTACACATACTCTTTACCGAAGAAGACAGAGTTTGCAAAATGTTATATGCACAACAATGCTTAACATATATACCTGACAATAGTAAGGGGATAAGAAAGTACGTTGCAAACATGACTGACTTGAAACAGGACCTGAACAGATTGACAGCAACAGGTGCATGGGAAGCTATAGGCAATGGTTTTTAATTTGTTGGAAGGTGGTTTGGAAGCTTAGGCAGAGGTATTGTGGGTACCATTTTGAGACCTCTATTGAACATGATATTGTGTGCCTTAGTTGCAGTTAGATTTTACAAGTTATACAAGGGCTGAAGGAGAAGAGAGCCAAGAGCAGATAGAAAAAGAGGAGATTCAAATGGAGAAGAGGAGAAGCTTGTATTGTAGTAGCATCTAGCAGTTAGAGGATTTCAGAACATCTTACCTGAAATAAACCTCTGAAATGTTGAGATATCTAATTGAAAATGATAGTGGGAGTATTTTGTGATAGCAATTTCACATCAAAGGTGGGACTAATGTTGTCTGAATTTTAGTAGAGTCTCTCAGGTCACAAAAGCCATCCGAATGTGACAATTTCTGTTTTATATTACTTACAACATTAGTGATTTGAATGTAAAAGCTGCACTGCCACGCAATATAAATGTGCACTCATTTATATTATAGAGTTCGTTCGACTCAGGTGCTACTTGCATTAAATCACGTTATTAGGATTAAATTGATATTATAAACTAATTTAGAATCTAGGCTACAGGATATATTGAAATAATTTTGAATTTGATTAATGAATCAAATATGTGTGCAAAAGATGAAGGAAATGCACTTATTTCTCATATGTAATGAAATGCAGTAACAACCCTTTTCTGTTTACAATGAAGTGTATTACACATAATAATGAAGTTTTAATAATATTGAATTCATAAGTTTGCATATTAAAGGGTGTTTATCAAAATGTATTAATTGAATGTATTATTGTCATTTTCTTGGGTTTGCCCAAGTAAGGCCTGTTAGGAGTTGTATTTTGTGACTGTGCAGAAAATGCTGATTCATTACCTAAGGTGAGTTTTCTTTCAGATTTCATTTCCATGAAAAGACTAGATTTTGGTAATAGGTTCTATTGTTTAGATATAGAGAGAATGGTAAAATTGAAGATGCTTTATTTGGGGTTCGAAACAGTTTGTCAAGTCATTCTTTACGTTCCTCTAGATGAATGCCTTCAAACGAATGCAATCTTGTAAATGAAGATTAACACCAAGTCAACACTACTAGTGTAAATAGCTGAAAACGTTCAGGGATCCATTTGCGCGAGGCTTATGAACCTTAGAAAAAGGACTGAGGTATTAACCAGAAGAGATGCAATGCATTTTATTTCACCAACCTAATGACTTGGTTAAAACAAGGCCTCCACTCGAGAGTCGGGGTGAAAAGATGAACAAAGATGAAGGCAATACCAGTCTAGTTACACACAACTCAATCCTTGTGTGGATGAAAAAACAGCAGCCTGTTGTGATAAATCCAGTGTGCTTAAAGTAGGTATTAGCATTTCTCAATCTCTAAGCCGTCCTTAAAGAAAATCATATATGGCGTCACTCTATCTTCACGGTAATCCAGCAATCCAACCATGCCCTCTGGGTAAATTTTTTCTCTGGTGTAGAATTGATAATTTTTGAAGTTAGTGAGTATAGCTTTAACTTTCTCAGCAGCTCCAGTCATGAATGATTTCACCCTGTCAGGTTTGGTCTCTTCAAGTTTGTCCTTTATTGCTTTCATATAAGCTTTAATATACTGTTTGTAGGATTCCTTGGTAAAGCTGGTCTCCTAAAGACGATGGTTCAATACTATATCAACACCGATGATTGTTGTTGGGTCCGACCCCTCAACCTCTGTGCACACTGCCGATGCGTTCCCACCAATAAGTGCATCGTCAATACCACCTTCTGTTCTGGTTACAACCTTCCCCTCCACCTCAATACAGATACCGTTACAAGTTTCCTTTATTTTGTAGATGTCGGAAAACAACTCATCGCTGGTGAGGAGGTCCTTGTAGATGATCATGGTTGTGGGGTAGAAGGGACGTCTCAGGGTACGGACGGGGTAAGCGCGCACACAGAGACTAGCGCGACAGACGGCGGACAGGAAAAAAGCTATAGAGAGAGAATGTATCTAATCATCCTTAAGAGCATAAGATAATGGAACATGGAGCGGCATTGTATACAATTGTTTCAAACTTGCATTGCATAAAACACGGAAGGAAGAATTTCCCATGACACACTTGGGTAAAGATGTGGATGTTGCAGACTGGAGTTTTGTGATCAATTTCTATTGGATGATGCCCCTTCAACATAATGTGTACTGTTTCTCAGAGTGAATGAAATTGTTTTAGGAACTTTAATTTATGACTGCTTAGTTGGACTTTGAGCAGTTCTTCAGATTCGTGATGCTTGCAAATGCCCAGATGCCCTCTAATCAGACCTTTCCTGATGAAGAATCCTGTATACTGAGTCCCTTGGAGAGGTATCTCCCTCTCTGCTTGGCCCATTGAAATGTCCCTTTGAGACATAGAAACCTTTACCAATCCCCATCAGAAGGCTCTTGATCAAGCTTCTGACATGCTGACGCTTTCCCTTTTTATCTATTTTGTTGTTCACCTTAGCTAGTTGCTGCAGTTCAAGACTATCTTTTTCCAAATTATTTTAGCCCTTTGTGTGCATTTTGTTTTTTGCCCGCATGTGTTCCCAACACACATGTATTTCTCTGATTGGTTAGCTGTAGGGTTTTCCCTATTATGTATCTTTGTAATTTGGTTTTGTGAATTGTCTACCTGACTTTGAGCTTGAGTTTGTAATGAATCGCGTAACTTTTTTTTTCAACTGGAGTTTTCCTTCCATGGTGTTTGAACAAATTGGACTTGAATTGAAAATCTGTTAGTGGTTTTCCCACACTACTTACTGGGGCCAAAGATCCAATCACCTCGAAGAGCATTGAATCCGGGGAAGGATTAAAATGCAACAACAGTTCTGAGCCTTCCTAATGTCAGAGAGACTGATTGACATATAATGCAAAAAGGGCAGCAGAAGGACAGACGGCCACCTTTGAGTGCCACATTATTTGGACTGTTAACTTCAAGTTGCCACATCCGCTAATTGTTCCATATTTTGTCCAAACATTTAGGATCACATGTAACATAATCAACTAGTTTAATCCAGCTAGTAACTAATGGGAGGGAGATCTTCAGAAAACTATCTATAACAAATTTCACTTCTTGCCAGCAGGATCAGCTATGACAACATCCTTTGCTGGAGCTTAGTCAACAATATGCTGATGGATGGATCAGTCCCCATTAAGATCAAAATAGGACTTAGCTTAATTTTGAGTCCTCAAATTTTACTTAGGGTCTTACTTATAGCTACCCAGCAGACAATAAGACTGGGGCTAATTACATCTCTTACATTTCGGTATTTCTTTTGCAAACTTGGCCACTATTTGAGGTGTCCAATATATTTTGTGGAGAGTGAAGAAATGGTTCATTTTTACGGGAGCAGCGATTACTGTAGAATTAGGTAAACTTAGAGGTACTTGCCATAAGTCTTCTCTCCCTGTCTCCACCAAGTCTTCTCCCCACATTCAATATGGTTCAATCAGATGCTTTTCTCCTGCTCTGATGATCTCATAATACCAGAAGGCAACTTCTTTCTTTTCTCTAAATTTGTTTGTCAGTATATCATGTACTCCCCACACTCATTATAAGACCAGTTTTGAGATGACCACCATGACCTGAACTGAAGATGTTTAAATCTTGACAGCTTTCATTTTCTTGCTGCAAGGACAGACTTCCACTGGAAAATACTAATTTCATTCTTAAGGTTGCCACAGGTGTTGAAATCTGTTTGTCTAAGGGGTGACTAAGCTTGTCCATTAAACCTTCAGGGTTCCCAAGAGAGTCCTGTATTGGCTCTAATTATTTGCACAAATCAATATCAAAATCCTCCTAAGATGATGCCACTGTTTAGAGCCATTTGTAACACCTTGGGCCAGATGTAGTAAGCGTTTTGTATGGCGCAAACTGTGAAAATCACAGTTTGCGCCATGCAAAACACGCATCGCGATGCACATTCCCATTTTGCGAGTCGGTACCGACTCGCAAAATGGGAATGCGACTCACAATAGGAAGGGGTGTCCCCTTCATATTTGCGACTCGCACCGCAATTCGCAGTTACCATCAGTGTCACACTGGTGGTAACCCATTCACAAAAGCCCCACCCCAAATAAATGAGGCCAAAGTTGTTCTACCCACCAGTGGGCAAATAGGGCAATTACCCCCAATCCACACCTGGGAGGGGGCAGAAAGTCTACTATATGCCAGGGAATTAAAAAAAAATTGTGAGGTGGTGGCTACCAACCAGTGTGGAGCTGGTTATGCTCCCACCCCAACTGGAGGGGATAACAGTCTTTCAGCTCTTCCCTGCACACTAATACATTTTATCCTACGGAAAGCAAGAGGACATTTGATTATGTTGGGTTTTGGTTTTACATTTGGGCCATGAGAGCTTGGCTAACTCTCAAAATCGTCCCACTTGGAATGGTGAGGGCTGCACTTTTTGGACTTTGGGACGCTGCCATGTAGAAAAATCCACAAGACCTAGACACATCTAAAAACTAAACATCTTGGTTAGTCCAGCGCGGTGTGCTTCACATGCACCTTGTACCATTTCCTTACCCACAATGCCCTGCAAACCTCAAACTTTAATAGAAATCACAATTTTTTTCCCCATTTTTGTGATGGAACCTTCCAGAATCTGCAGGAATCCACAAAATTCCTACCATCCAGCATTGTCTAATCTATACCAATAAAAATTCTGCCCCACTTGTAAGCCTTTTTTCCAACTGCCCTTTTGGACCCGCTTTGGTTCCCCCTCAGTTTCGGATGTTTTTGTCTCTTCCCTGTCACAGGCACTTGGCCCACCTACACAAGTGAGGTTTCATTTTTATCAAAAGACTGAGGGGAACGTTGGGTGGTAGGAAATATGTCCCGGTGCAGGGATCCCACACAGAACTGTGGGAGAAATGCAATTTTTTTAGCTAAATTTGAGATTTGCTGAGGATTCTGTGTAAGAAAACACTGGGGGATCCACACCAGTCACACCTCCCTGGACTCCCTCAGGTGTCTAGTTTTCAGAAATATCTGGGTTTGGAAGGTTTCTCTCTATGGCTGCTGAGCCCAGGACCAAAAACGCAGGTGCCCCCTCCCGCAAAAACAGGTAGTTTTGTATTTGATAATTTCAATGTGTCCAGATAGTGTTTTGGGGCATTTCTTTTGGCGGGCACTTGGTCTACCCACACAAGTGAGGTACCATTATTATCGGGAGACTTGGGGGAAGGCTGGATGGAAGGAAGTTTGTAGCTCCTTTTAGATTCCAGAATTTTCTGTCACCAAAATGTGGGGGGAAAGTGTTTTTTTGGCCACATTTGGAGGTTTGCAAAGGATTGTGGGTAACAGAATCTGGTGAGAGCCCCACAAGTCACCTCATCCTCGATTCCCCTTGATGTCTAGTTTTAAAAAATGCACAGGTTTGGTAGGTTTCCCTAGGTGCCGGCTGAGCTGGAGGCCAAAATCCACATCTAGGGACTCGTCAGATTTCAATGTAAAAATGTGAATTGTCTGTGTTGTGTTTCCTGTTGCAAGCATTAGTCCTACCCACGCAAGTGAGGTACCATCTTTGTCAGGAGACTTGGGGGAACACAGAATAGCAAAACAAGTGTTATTGCCCCTTGTCTTTCTCCACATTTTATCCTTCCAAATGTAAGACAGTGTGTAAAAAAGGTGTCTATTTGACAAATGCCCTTAAATTTACATGCTAGTATGGGCACCCCGGAATTCAGCGATGTGCAAATAACCACTGCTTCTCAACACCTTATCTTGTCCCCATTTTGGAAATACAAAGGTTTTCTTGGTAACTATTCTTCACTCTGTAGATTTCAGCAAATGAATTGCTTTATACCGGGTATAGAATGAAAACCCATTGCAAGGTGCAGCTCATTTATTGGCTCTGCGTACATAGGGTTCTTGATGAACCTACAAGCCCTATATATCCCGCAACCAGAAGAGTCCAGCAGACATAACCGTATATTGCTTTAAAAAATCTGACACCCCAGGAAAAAGTTACAGAGTAAAACGTGGAGAAAAATGTCTGTTTCTTTACCTCAATTTCAATATTTTTTTATTTCAGCTGTTATTTTCTGTAGGAAACCCTTGTAGGATCTACACAAATTACTCCTTGCTGAATTCAGAATTTTGTCTACTTTTCAGAAATGTTTAGCTTTCTGGGATCCAGCATTGGTTTCACACCTATTTCTGTCATTAACTGGAAGGAGGCTGAAAGCCCAAAAATAGTGAAAATGGGATATGTCCCCGTAAAATGCCGAAATTGTGTTGAAAAAATGGGTTTTATGATTAAAGTCTGCCTGTTCCTAAAAGCTGGGAAGAAAGTGATTTTAGCACCAGAAACCCCTTGTTGATGCTATTTTCGGGGAAAAAAACACAAGCCTTCTTCTGCATCCTTTATTTCCCATTTGTTTGAAAATAATTACATTTTCTCTGTATTTTGGCTAATTTCTTGGTCTCCTTCAGGGGGACCCACAAAGTCTGGGTACCTTTAGAATCCCTAGGATGTTGAATGAAAAGAACACAAATTTGGCATGCGTAGCTTATGTAGACAAAAAGTTATGAGGGCCTAAGCATGAACTTGGCACCTGAGGGGGAAAAGGCCTGGCAGCGAAGGGGTTAAGAGTATAGGGCCAGATGTAGCAAAAATCCAATTTGCAACTCGCAAATTGGTATGCAGAACAGTGTCTCAGACACCGTCTGCGAGTCGATATGGGGTCGCAAAGACCCACCTCATTAATATTAATGAGGTGGGTCGCAAATTGCGGCCCCATAGCGACTATGGGCACTCGCAAACATGGAGGCCTGCTGTAGTCAGCAGACCTCCATGTTCGTGACTGCTTTTAAATAAAGCATTTTTTTTTTTTTTTGTGTAGCCCGTTTTCCTTAAAGGAAAATGAGCTGCACTTAAAAAAAAATCTGAAACCTTTAGTTTCGGTATTTTTTCAGGGCAGGTAGTGGTCCTTTGGACCACTACCTGCCCTGAAAAAATAATTTGTGGTCCATTCACAAAGGGGAAGGGGTCCCATGGGGACCCCTTCCAATTTGCGAGTGGGTTACCATCCACTTCAAGTGGATGGTAACTGCGACACCATTTGCGACCGCATATGCGGTCGCAAATGGTATTGCATACCACTGCGAATCGCAAATAGGAAGGGAACACCCCTTCCTATTTGCGATTCGGAAATGCATTTTGCGAGTCGGTCCCGACTCGCAAAATGCATTTCTGCATAGGAAACATGCATTTGCGAGTCGCAAACGGCAAATTTTGCCGTTTGCGAGTCACAATGTGTTTCCTACATCTGGCCCATAGTGTTTAAAAGGAATGCCAGTTGTGGCAAATCATCATCTTGATCAAATTAGTCTGCCCATAAATACTTTAAAGAAGACTTTCCCATTTCCTCCAAAGGACCTATATTTCACTACAGACCTTGTTCAAGTTACTTTCTTGGTAGATGTTGCAGACTGTGTGACACCAAGACTCTCAGGTACCTGATCTGTCTCTTTTTCCTCTGGGTTCCTTGAATACCCTCTTCATTTGCCAATAACATGACCTCTGTTTTTTCAATATTGATTTGATACCTCTGAAATTCTCCCAAGTGCTTTGGTGTGTGCTTCAAGCATCAGAATTGGGTATGCTGGGTTGGCTGTATAAAAGATAATGTCATGCTCATGAAGTGCAGTCTTTACAGCCAAACCCAAAGTCACAAAAGGGAAAATAAAGTGATCTGACCAAATAAATTAAGCAAACACTTCAATGGAGAGATCAAACAATAGTGAGGAAGAGGGCATCCCTGTTGGGTCCCTGTGGAAATATAGAATGATGTAGTTCTGGCTTCTCCAACTGGTAGCTCGTGACCTATTAGAGGCTTTTAAGCTACTTTTAAGTAGCTATCCTGTGTACAGTCCAGCTTAATAAATTAGAAGCTTGGCTGAATAAATATATACATACTAAAATTAAAGTGTGTATTTGATAGGAAAATGTGTGCATTTCAAAACTCATGAACTGGGTGTTTAGGGAGACTTATTACTGATAACTTGGTGCCAGGGCATTTCAGCTATGGATGTTATGTATTACCCACTTAGAGGCATTTCACATTGATAAGGCATTTTCTACATTACTGCTGGAAATGGTGCCTCATGCGATGAGGTGAACACTGTTGATAATATTACAGATAGTATGCACTAATCTTCTCTGATGTGGTCACTATTAATACTCTAAAAATAATAGTAGCTCACGGTGACTTTTACTGAGCACGAGTAGTTTTTGCTTTGCAAAAGATTGCGGACCCCTGATCTAGTTAATTATCTAGTTATTACTACTCTGACTGTGGGTGATCTGTATAGTACTTGAATTGTGGGAATTAGCTTGCTGTTAAGATCAGAAGTTTTTCAAGCCTCCCATAAGTATACCCAGATTATTTGATCAAAGGCCTCAGCAGCACCTAACATTGTAATAGCCAAGTGGCTATTAAGGATCTTGGTAGTATAATTTGTCCCAAACAAAAGGTGTGTCAGCTCGTTCAGCTACCTTTTTGATTGGAGTAAATTAATGTCCTCACAACCCCTGCTATCTTGATATGATACCAATGAATATCTTTTAATCACAGTTCAAGAGAGAAATAGTTCTATTGAAACCTAGTTTATTTAAATCCTTCTTGGGCTTCAAAATCAAAATCATGACTACTGTGGCTTTCCAAATGGACACCAAGTGGGTAATTAGTTTCTGATATGGTTCCCCTGGAATCCTTTGAGGTCCTACCACTTTTCCATTCTGTATTCTCCTTTTCTGCCCTAATATTTAATCTTCTGTGATTTCTTTTCAAGTACTGTATTCTTGCCCTCCAAGCACTGAATTGTTTCTATCTGACATCCATCACTTAGTTTTAAATAAATCTAGCTTTGTGTCCTCAGAATAAATAGTGGTTGGATAACATTACATCTCTACCTGTATCTCTTCCAGTGAGTGTATAACTTCTACACTTCCAGAGTCAATCAACGAGTCAATCCAATTTCTAGATATGTCTCATTTTGTTTTCCAGGCCAGGAGTACCCCACTATTTTCAACATATTTCTAAAGCTTTAATTTGTTTCTGTCCGTCTGTCATGAATTCTCTTGTCCAATCCCATTATAAGTTGTCTATGCAGCCCTTCTAACTTTACTCTCAAATGAGAGACCCTCTGAGGGACTTCAGTCAAATATTTCCAGATCTACCTTTTCTTCTCTGCCATCACCTTCAAAAAGTTCTTCTCTTTCTCTTGCCTTCTTACATTCTTGGTAGAAAATAGGGCTTTAGTTGGGAGGGGTTTGCACCCCGTCATTTAGGGATCATAATCTACTAGTCAGGGTAAGTCAGTTTCACTCCCTACATTAACCTGTGCTTAACCTCTGGCAGTCTGGCACAGAGCAGTCAGGCTTAAAAGCAAAGTGTAAAGTATTTGTGCAACACTTAATTACAGTAACATAGTGAAGGACACTGCAAAAACCAGTTTAGCAAAATAGATAATATTTATCTGAGTAAAACAAGACCAAAATTACAAAAATCCAATAAGTAGAAGTCAAGATGTGAATTTATAAATATTTGATGTAAAACAGTGCTTAGAAGTCACTAGCGGTCAAAAGGTTACTTGAGGTCGTGAGGTACCAGCAGAAATCTGAAATCCAGGCTGAGGGTAGGCCAGCTACAGAACCCACAAAGGGTCTGCTGAAACAGGTCTTTTTGATGGAGCAAATGATCAAGGTCGAGGGCATGATACACCAGTATTTTCCATGCAGCGGGTCACTGCATCGCCATTGGACTCCACTGAAGTGAATGCAATGCGTCGTCGTTGAGCAATGCAGAGCATCATTGTTGAGCTATGCAGCCTGTGAATCCAATATAGTTGAGCAGCTGCTACGTCAGCATTGAGGGAACAATGCTTCAGAATCTTTCCCACACTCGGGGCAATGAGTCAGTTTTTGAAGAAATCAGCTGCAGAACTTACTTTTGAGGCCCATGACTGGAAGGGGTCACCTCAGGCAAGGGTAGGACTCACAGATGGCAGAGTTCAGAAGCACCAGGAGAGTTGTAGGGAGTCTTAGTTGCCCCTGAAACTGCAGGAAAACAGGAGACAAGCCAACTAGCCCTTGGAGAATATTGGGTTCAAGGATCTAGAGAACGAGCCCTGTCCTTATCATTGCAGGCAAGAGGCAGCAGGTAGCAAAGTTGCAGTCCCTCTTACAGTCCTTCCTACAGCACAGCACACAGCAAGCAGTAGGCCAACACAACAATACAGTTGCAGAGTGGCAGTCCCTTCTGTCCCCACACAGCAGTCCTTCTTCCTGGTAGAGTGCCCTTGGTTCCAGTGCAGTTCTGGTATGCTGGGGTTTGTGGATCAGCACTTATACCCAAATGTGCCTTTGCAGTGAGGGGAGACTTCAAAGAGCCCTTTGAAGATCACAAGGTCCCTTCCTTTTCTTCCTTGGCTCCTGACACTCTACGGGGGGTATGCAGCCCTCTGTGTGAGGAGAGGCACAGTCCTATTAATGTGCAACTGTCGGATCCTCCCACACATCAATCCCAGGAAGTCCCACCAGCCTGGTGATGGGCCATCAGATGCAAATGTCACACCCAAGCTCCATTTGTGTGCAATTGTCTAGAGGGAATGCACAAAGCCCAGCTGTAATCTAATCCAGACGTATATTCAGAGACAAGCAGAGGCACAGAATGGTTAAAGTAAGACATTGCCAGCTTTCTAAAAGTGGTATTTTCAGACTTAAAATTTAAAATCTGACTTCACCATAAGTTGTGATTTTAAATTGTGAGTCCAGAACTCCAAACTCCATAATTCTTTCTTTTCCCAGTTGTAAATTACACTTACGAGATCATACTATCCTATGAAAGAGATAGACCTTGCAAAAGTGAAAATCAAGTTGAAGAATATCTTACTACCGGACATGTTAAACTTAAAAGTACATGTCCAACCTTTTATCTGTACTGCACCCTGCCCTTGGGGCTAACTAGGGCCTACCTTGGTGGTGACTTACATGTAATAAAAAGAAAGGTTTGGGCCTGGCAAGTGGGTAACCTTACCAGGTCAAAATGTCAGTTTAAAACTGCACACACAGGCTCTGCATTAGCAGGCATGAGACATGTTTGAGAGACTACTATAGTGGGTGACACAATCAGTGCTACAGGCCCACTAGTAGCATCTATTTTACCAGCCCGGGGCACACTTCACTATGGACTTATAAGTAAATTAAATATGCCATTTGTGAGAAGCCAATGTTTGCCGTGTTTAGTGTACAGAGCACCTGCACTCTAGCACTGGTCAGCAGTGTAAAAGTGCCCAGAATCTTAAAAGCCACCAACAATGAGTACGAAAAACAGGAGGTCAGGAGGCACAAAATTAGGGAAAACCACAGCAAGTATGACAGGTGTAACAATTCAGTTTGTACAAGATCTTGGAAATGAACCCCTAAATGTACATCTTATAAGTATCCCAGACTCTAACTCTGCTTGCAGTGTGGATATTGTTCTCAAAATGCCTTAAAAAAGTAGTGGACATGACTCTAATCCTGAAGTGCGATTTTATGTAAAGTCCACCTGGTCCTAGGTAAAGCTACCGGGATTCTCGAGGAGAGTGTAACATCTGAGTGACCTGATAGTACAGCTGGTATATGAGTCAATGTCTCCACCATTCTTGTCATGACGTCAGCAGTGAGGAAATAATCAATTTGAGAATGATGCCCATAGTTTTTACTTTATATGGTGAATCTTTTCTGAGCACCTGCCTGATTACTCCAAATGTCAGTCCACCTGAGATTGTGCATCATGCTCCTCAGCTGTTTCCTCATTTTCGGAATAGATGTATAGCTACATATGGATGTGCTACCTATCTTCCTGTTTATAGTGACATTGATGTCTCTTCTCCTGAGAATTGGGCCTGGGGTTTCTAACAGAAGACACTCTAATATACTTAAATGTGAGCGATCATTGCAATTAGGGTAAATTCTAACTTCCCTATTCCCAGAGTATCTATAATTTACCTCCCTGAACTATCTGTTTTATAATCTATTAGCCTACCCACAAATTCTTAAAGATGATGGCCATCCCTTTTGTACTGCCAACCTGATCTGAACAGATGACATCTTGTGCCCATTTGCAGTTCCTCAAATAAACCATATACTCCGAACTCTCTAAATGTGTCTTCTGAAGAATAATTACCTGAGCCTTAATGCCTTTTAAATTCAGCCACTAGCCTTTGTCAGCTTTTGGATCTCAGCTCATTTACATGCTACGTGAGTATCTCAACTTGCAAACCCATCTTTCCTGAAAGTGACCACTTTTTGCTACCCCTCTGAGGCAGGAAGTTGTAATGGCAGGTTCAGCACAGCCATCCTGCCCTAATATTGTTACCCAGAGGTGATATGTGTCCCGAGGAGTTTCTAATTGTTCTCAAATGCTCCCTACCCACCCGTGGCTTGTTTGGTATCTTTACCAGAGTAGGGTTCCTCAAAGAGAGGATTTCTGATAGGGCCACAAACCTCATGCCTGTGTACTTGAAGGATATGTGGTGTAAGGTAACTTATAAGTTTACCATCATTTATCATGCCCAAACCAAAGGTCTAGTTGCGAGACTCAACAAGGTCATAAAAGGCATGATGATGGGCTTAAAGGAGAAGGCCAGACAGAAGTGGAACATCTTTTTGACATGCTTTTTGTTTGCCAGAAGGAAGGTACCACAGAAGGGAGTGGGATTTAGCCCCTTTGAGCTTCTCCATGAACACTGTGTGAGAGGTCCATTGAGTCTTGTCTGTGAAGGTTGGGAAAAACCTTTAAAGGAACCCAAACTGTACATCGTGGATGATGTTCTAGACAGGCCCAGGACCTACTTCAAAATGGATTTTAGTGTTAAATATGGGAGGACACTAGTAATTTCCATAGTTCACTCCCCTACGTACCTCCAGCTCTCAAATCCCATCTTTAGTGTGGCTGAATTTGGCCACTTTGGATTTGCCCTTTCATGTTATATTTTGAGCCTTTTTGCAATAAGGGAAAGAGGACCTTCTGAAAACCTAGGTGGGCTCGGACCTAGGAGTATTTAATCCATTGGTTGGAGAGGAATTGGGAGTGTCTTAGGGTGTCTCCCACCTACAGGCTGTTCAACCTAACAAAGATGGACCTTCACTCAGCCTTCCTCAGAACACTGCTAAACTTGTTAAAGGTTGCAAGGTAGACTAAACCTGCTACACGACCTGTGAGAAGGTCCTTAGGAGGATGGACCACCTTCCATTTGAAATGGAAGGACAGAAAGATCACGAAGCATCATAAGACTAATCCAAGTGGTGGCTCCAAGAACATAAAAAAAAGCTAAACAAGATGTTCTTACAGTGAATCCCAGTGAACCACTGACAACTGCACTTTTCTGTTGGCCTCTACCTGACACCCTAAGAGTCTATACGTACCTTGTCCAGAGGCCCTGTAGGCCATAGACTGATACCTGTGTGGTTGTTTTGGCATTAGAAGAGAGTTTGGAAACATTTGAAAACATTTCCTCTGGAGTTCCAGCACTTCAGTGGTATCCACAGGAAAAAGTATTTGACCAGCAGTTTCACTGTGTCATATTGTATTTCAGCTTCCCTCCATGTGGACATCTCTGCACATCAGGAAAAATGATTAAGTCAGATTTTGATTTAGAATACATTTCATCAAGAAACCTCAAACACTGCAGAGTGCCAGTGGACCAACCTGCTTCAGGTTTCTAGTTGGTTCCACAGTAGTGCTTACAGTTTCAGCAGCATCCTGCACAAAGGATTTTTCTTCTCAAAAAGCAACAAGATCAAATCTGCATTGATACATTGAATCCTTTTAGATTTTCTTGACTTCCAGACTTTTACCTGGTCCAGTCTATTGTGTGTATTTGACCTAGGCTCCATCTCAGTTTTTAAGAAATCATATCTCTGATTTCACTTATTAGATTTTTATTGCTGTGGTCTTATTTTACTTATAATCATTTTCTCTTAATTTTAAAATTGGTTGTGGCCTTTTATTGTGTTTTGTGTGACTTTTCTATTGTTTATGCACTTTTAAATTATTTACACATGGACTTCGATTTAAGCCTGACTTCATGTCACTTAATCAGAAATTGAGCACATGCCTATTTTGTTTAATTTGTGTGACATCTAACAGTTGATGACCCTATCCTTTGAGATGGACGCATGCCCACCCCAGATTACAATCTACCTTCTTACATCCAGCATAAAAAAAGCCAAATCAGTTTTGAGAAGAGTTAAAATGTGTGTGAACTGTACAGACCTAACTGGGCATATGTGAACCGATTGTTGTAACTGATACTGCCAAGTGAGGTGAGGGAGAAACTGGAATTATGGAGAGTTGAATACATCAGATGTGTTATTGAATGAAATCTCAGAGATATGATCAGTAAAAAGTGACTGAACAAAAATTTTCAGTTTCAAGTAAAATTAAGTTGAGGCTTCAGCAGATTATTTGGACAGGCTTAAGGATGTTGTTTGAAAGATACTCTGGTATAGTCCATCCAACGTTGATGGGTAGAGAAGCTGTGAGTGTGGCTTTTGTGCAGGATTTGTTACCTGATGTTAGGAATACATTGATGTTTGAACTGGCCCTTTCTACAGGGTCATTCCTCAAACATTTTTCTGACCCTTTTTGGCTGACGTTATGACTCTGGTCACGTAATCACTGCTAATTAGTGCTAAAATGCATGTGCTCTCCCTAGTAAACTTGATATGATTGGCTTATACCTGATGGGCACATTTAATTTACATTTAAGTCCCTTGTACAGTGGTATCCCTATACCCAGAGGCTGTAAATTAAAGGTTCCTAATGGGCCTGCAGCTCAGCTTTCGCCACACACAGAAGTAGTCTTTCAAACCTGTCTCAGGCCTGCTCGCACAGGGCCACAGGCACCTGCTATCTAAATTTACTTGCCAGGCCTAGAACTCCCTTTTTACTACATGTAAGTCACCCCTAAGGAAGGCCCTAGCTAGCCCTAAGGGCAGGGTACTCTCCATTTAGAAGGCAGGACATGTGCCTAGTAGCGTGGCCTGTCCTGGTAATGACAAAGAGCCTACTAAGTTTCTCACTGCTGTGAGTGCTGCCTTCTAATAGGATTGCATTGGAAATGCCTGCCTTATATCTAGGGGGTATTGTGTGATTTATGAGGTGTAGCGTAGGCTTGTTTGGTATGGTTGTAATGGTGGTGAGAAATGATGCTTACTTTTGTAGGTGGATTTTTTATTACCATTATAGAAATGCCACTTCTAGAAAGTGAGCATTTCTATGTGCTCATGACTCTGGTGTTTTTCAGCTTGACTCCAATCCACGTCTGGGCAGGGTGACAGCTGGGCTTTGTACATACTTTTCAGACAGCCTGTACACAGGGAGGGTGGAGGTGTCACAGCGATGCATCTGCATATTGAATGGTGTTCCTGGACTGAGGGAAGGGGAGACAGGACACAGCTGCATTTTTAAAGGCTGTGCCTTGGCCTCACCCAAAGGGCTGGCTTACCCCAACTGATGTCTGGAGCCTATGCTGGAGGAGAGAGGGGACACTTCTAGAACCAGTTGTAACTGGTTGGAACCTCTTCTCTCCCTCATTGAAATTGCTTTGCAAAACTGAGAATAAGGACAAGGGGCTTTTCCCCAGAATTTTAGACATTACCGGACTACTGAATTTAACACAGAATGCTGCTGGAGGGACTCACCAGGAACCGCCTTGGACTGCTGCTGTTGTGCTGACCTGTGACCTACTGGGTCACTAGGAGGAACTGCCACTGTCTGCAACTCTTGTGCCGGCCTGCTTATTGGGCCTTGCAGCCCTGTGCTCCCCATTTCTGTGTCCAGGGGATGGGTCATGTGGCCTCTCCCCCAGCATCTACTGGCTCCTCCCGTAGGAGAGTGCTTTACTGTGGATTCCTGAAAGTGCAAGGAAGGGCGCTTTATTGTATGGGCAAGCGCCTTCAGAGCATGTTCCCTTACTGGCCATAGAACTTTGAGAGTGCTTTTCAGTGCACTCCAATGGATCAGGTGTGGTGCGGGTGAACAGTGCCCTGACTGGCGTGGTGCTGTGGTGCCCCCCCTTGCCCGTCCCGCTTCCCAAAGACCAGAGAGACCAAGAGGAGCCGAATGCCACCTCTCTCCGAGCACAACTGAGGTGCACTTTCTCCGGTGCCCCCCGGAACGGGAGAGCCCTCATTCCACCAGGAATCACCACTGCAGCCTTGGGAAACTGTACTGAGAAGCCCGGAAGCCCTGGAAGGCTCAGGATGCCTCCCCCTGGGAGAAGGAGTCCCCACAACAGATCGGAGCCACTGCATTGCTGCGCTGACAGCAGCAGCTCCCAGACACCAGACAGAGCACCCCTAAAACCTAGGCGGGCTCTGGGTGTGCTCCCAGGATAAGAGGTCTCCCTCTCCACTTCCCGAGAACCGCACCATCCATGCTCGCAGCCCCCTTCATCAGAGGTGAGAGGCCACGGCGAAGCTGTGCCCTGCGCAGAGGAGATCCCGAGAAATCTCCTTGTTGACCTGGGCCTCATTTTCTTGCTGTAGGCATGCTGCAGGATTGCTACCCTACAGCCTTTGACTCCCCTCTTGTGGGGCATCGTTCTACAGGGGCACGGTAGGAACTGCTGGCAGGACAGGTGAGGGAATCCTCAGCGGAGGGCCCATCCATTTTCCCTAACAGGAGTGTTGGAGCTCCCGATCTCCGCCTGGTGAGTGGAGACTCACTGCACTATAGATAACATAAGTGCAGGAGCACTGGGAGCCTCCCAGACATGGGTTATGATGGTATCTTGCCGTTCATATGCCTAGAATGACATTTGTATTGTTGGTAATTTTCATACATGGGCTGCCTGCATTTTATTTTCTGCTCTCTGTAGGGCAGCCTTGGTCCGTTTCCTATGATCTGATTATGTTATTGATTGCAATTGCCATGTTGGAATGTGCAATATATTCTTAGGCTCTAGTGTCTTGGCATCTCTAATCTTATGTTTATCCTGATAGATGCTTCTGTTAGTAATGCATACCTGACTACTGCTTATGTTACAGGAGAACCAGTAACCTATGTGCTTTATAAATGACCACTGCTGAATTTTGCAGAGTAATAGTACTGTGTATTGTTCTGACAACTGCTTGGGTAGCAGGGTATTACTGACATTGGTCTAATGATGTTGTGTACAATACAGTTTATTTTTATATAACTTGGTGTTGTGCTTGCTTTGTGGTGTATTTATTGCATCACGTGTGTTGTGTGTGTTGTGCAAATGCTTTACACATTGCCTCTGGGTTAGGCCTGACTGCTCATGCCACGCTACCAATGGGGTGAGCAGGGGTTATCCTGTGTGTGTAACCCCCTCCCCCTGACTCGAGTGGGTAGGTTATGCCAGGCTTAGGTGCATTTCCTAGCCAACCAGAAACCCCCTTTCTAACAATTGACTACTATATGCATCTGATGGCAGACTAAGGGGGTCATTCCGACCCCGGCGGGTGGCGGGTGCCGCCCGCCGGGCGGAGACCGCCAAAAGACCGCACCTTGGTCAAATGACCGCGGCGGTCATTCTGACTTTCCCTCTGGGCCGGCGGGCGATCTCCAAAAGATCGCCCGCCGGCCCAGCGGGAAAGCCCCTGCAAAGAGGAAGCCGGCACCGGATGGAGCCGGCGGATTTGCAGGGGTGCGACGGGTGCAGTGGCACCCGTCGCGATTTTCAGTGTCTGCAAAGCAGACACTGAAAATCTTTGTGGGGCCCTGTTAGGGGGCCCCTGCACTGCCCATGCCAGCGGCATGGGCAGTGCAGGGGCCCCCAGGGGCCCCACAACACCTGTTCCCGCCATCCTGTTCCTGGCGGTAAAAACCGCCAGGAACAGGATGGCGGGAAGGGGGTCGGAATCCCCATGGCGGCGCTGCAAGCAGCGCCGCCATGGAGGATTCCCTGGGCCAGGGGTAAACCGGCGGGAAACCGCCGGTTCCCCTTTTCTGACCGCGGCTTTACCGCCGTGGTCAGAATGGCCCAGGAAGCACCGCCAGCCTGTTGGCGGTGCTTCCGCGGTCGTTGGCCCTGGCGGTCGGTGACCGCCAGGGTCAGAATGACCCCCTAAGAAATTAGAAGAGTAAGTGACAGTTGCGAACCACAGTGTTGCATCATAGGAGAAAAAGAAAGTGAATATTAATTTGAAAATTATATCATTAACATTGCAAAATATGCCGACAGTAATTTAAGGAGCAGTGCTAGGAGAGTCAAAGTGAGGATAAAGAGGAGGCCTGGAATTCGGAGAACAGGAAGAGGAAGTAGGAGGGGCAGAGGAGAGGCCCCATGGCCAGGTGTTAGTTGTTTTGCATGCAGGAAAAACTTGAGCAGCAGACAAATATCAACTTAAGCAGCAACACCCTCTATTGCACAGCGTGGTCCCATACGCACTGAATTTTCAGCGCAGAATGAGCTCTCGGTACTAAAAATCAGCACTAGCAGCGCGATGTGCTGATTTGCGGCTATTCGTGAACCTGCGGAATCTTGTAGCGTTTTCATTTAACTCCATGGATTTCCATGGAGTGAAACTCTACGAATTCCGCCCACCCCTAGTTATGGTTTTGAATGGGATGGATACACTATTTTCAATTATTTGGGATAACCTCATTAAAATACATTGTCTGTATGAATAATTCCAACTGCAAAACTGTTCACTAAATGTTTTCTTGTTTGTTTGCTCTTAGGTGCACAAGAGACATCACCCACAGTACTGCCACACAAAAGGCTAGCACAAAGTGACACCACTCCACCTGAGTATGCCTCTGCTTCTGCTTGTGCAGTTAAGTGCCAGCTTATAGAGAGTGAAGATGGCCCAAAAGCAAGGTGTTCCTGCCGAGTAAGTGGCCAGTGAGTAGGAGAAGAAGAAGCAGATTGCCTCCACTGGCATGACACCCTCCACTTATTTCAGGAAACATGGTGTGCCTGTTGCCCTGTCCTCCAGGAAGTAAGCTAGGAGCAGCACTCCTGTGATAACAGCACCTCCCCAACCTAAGCCCAAGTCCATGTCTCTCAGCAAGGAAGCCAATCCAATCATGGCAACAAGCAGTTGGTCTGAACTGGATTTGTCTCAGTCACAAAGCGCCCAATCGTTGCAGGAAACTGAACAAAGTGGACATCAGGAGCTGCAGCCAGCAACAGTTCTTCGTGAAGTAGGAGCAGACCAGGAGGTTGAGCTTCCTGCTGAGTAATATCTTGCTCTTGAACCATTGGCTTCCTAATCTCCAGCAAGAAAAATAAAGGGTACTTCGCCATCTTCTCCAAGCCCCCTTTCTAATGATATGGGCATACATTAGACCCCGGCCGAGTCCAAGACCCACCAGGAGACACAAGGGAAAAAGAAAGTTCCTGAAAGTCTTAAAATGATGGAAAGTGAAGTTGAGCCAATAATTGTCAGTATGGAAGGTGGCTGATGACACCAAAGTTACCCCTCTTATTCAACCTGCTCAGAGGGATGCAACACTGGTTCCTCCACCACAGCCAGCTTCCATATTTGTAAGGCCCCCACTGAGACCTGCATCTAACACTACCTCTTTTGCTTTTGAGATGGTATCTTATGCGAATGATACAGAGCTGATTGTCACTTTGCCACCAGATATGGACTCTACTTCTCTCAGACTAAGTAGCTGCATAGAGAAGGTGTCTAAATGGATGGTAGCTAGTTGCTAAAAGCTAAACGGCGAGACAAATGAGGTTTTGGTTCTAGGTAATAACCAAAATGCTTTGAGATTGGATTATCTGGGCCATTCCCCTAGGAGAAAATTCATCCCCCAAAATGGAAATAAAGAGCCTAGGGATTATCCTGGACCAACAGCTAACCATGGCGTCTCAGGTAAATAAGGTGGCTGGCAGTTGCAATGGCCTCCTGAGAGCCCTGAGAAAGACTCCAAAATGGCTTTAATGGAGTCACGAAGAATCATGATTCAAGGATTGATTCTTTCTCACCTTGATTAGGGCAAATCACTTTACCTGGGCAGTCCAATGTCAGTGATAAAAAACTACAAATCATTCAGAATGCTGTTACCTGACTACTGTTAAGCATCTCAAAAACACAAACAGCTGGTGCAGCGCTCAAAACTCTTCATTGGCTGCTCATTAGCTGCGGAGTCAAATTTAAGGCATTATGCATCAAACATCGGGCAAAGCACAGCACAGATTTGCATGTTCTTCATCAACTGGCCACCCCTTATTGTACCAATGAAGAGCTTAGGTTGAATAACTTGAGCTTCTTGTTGTCCCTAGAATCAAGGGAGAGAGGAGTGGAGGTCGGTCTTTTACATCCCTTTCACCTAAGCTTTGGAACTCCTTGCCTATTAGCTTAAGAGTAGATGACAATTTTCTGAGTTTCAGAAAGAAGCATTTTAGTTATTTCAATCTTTTAATCCCCTCACTCTGACCAAACTGATAACGCTGGAAACGCCGATGTCAGGAAGCCATGCACTTTCCAAAACTGATGATTAGAATAGAATAAGTCTCAGTTCTTCCTTTACACTACTGAATTTCCATCAGGATGACTGAGAGAGGAATAATGCACAGCAACACCTAGGGTTTTCATGGTATTCCTGTAAGTCTTAGAGGCAAACGCAGGTCCCTGGTCCAAGTGGAATACTGCTACTGCATATGTCCTGACAAACACTTGCAAGTCTTTAATAACAGTTCGAGCGTCAGCTGATAGCTGTGGCTGCACCCATTGGAATCTAGAACATGAATCTACAGCCAGTGGAATAAATTGAATGCATCATCTGAATTCAGGTGTCAGCAATTTTCCAAATACACATATTGAAGATGTTTGTTGGAAACTAAGAGGGGTGTCTGTGGTGGGTGCGCTGTGGTGGAATTTTTAATTTGCTGACAAATGTCACAATTGAGGACAAACTGATGTCCTGTTTTCTCTGTTTGTATAGACCATGCCACCAATTGCATTTCTGTAGTAGGGAAACTTTAGCTGCCACATCAGCCTGTGCAGAAGTGAACCCCTTGTGCACTGCATTATTCAATCTAGCCTGTGGTCCTTGTTGGGTGTCACTCAATCACCCACCCAGAGGGTGTGGGCAAAAGGAATGTTTTAAACACTCAACAGATAGGAATATTTCCTGGATATTTCTTTAGGTAATAGGGTGTCACTGTGTGAAGCAGTAACGGCAGCCATAATGACATCATCCACCCCTTGTGTGAAAACAAGTAATCACAACTGCTACAGCAGTCTGGACAGCTGCTTGTGTGGCTTCATCACCCAGTGAATTCCCTGCAAAGTTTATTCCAACACTTTGGTGACTTAATGTATGAATTACATGAGTCCATGGCAAGCAGTCTTAAATATATGCCACCTTCCCCCAAAGCAATGTATGCTTGTTATCATTCCCTATAGAGTCTCTGAATCCATTCAGGTGCCAAGAAGGCAAATTTTCATTGTAAGACTTGACACAGTGATAAAAACCCACACCATGAGAGTGGGGAATTCAGGATCTGTATTTTCTAGTGCTATTATTTATCCTGAATCATCTACCAATTTCAATGTATAGGTGGGAAAAATTACAATTTCCTCACTTTTATGTGGCAGAAAACTCAAGAACTTCTGGTTAACAGCAAAACACCTACCATCCAATGTTCTCCCACTTCTTCCTATTAAGAATGGTTCTCCACAAGTGTGGATGTACCAGTGGGACGGAAAAGAAATAGACCAGCACTTTGACCATTTGAAAACTCAATACATTGGCTTCACAAAGTCTTTTTGTACAGTAGATTGAAACAAACATGAAATTCTATTTTATTAGTCGAAGTCTGGAAACACCGAGTGGTGAGACTTCTAATGCTCCCTACAAATATGTAAACTGTCCATCAGAGAAATGTGTCAAATTTTGACATTTGTGTGTTGTTCTGAGAAAGAAAAAGTGGAGGTTTCCGTGCATGACTCACCACATTAGACTCTCTGAGATATTTACTTTTCAGGATTGTTTTGGGTTGGTAGATTTTCTTGGGTGCTGGCCAATTCTGGGCCCCAGTATCACAGCTACTCACTGTAGGAGGCTGGACTGGTTTATAGTGGGTACCTGATGGTACTTACACCTTGTGTCAGGTCCAGTTATCCCTTACTAGTAGATTAGTAGATTAGTAATGTTCTAGCAGTTTAGGCTGATAGAGGTAGCTATAGCAGAGCAGCTTAGGCTGAACTAGGAGACATGCAAAGTTCCTACTATACCACTTATATCATATGGGTACTATATCATAAGAAACACCATACTCAGGGTTACTAAAATTAAAGGTACTTTATTTTAGTGACAATGTGCCAAAAATATCTCAGAGGATATATTCCCTTAGGAGGTAAGTAAAATACCAAAATATACACACAAACCAAAATCAGGTAAGTAAACAGTTAGAAAAATAGTGAAAACACTGTAGAATACAATAGGATGCAATAGGCCTAGGGGCAACACAAACCATATACTATGAAAGTGGAATGCGAACCACGAATGGACCCGAAGGCTAGTGTAGTGTGTAGAGGGTTGCTGGGAGTGTGAGAAAGCACTAAGGGTGTCCAAGATACCCCACCCCAAGACCCTGGACAGTAGGAGTAAATTACTACTATTTCCCCAGAAACACGCTAAAATAGACGATTTTGCAAAGACCACAACAGACTGCAACATACTGAAGACGGATTCCTGGACCTGAGGACCTGCAAAGGAAGAGGACCAAGTCCAAGAGTCATGAAAGTGTCCAGTGGGTCAGGATCCCACTAAACCCCGGATGAAGGTGCAAAATATCTGCCTCAGGATGGAAGAAGCTGAAGATTCTGCAACAACGAATGGTGCTAGGAACTTCTCCTTCATGCAGAAGATGTCCCATGGAGTGCTGGAAGATGCAGAGTTATTTCTTTAGCAAAAGACCGCAACCAAGCCTTGCGAGATGCAAGAGTCGCCGTGAAAGAAAAAGGTTGCTGCCCGTGCCCAAGAAAAAACAGGATGTCGCCACTTGGGAGAGGAGACAGAGGGGGCCCTCAGCAATGTAGAGAGCCCATGCACAAGAAGGTAGCACCCACAGAAGCACTTGAACATGGGTTCAAGAAGTCTGAACACAGCAGTCATCTCAACACTGCAAAAGAGGGTCCCACGAAGCCGGAGGTCAACTCAGGGAGTTGAGCAATGCAGGACAGAGAGCTGGGGACCTTGGCTTGGCTGTGCACGAAGGATTGCATGGAAAGGTGCACAGAAGCCCTAGCAGCTGCAGTTCACACGGTGCACAGCATTACTGTCTGGAGGGCGGAGGCAATGACTTACTCCTCCAAATTTGGACAGTTGGACCACTGGACAGTCCAGGTCACTTGGGTCCACCACCTGTGTTCCAGGGGCCACGTTCGTCAGGATGAGAGGGGCCCAGAGTACCGGTGACGCTGAAGTTTGGTGCCTGCTGAAGCAGGGGGAAAATTCCGTTGACCCACTGGAGATTTCTTAGGGGCTTCCAGTGCAGGATGAAGGCAGGCAGCCCCCAAAGCATACACCACCAGGAAACAGTCAAGAAAGCAGGAAGGATTAGGTGCTACAATGTCGCTGGTAGTCTTCTTGCTACTTTGTTGCAGTTTTGCAGTCTTCCTGGAGCAGTCAGCGGTCGATCCTTGGCAGACGTCGAAGAGTCAGGTGCAGAGGAACTCTGTGAATACTTGCAAGTCGTTATCTGAGGAAAAGCCCACAGGAGAGACCCTAAATAGCCCTCAGACGAGGATTGGCCACCTTGTCAGGTAAGCACCTATCAGGAGGTGTCTCTGACATCACCTGCTGGCACCGGCCACTCAGAGGCCTCCAGAGTGTCCTCACACCAGTGGATCCAAGATGGCAGAGGTCTGGGATACACTGGAGGAGCACTGGGCACCACCCATGGGGTGGTGATGGACAGGGGAGAGGTCACTTCCCTTTCCTTTGTCCAGTTTTGTGCCAGAACAGGGACTGGGGGGTTCCCTGAACCGGTGTAGACAGGCTTATGCAAGGAGGGCACCATCTGTGCCCTTCAAAGCATTTCCAGAGGCTGGGAGAGCCTACCCCTCCCCAGCCTTTAACACCTATTTCCAAAGGGAGAGGGTGTAACACCCTCTCTCAGAGGAAATTCTTTGTTCTGCCTTCCTGGGACTGGGCTGCCCAGACCCCAGGAGGGCAGAACCCTGTCTGTGGGGTGACAGCAGCGGTTGCTGCAGAGAAAACCCCAGAGAGCTGGTTTGGCCGTACCCAGGGTCCATAGTGGAGCCCCAGGGATGCATAGCATTGGCACCCCAATACCAGATTTGGCATGGGGGGACAATGTGATGATCGTAGACATGTCACATGGCCATATTCAGAGTTACCATTGTGAAGCTACATATAGGTATTGACCTATATGTAGTGCACACGTGTAATGGCATCGCCGCACTCACAAAGTCCGGGAAAATGGCCCTGAACTATGTGGGGGCACCTTTGCTAGTGCAAGTGTGCCCTCACACTAAGTAACTTTGTACCTAACATTCAGCAAGTGAAGGCTAGACATACTGGTGACTTATAAGTTACTTAAGTGCAGTGAAAAATGGCTGTGAAATAACATGAGCGTTATTTTGCTCAGGCTGCAGTGGCAGTCCTGTGTAAGATTTGTCTGAGCTACCTATGGGTGGCAAAAGAAATGCTGCAGCCCATAGGGATCTTCTGGAACCCCAATACCCTGGGTACCTAGGTACCATATACTAGGGAATTATAAGGGTGTTCCAGTGTGCCAATTAGAATTGGTAAAAATTGTCACTAACCTATAGTGACAATTTTAAAGGCAGAGAGAGCATAAGCACTGAGGTTAGCAGAGCCTCAGTGACACAGTTAGTCACTACACAGGTACACACATTCAGGCCACCAACTATGAAAATTGTGGTCCTGGCTAGCAGGATCCCAGTGAGACAGGCAAAAACAAACTTACATACATGTAAAAATGGGGGTAACATGCCAGGCAAGATGGTACTTTCCTACACTCACATCCCTCAATGTAATCAGAGCTGTACCAATGATTCCTATACTTAAACTCATATTCTTGAGTCATTTAAAAATACATAGCATTCATTCTCTCCTATTTCCACACATTAGATGTTTCATTATTAAGTGATGCATGATTGGTACACAGTGAAAACACATTGTAAACCATGGATCGGTTGTTGGCTCAAAAACACTCGATATCTCTATGACAGGAGGAATCTGCCATGTGTAATGGTAGATTGTTTTTGTGAATCTGCCTTCTTTGCAAAAAGTTACTTGTTCCACATTTAGTTTCTTTGGGAAATCCTTGAGCAAACTACACCAATTATCTCATGCTTAATTCAGAATTCTGTCCAATTGTCAGCAATCTGTAGCTTTCTGGAAAGTCCAGAAATGGGCCCTGTGCTTACTGTGCCACTGGAAGCAAGCTGCACCATGCTGAAGAGGCCCAAGTAGGTCAAAATCAGTCTTGGATTGCCTGTGTTCCCGTTCAGAGAGGACCTGGCTTGACAGTTAGGCACAGAGTGTTCCTACCTGAGAAGGACGATGGTTTGGGCAAACAATTGATGGACTGGGATGTGGCCCAAGTGATTACCAATGGCTGAGATTAATTCAAGCATTCCATCTATCACTTTTTTGTAGACTTCAGTGTGACACCCTAAGTGGAACAGTTTGCCCAGACATGAGTCCTGTGCACACTGCACTGTGTCATTGGAACCAAGCTATATCAAGCATTCTATCCATCACTTGTTGTATTCTTCATTAGATGTTACTTAGGGTAGGAAAATATCTAACCAGCTAACAGCTCCGTTCTGGAGCACAGTGCTGGAGTGCAATTAGTTATTCTCAGCATGAGGACTTCTTAATTTATTTTCACAGTCATGAGGAGAGCTCTGTAGAAACAGAGTTATTATCATGTGGAACCGATATGTGGGTATGATGGGCTCTGGAAGGAACATTTGTCCACCTAGGGAAGAAACAGCAGAAAGGAGTGGTACTGCTCAGTGTTGCTGTAGGTGCAAAGATGCACGCTGTCTAAGTTAGAAAACAATCAATATGAGTTCAAATCTGCCATAAGGTTTCTAATCAGTAATGTCTTAATATGGACATGCCAGGGAGATAAGTGTAGCAATGCGACAATGTGGTGAGTGTCCAGTACTTGGAAGATTCCAGTGCATAAGCTCAATGCCCAGTCACCACCTTCTATTGCGTTTCATGCCCAGTCTCCCTGAAGGAGTTGGTCTTGTCATTTGTAACCTCAATCCATCAAGTACTGCAGCTGTGCTCAACTGGCCCTGTGCTGTTTCAGTGAGTGCAGGGAAAGATGTGGCTCAAGTTAATAGGACCTGACAATGAATGAAGCTTACTTCTGAATATAATACTTGGGGCGAGCTGTGGTCTGAAGGTCTTGGTGAGGTGTGGTTTAACATGCTTCACCTAAGGGTGATGGGTAATCCTTATGCTAAATGTGTCAGAGCTTGAAGAATGAAGGTATGGAGTACGAATTGCAAATTGCAGGTGTCTGTCGTGAGATGCAATTTGTATTTCTTTAATGTTGTATGCACTGTCCCTTGCTCATGCATATGTCCATATCCTTAATAAGTCATGGTATTGAGAGATACCGCGATGTGTGGGATATGCACAAACCACTCATAAATAAATGGAGTACATCAATCTTGGCGAATTCCAAGCATTCGCAAATCTTCCATGGTCTGAAAATAACTTGGATAATCCTGCCTCATGATAATCTTACACATACACTTACAGCTCCAATATACATGCAAGCATTAAAAAAAAGTATGTTAGGTGTGACTCTCAAGTAATTGTTGTATTATTGATGAGTTTGTATTTTAGGTTAATCATGGGTAGAGTGTAATCTTAATTTAGTGTTTAATGCTCAGCTCTACGGCATTGATGGTGGTACTTCATATTTGCAATTGAACAGCTTTATGAGAGGAATTGTTACATTTTTGGATTACAGTAGAAGAAGCACTGATGAGCAAATAATAACGATTTATTAAATAAAATCATTATCTAGTTGGTAGGAAATGTAACTATTAAAAACATCACAAATAAATAAAAGTGCTGCAGTTTTCTAAGTATAAAAAATACTATAGATTCGCACCTGTTGGACTTTTTTGCTTATGCAGGGTCATCCCCAATCTTTTTGACTCCTGCCTCCTATTTTTTCTGACCTGTTGCTGTTGGCTTTTGACCTCTGAGCACTTTACCACTGCTAACCAGTGCTAAAGTGCATATGCTCTCTCTGTAAATTGTATTGTTGATTGGTTTATCCATGATTGGCATATTTGGTTTACTAGTAAGTCCCTAGTAAAGGGCACTAGAGGTGCCAGGGCCTGTAAATCAAATGCTACTAGTGGGCCTGCAGCACTGGTTGTGCCATCCACATAAGTAGCTCTGTAATCATGTCTCAGACCTGCCACTGCAGTGTCTGTGTGTTCAGTTTTAACTGTAAATTTGACTTGGCAAGTGTACCTACTTTCCAGGCCTAAACCTTCCCTTTTCTAACATGTAAGGCACCCCTAAGGTAGGCCCTAGGTAGCCCCAAGGGCAGGGTGCAGTGTATGGTTAAGGTAGAACATATGTGTTTTATATGTCCTGACAGTGAAATATTGCTAAATTCGTTTTTCACTGTTGCAAGGCCTGTCCCTCTCATAGGTTAACATGCGGCTACCTTTAAATCTGATTAAAGTGTAGATTCCCTTTGGGAGTGGATGGACATGTGGAGTTTGGGGTCTCTGAGCTCACAATTTAAAAATACATATTTTAGCAAAGTTGATTTTAAGATTGTGTGTTTGAAAATGCCACTTTTATAAAGTGGGCATTTTCTTGCTTATACCATTTCTGTGACTGTCTGTTTGTGGATTCCCTGTCTGGGTCAGTTTGACAGTTGGGCTGGTTGCACCTCACACTAGACAGTGACACAAAGGGAGCTGGGGTGTAGTCTGCATTTCCTAATGGGCCATCTGTGCTAGGAGGGAGGGAAGGAGTGGTCACTTACACCTGAAAGGGCTGTGCCTGTCCTCACACAAAGCTGCATCCAACCCCCTGGTGAGTGTCTGGGGCCTGGCCTGGGAAAGGCAGGATTTCACATTCAAAAGAGACTTTACTTTGAAGCAGGCCTACTTCAAAGGACAAAGTGGGTATAAGAAGGGCACCCAAAATCCCAGACTTTAGATCACATCTGGACATCAAGAGGAATCTCTGCCTGGAGAAGAGCTGAAGAGCTGAGGGGAAGTGCTGCCCTACCTGTGACTGTGCTTTGTGGAGCTATCCTGCAGTTGCTGCTTCTGACAGAGTAAGAGGGCAAAGACTGGACTTTGTGTGCCTTCCATCTTGTGAAGAAATCTCCAAGGGCATGATTGAGAGCTTGCCTCCTGTTGTTTGAAGTCTCAAGGACAGCAAATACTTCTTTCTGCCAGCACCTGGAGTCTCTGGAGAGACTCCTGCTCTGACAAGTGGTGCCCTATCCAGTTCCTGGGCCCCTGAAAGGAAAGCTGGTGGAAATCCAAGGAAATGGACTTCGGATGACTTCGGACCGACGCAGTTGCTGAATCCGGTGACGCCGCCTGCAACCGACTCCGTTATCTTCGCTGGAACGTGACGACCTTCGCAGGCCCGAAGCCGCTGCAGCCCGGCTGAAGTCTGCAACTCCGTGGAAGTCGGCGCACCACGTAGTGACCGACGCCGCTCAAAGTTCGCGGATTCAACGTTTCGCACAGATGCAGCGATCCCCGACTTCGTGCATCGACTTGTTTTCACTCTTCACCAAAGGTACTGTACTTGGAGGTCTACGTGACTCCGTGTCAGGCGCCGCTGGTGTCGGCTTGTTGGGAACGACTCCGTCACGACGCCGTGTTAACACCTCATCGAAGCATTTTGTGTTTCTAGGTGCTATTTTTCAGTTTAATCTTTAAAAATTCATAACTTGACTTGTGTATGTCGGATTGTTTTCGTTTTGGTCTTGTTTTGTTTAGATAAATCTGGTGTTGTGTCATTTTGCAGTGTTTTCATTAAGTTACAGTGTGTGTTGGTACAAATACTTTACACCTAGCACTCTGAAGTTAAGCCTACTGCTCTGCCAAGCTACCAAGGGGGTAAGCAGGGGTTAGCTGAGGGTGATTATCTTTTACCCTGACTAGAGTGAGGGTCCTTGCTTGAACAGGGGGTAACCTGACTGTCAACCAAAGACCCCATTTCTAACAGCACCCATAAAGAAAGCAGTGTAGCCACGTAAGGTGAAGAAAGTAATTCTCCACTTGCACTATGATTCATGACTCATAGCACTGGAAAACAATTTTTCGGCTAGAGTTCCATAGGATAGAAATGGCCAATGAATACAAAAATTACGAGTCACACTGTTTCCTGTGTATCACAGTTTTCAACCTTTGTTGTAAATCAGAAGCGTAGGTAAAACAAAGTCTGAGTCTGTTACTGAACAAGCACAGCAATTTCAGTATTTTTGTTTGTACTCACATAGAATTATTCTAAAACTGCATTGGACAAGGAACCAAAGTCAGCCCTTGAAATTTGCCTACCAGCAGCTATATTCAATAAGAGTTGAGGAATGTAGGAAGCGAGCGCTCCCATTTCCAGGAGGATGAGCACGTGGAGGAACAAATGACTCTTAACTGATTGTACCAGCTGCTTCATCCCTGCATTTTTTATTTTGGTCCTCTGAAGCTAGCTTGCCTTTTTTATTTGTGGCTTTGAAGGGCTACTAATCTAAAGGGCTGCCCCAGACAGCAACACTGTTGATCCCCAGGGACACTCGTGGTCTCTCATAGCTCAAGGGAGACACAAAGCTGGTCACAAGTGCTTCAAAGAGGTTTGCCCCCTTGATCCCTTACCTCAGACCACGGCAACTGGAAGTCTACCTATGGTGTTAGGGAGGAGTTATCTCCTTGCAGGCGAGATGTCCTACCCCACATGTAAAGGAAATTCATTCCTTCCATAATAAGGCCATCATGCTTGTTTGTTGTCAGTGAATGGAGGTGTCTGAAATACTTCTTCGTATGTGGTCAGAATATTGATCACAAACATCCGGGGTATGCGAGGAAAAATTTGCACAATTATTTTTGATTAACCCGTCCCATGATTAACTCTAGAAAATTACCAGTATCTTTTAATGTACAAATAAAACCTATGGCGATAGATCGATTCTGACTACAGGCAATGACAGGGTAAACCCATCCCCTAGTTCTTTTTCCTCTTTCTTCTACAAAGGAGACCTGAGTTGGCTGAATCTAGTTACTCAACAGAGTAGCCTGTGGAGGGCCTTCCTGAAAAGGAATGCAGCTAAAAGATGGTACACTACAATACTGATGGCAATCCTGACATACATGCCCAGCAACATACGTACCTCGCCAACTGCCTCAGCAATGGTATTTGAGATTTTGAACATTGACTGTAAGTGGTAGTGGGCTGTTGCCATAATGCTCAGAATCAATGAAGCGTGAACACAACTATAGCTTATTTCACTTTATGCCTTGATAGAACTCGTTGGTTTATGGACTGGAAGGGATCACGTATCGGCTGAAGCAAGCAAACACTAGAATGAATAAAAAGAAAAGCACAACAGTCTTATCACCTACTTGGATTAGTCTGTTTTTTTTCAGAACCGTCTGTTTCGAGTGCCAACTTACCTTCCTAAATTGCAATGTGGAAGCAATGGGGTAAAGGTATTCCCAGAAAGCTACAGTCCTGCACCCAAATAACATGTAGTCTGAACAATATAAGGATAGTGTCAAGGCTGTTCTTTGCAGCTTAGAACCCTCTTGTTTCGTACTGTACCAGACCTGCATGGACCATGTTTAGATGTTTTCTAGATGTTTAGGATAACAGAACCGCTTGTGTCTAAAGGCTACCACCGGTGCAGCATGATGGGATTGTATAGGTCTGCTTTGAGTTTTTTGTGGGTGGATGACCAAAAAATAGATAGAAGACCAGCCATGTTATGGCCATGCCACGCCCACTCTAGATCAGAAAGAGAGAGTAGCACTGCTCCTGTCGTCACTTGTGCTGGCGCTTGACTTGCAGTCCATGCTAGGAGTGATCTGTTTCTGCAGCTGGGCCTGAAGTCCTGCCACATGCTCCACTGTTTGACTCATCACCCCACAGAAGGCCATATTTACTATTGGGGAATCTAGTAAAGAGGCTTTTCAAGAGCCATAAGATGTGACGAAGTCGCAGAGGCAGGCCAAAAGCTCCAGGGCCAAAGTAGCTCCAGCTCAGGGATAACATTTTGTTTGCTATCTGTAACGAAAAGAGCAGACGGATGTTCCCGTGAGGAAGAAGAAGCAAGTTGAAATTAACTCCATTGACAATAACCTACAGTGATACAAAGGAAAACGGAAGTCAATTTCTTGTTTAAAGAAGCACCCTAGAAGGCTCAGTTTCCAGCACAGTGATGCACTATTGCAACAGTCTGATATTACAGGGATAACAGGCTTTCAGTCTGATGATATGGCAGATTTTTAAACAGCCCTGAGAAATCTCACATATGAAAATGAATCAAATAAGCGAAAGATGTGTTTCCATCGTTTCATACATTTGCAATTATCACAGCAAATTAATGTTGTATGCATATAATGAGTACAACAAATGAAAAAACAACTTAACAAAATGAAAGAAGAAAGTAATTTAAGCAATAACCTGTCAAATCACATCCCAGTTATATTTCTTTAAGTAAACTACATATTGGGTGGGGTTCCAGTTCCAGCAGTAGTGTTGCAACACAGAATGATCTCTTCTTTGTGAAATTACATATACATAAAGAAGTTGGAGACGTGCTCTAACCAGCTTGAGTTTTGAAAGGCAGGTCAGGTTCCTGGTGTTGCCCTGCCACTGTAAAAATAAAACAGCCTTGGGATGTACATAAGGATGTTACACTGTTTTCAGAACCTCGTGTCCAATTGGCCGCACAAAGTTTGAGTTGATTGGTTTTATTAGGAGGAAACGTTGAAGCCAGAGGAATCGTTCTCAGGAATATATATTTGTCTGTGCATTCAAAAGCAAATTTACAGAGTACTGAGTAATGCTTTACTATGTAGCTAATACAAATTGGAGCAACAGCCCAGAGGACATGTAATAAATGATGTAAGATTTAGTAAATGTGAAATAGCGATCCGCGAGATGAAAAACTAGGTTCACTAGAAGGTGAAAAGTGAAGTTTCAAGGTTCTCAAACATATCTGTACTTTGGTTTATCAATAACTCCAAAGTGACTAAATGTTTTTTATTTTTTTTTAAAACCTGTGTGCAGAGAAAACAGGACGTGAGTATTTGGCACAAGCTTTTTTGGAATATAGGTGTACTGCTGAAGGTGAGCGTCAGAAGACGGCCGTGCATCTGTACGCCCGTCGGCAGACTAAGACGAAAAGTGACATTTACGAGTGAAATGAATTTAGAGACAACGATGAGTACATTAATAGTAAAATCTATATATGGACTAATTTATTATGTCAAAGAAATAAGTAAATGAAACGCAATATATGGTTTTAATCAATCAAGAGCGATGACTTTTTGTTAGTGATTTGAGTCTTGAGTTGCCTTTTACAGTCTGTGGTGTGACTGTGGTTAAAAAAGGGATGAATGACTGCTTTGTTGATTTTTATTTGTTTCTTTTGGGGTAGATGGATGTTTACATTTATGTATATTCAATCATAATGAAAAGTAATTATAAGATTTTTTGTGAAAATGTATGTGTGGTAAAATTAACTTGTGTAATTACATTACTAATTCATTTGATATTTGAATGTAAAAAAACATATACATGAGGAATGATACAGGGTATGGGGCTCTGCGAAGCTTGATGGTTAAGTATTGGGGACTGTGTACCATTATAAAAGCAGTTTTAGGGTAGGAGGGATTGTTTGCTTTTTTCTTTAATATACAAATTTGAATCATTAAATAAAATACAACACACTGGGAAGCCTAAAACCCAACTGGCATTTAATGCAAAATAGCAGACAGCAAAGCAAAAGGTCAAAAGAAAATTGTCATTTCAACTGACCCACTCTGTTGTTAGAAAATGGGCATTAGTTGCAGGTAAGAGTTAGAATCATGTAAAATTAACCTAGTATACAAACGAATTCTCTCAGTACAAGTCAATGTAACATGAGCATGTGAAAGAAACTTGTTATTCTCAGTGAAAACTTACCTACTATGCAGGTGTCAAGATCTTCCCCTCAAGGAACCATAGGAAAGTCTTGAAGGGGAGATTTTATTCATATACACACAACTAGCGCTATTATTCTCACAAAATCCCACTTCACTTGTCAGGATTGAATACGGAGTTAAGCTACTGGATAATATCCAGTGCACAACACGGAGCACTGGGGACTCTGGGCCTGCTAAAGCCATGAAACCTTTGTGATTAATACAGTACCATGGGAAACTTCAAGCAGATCGAAGGCAAAATTCACATTTGATTAGTAGTTGATGCATCTGAGATTACATATATAGTTGTTAGCATTACTTTTCATAGGTTCACGTGAACATAATACAAACAGATTTTAAGTATGTTTTGACAGCACTCTTTTTTCTGAAAGGAAAAAACGTTATATCAATTCAGTACAATACAATCTCACAATGTCTTTATTAATTTTATCATGAGCACGTCCCTCATTATCCTGAGATATTGCAAGTGTAAAAATATTGGCAGTTTTGTCAGTGTCTTTATTTTTTCAAGAGCTCTGGATTATGCAAAACATCAATTTAATAGCAACAAAAATGAATGCCAGAATCAGAATAATGCCATTGATGGTCTTGAATGTCTTCATATCCAATGGTCCGAAACCCACGCTCAGTCCCCCTGCCGTGCCAAGATGCCAGACGAAGTCAGGTGAAGGCCAGTTTGTGTTTTGTAAAGTTTCTGCAAAAACAAGAAGGTGATGGATGGAATGCTTGAATTAAACTCTGCCACTAGCGATTCACTCGGGACTGCATCTCAATCCACCATTTGTTTGCTAAGCATGCCACATTGGTTTGCACTCAGCCAAATGCAAATCAGTCTTGACTCTGCTTCCCATGGCAACAGTCCAGCCTGAACTGCCAGGCCAGGTCCACCCTGGACCATAGACAGGCATCCTGGGACTGGTTTCAGGGTATCACCCATCATCAGCTAGGCTAGTTTGAATCCAGTAGCAAAGTGAGCCCGGGAGCCATGTCTGGGCATATCCGGCACACAAAGGGTGAGAAATGTAATGGAATAGAATGATTGAATTAATCTCAGCCACTAGCAATCGCTTGGGACTACATCCCAGTCCACCTTGTTTTGCCCACCATGCCATCCCAGTTTGGACCCAGGCATACGCAAATCAGTCTTAAACCTGCTCCTCATGGGAAAAATCTAGCCCGGGTCCTTCCTGGATCAGAAACAAGCCCCCTGGGACAGTTTTGAGGGATCACCCCTCATCAGCAAGACTAAAGTTTCTACACGCACTTCTTAAATTTAACTATCTTCCTCTATGTGCTAAGGGAAGCGTTAAGGAGGTGTGTACAGCATTCAGTCCCCACATTCACACTGACCTCTTTGGCCGCTAGAAGGTCATCTAAAGCATATTTAATTTTAACTTAGTATTTTGCCATACACATCTAGCTGTTCAGTTACTAATCCCAACATTTTTGTGGTGGAATCTTAAATCTATGCAATCCCTTTAGTTTGTCTGGGGCTACAAACATTCCATACATGCAGACTAAAGTGGAAACTAACCTAGATGTAGTTGAAATAGCTTGCCTACCCCTCATTCTTTCCAGTGGATGATCATTAAAATGTCATATGGCAGGAACATTGTACCTTGGGTAGCAACTCTCAGTTAAATCTAAAGGCAGCCAATGTCAAGCTTATGATCAGAAAAAAATATGTATCACCTCTTTGGGAGTGACTATTGCGAAACAGTCCATTGAGAAGGTAGTACTCAAAGAGAGGTTACTCAAAATAAATGTTTTCTACAGCTAAACATGTTAGAAACAGGGTTTCTGGTTGTCAGAGTCTGCACCGTATACAAACGGGAAAAACCACGCTAGTCAGAGTAAGTTAGATACACAAATTAAAATTACCTGTGCTCACTCTCTGGTAGCTTGTCATTGAGCAGGCAGCCTTAACTTAAGAGGCAATGTGTATTTGTGCACATTAACACAATAGAAACACCACAAAAAGATTCCACTTAGGTTTAGAAAAATAAATGAGGTTTATCTGATTAAAAGAAGACCAACACAACAAAGATCCAATTAGCAGATCTTAGATATCAATTTTAAAAGAATAAATGAGTAACCAGTGCTTTTTAACTTATAGGCATTTGTAAATGCAATAGTAACACTGTGCCTCACAGTCCTGAGCGCCGAAGGAACACTTGTATTCAATACTTTCTTGCAGCCACGTATGCACTGAGTCTGATCCCTGTTGGGGATCACTAGATAATTAATCACCAAAGAATGGATACCTGAACGTGCGGCTCAAATCACGAGCACAGGAGGTGCTCCACGGGTTTCCTCTCCCTGAGCTTGGTGCCCTGAGTTAGCTTCAGCGGTCTGAGTTGAGCCCAGTATGGCTTACAGGGCCCCTCTGGGTCTGATGACACACAAGACCTCCTCAGATGGGGCTGTGAGCTTTGGGCGAGCAGCTGACAATCTCTGGCTCCAGGCTGAGTAGAAGGCGGGGCCATGCGTTGATCCAGCAGTGCTCCACTAATGAAGGCAGCAAAAGGAACTGAAAAGCTGTTGCCTGTCCGAAATCTGACATGGTTCCAAAGGAATTGCAGGTCACCTTGTGAGGTGCACATGGTCACTGAGCCCAGCAGCATCAGAGTGCTTGTTCTTGCAGGCTGGCCTCTGAACTCAGGTAGGGAATGCTAACAATGCAGGTTTTTCTGAGTGAATCACAGCACACTGAACCCTCGTCACCTGGGCAGCACGGCACTAAGATCTGGACATCACAGACCAGAGCAGAGCTCCTAGTTACTTGCAGAACTCCCTCTGCAGCAGTGTAAGCATGAAGCAGATGATGTCTCCAAGACCTAGGGAGAACAGAGGGCAAGCCAACAAGCCATTGTGGTCACTCTGGGTGTTAGTCCTTGGCCCTTCAGCAGAGCGGAGGTCAGCATGTAGCAGGGAAGCCCATCAAAGCAGGGAAGTGGTTCCTCAGAACAGTCAGGCATAGCAGAGTGGCAATCCTTCAGCATAGGAGGCTTTACTCCAGCAGAGTACCTTCCAGGTCCACTAGTGTACAGATTTTAGGGGGTGAAAAACCCAGTACTTATACCACAAAGGGTCTTTGATGTAGAGGATGACTTCAAAAGGTTCCTCTGAAATGCACTGGCCCCCTCTTGAGCCCATCCCTGTCTCCAGACTATCACTGGGAGGTAATCAGCCCCTTTGTACTGGCTGAGGCCACTATTCTTTAAAGTGTAAGTGTGATCCCTTCCCAACTTCCTCCCCAGGAAGACCCATCAGTATACAGATGACAGTAGATGCAGTTGCATATCCTGTGTTGCTGGTGCCTGAAAGGAATGCACAAGTGTAGCTGTCACCCAGCCCAGGCCATTTGTCTATTGGAGGCAGACTGTAGGCACACAGGATGGTGAGAGCAAAGAAATGCCCACTTTCTAAAATACTATTAATAAATCTGCCTTTGCCATTACCATTCCATGCTAGCAAATATGATTCAGCTACACCTCTCTGATCCAGAATTACAGCATAAAAGAATATTAAGGCATTCCCAATGCTGGCCTATGAAAAGAGCAGGGTTCACTATCATGAAAAACGACTTTGGGAGTTTTTAATTACCAGAACATGTGAAACTTAACCCCTTTCGCTTCCAGGCCTTTTCCCCTCCGGTGCCGAGCCTTTTTTTGGGCTATTTGTGGCAGTTCACGCTTAGGCCCTCATAACTTTTTGTTCACATAAGCTACCCACACCAAATCTGCATCCTTTTTTTCCAACATCCTAGGAATTCTAGAGGTACCCAGACTTTGTGGGTTCTCCTGGAGGAGACCAAGAAATTAGCCCAAATACAAAATGGCATCAACAAAGGGTTTGTGGTGGTAAAATCAAAATTTTTCCAGCTTTCAGGAACAGGCAGAGTTGAATTAGAAAACCCCATTGTTCAACACAATTTTGACATTTTACTGTGACATACCCCATTTTTATTATTTTTTGTGCTTTCAGCCTCCTTCCAGTTAGTGACAGAAATGGGAGAGAAACCAATGATGGATCCCAGAACGCTAAACATTTCTGGAAAGTAGACAAAATTCTGAATTTAGCAAGGGGTCATTTGTGTAGATCCTACAAGTGTTTCCTATAGAAAATAACTGCTGAAATAAAAGAATATTGAAATTGAGGTGAAAAAAACAGCCATTTTTCTCTACCTTTTACTCTGTAACTTTTTCCTACGATGTCAGATGTTGGAAAACAATATACCGTTATGTCAGCTGGACTCTTCTGGTGGCGGAGATATATAGGGCTTGTAGGTTCAACAGAGCCAATAAATGAGCTGCACCTTGCAATGGGTTTTCATTCTATACCGGGCATATAATAATTCATTTGCTGAAATATATAATGTGAAAAATAGGTATCAAGAAAACCTTTGTATTTCCGAAATGGCCACAAGATAAGGTGCTGAGAAGCAGTGGTTATTTGCACATCTCTGAATTCCGGGGTGCCCATACTAGCATGTGAATTACAGGGCATTTCTCAAATAGACGTCTTTTTTACACACTGTCTTACATTTGGAAGGAAAAAATGTAGAGAAAGACAAGGGGCAATAACACTTGTTTTGCTATTCTGTGTTCCCCCAAGTCTCCCAATAAAAATGGTACCTCACTTGCGTGGGTAGGCCTAGCGCCCGCGACAGGGAACACAAAATGGACACATCACATTTTCACAAAGAAAACAGAGCTGTTTTTTGCAAAGTGCCTAGCTGTGGATTTTGGCCTCTAGCTCAGACGGCACCTAGGGAAACCTAGCAAACCTGCACAGTTTTGAAAACTAGACACCTAGGGGAATCCAATATGGGGTGACTGTGGGGTTCTGACCAGGTTCTGTTACCCAGAATCCTTTGCAAACCTCAAAACCTGGCCAAAAAAATACTTTTTCCTCTCATTTCGGTGACAGAAAGTTCTGGAATCTGAGAGGAGCCTCAAATTTCCTTCCACCCTGCATTCCCCCAAGTCTCCCAATAAAAATGGTACCTCACTTGTGTGGGTAGGCCTAGCGCCTGCAACAGGAAATGCCCCAAAACACAACGTGAACACACCACATTTTCACAAAGAAAACAAAGCTGTTTTTTACCAAGTGCCTTGCTGTGGATTTTGGCTTCTAGCTCAGCCGGAACATGGGGAAACCTACCAAACGTGCACATTTTTGAAAACTAGACTCATAGGGGAATCCAAGATGGGTGACTTGTGGGGCTCTGTCCAGGTTCTGTTACCCAAAATCGTTTGCAAACCTCACAATTTGGCCCTAAAAACACTTTTTCCTCTCATTTCGGTGACAGAAAGTTATAGAATCTGAGAGGAGCCACACATTTCCTTCCACCCAGCATTCCCCCAAGTCTCCCTATAAAAATGGTACATCACTTGTGTAGGTAGGTCTAGCGCCTGCGACAGGAAATGCCCCAAAACACAACGTGGACACACCACATTTTCACAAACAATACAGAGCTGTTGTTTTACGAAGTGCCTAGCTGTGGATTTTGGCCTCTAGCTCAGCTGGCACCTGGGGAAACCTAGCAAACCTGCACATTTTTTATAACTATACACATAGGGGAATCCAAGATGGGGAGACTTGTGGGGCTCTGACCAGGTTCTGTTGCCCAGAATCCTTTGCAAACCTCAAAATGTGGCCAAAAAAACACTTTTTTCTCTAATTTCGGTGACAGAAAGTTCTGGAATCTGAGAGGAGCCACAAATTTTCTTCCACACAGTGTTTCCCCAAGTCTCCCGATAGAAATGGTACCTCACTTGTGTGGGTAGGGCTAGCGCCCGTGACATGAAATGCCCCAAAACACAACGTGGACACACCACATTTTCACGAAGAAAACAGAGCTGTTTTTTACATTGTGCCTACCTGTGGATTTTGGCCTCCAGCTCATCTGGCACATGAGGAAACCTAGCAAACCTGCACATTTTTTAGAACTAGACACATAGGGGAATCCAAGATGGGGAGACTTGTGGGGCTCTGACCAGGTTCTGTTACCCAGAATCCTTTGTAAACCTCAAAACTTGGCCAAAAAACAATTTTTCCTCTCATTTCGGTGACAGAAAGTTCTGGAATCTGAGAGGAGCCACAAATTTCTTTCCACCCAGCGTTCCCCCAAGTCTCCCGATAAAAATGATACCTCACTTGTGTGGGTGGCCCAGGTGCCTGCAACAGAAAAATGCCAACAACCTGTAGAGATTGAAGGGATAGCACAGCAAGTACATATCTTTCTTTTATACATCTTTTAGGCTGACTCTGCTTTTGGGACCCATGCAAGTGAGGTATCATTTTACTTGGGAGACTGAGGGCAAGGCTGGGTGGTAGGAAATTTATGCCACAGCGGTGATCTTACAAAGAAAAGTGAGGAAAATATGATTTTTTAAGCAAATTTTGAGGTTTGCCGGGGAGTCTGGGTAAGAAAAGGTTGCGGGATCCAGGCAAGCCACAGCTCCTTGGACTCCTTGGGGTGTCTATTTTTAAAAAATGTCTGGGTTTGGTAGGTTTCTCTAGATGAAGGCCGCACCCGGGACCAAAAACTTAGGTGCCCCCCCAAACACAGGTAGTTTATCAATAGATCATTTTGATGTGTCCACATACTTATGATGTTCCAAACACTAAAATTGTGAAAAGAAACACACTTAGGTTATGTTAAAAAGACGCCTCACCCACCAACCAAGTTGGTGGCATGCTTCATCATCGGGTCCCACCCGGGACACCTCGCGTGTCACAGGTGTCCTGCGACGCCTGATTACGGCGGAGCAGGTTTTGACATTTTTAAAAAACATACTGGTTGGATTTGGCACGAGGGGTTCAGTAGATCAAATTTTATTAACAAGAGATTTCACAAAAATGAAATGCACTGTTAATAACTGAAAGGCGAAAAGACTGAACCAATGACTCACAGCTCGTGAGTTGTAAAGCCACGGCACGGCACCAACCGCTTTACAGTCCATTCACACACCTTTCATACATGCACAAGACCATTCACGCCGCCAGCCACGGGCCCAGCACATTACAACACTCGCATCGACAGACAGCGCCACTCAAGGGCCCATCACTTACATACGTCCACATGCCTGATATAGCAATCACACCAGCTAATGGGAGTGTGTGGACTGGCGTTTGGCTGGCATTGTGTTTCAGTAGCCAACAGCAGGTCAATATGTACACCGTCAGCCAAGCACCACTCCACACACAATGGCATCACTTTTTTTTGTTTCAAAAACAAAGAAACCACTAACTAATTAGAAATATTTTACAAAACTACAAACACAAAAGCTCTAACTAAGTACATGACAGAAATGCCAATCATGAAACTGAACACATGAAAATATAAAACAGGCAGTTTACACTCATGGTAGTTCCCAGTAATTCTTCTGAGTGTGGTAATTCTTGAAACAACCACCCACACACAGCCCAGGCTTTGAAGGACAATCTGGGCAGTACATTTGAGTCTCCCTCTGGATACCTCTTCGAGCACACACTCTACATTTCTTAGCTGAAAAGTCTTTTTTGGGCGTGGGAGGAATGTGCTCAGCAAAGTGGCGATCTTTCAATCTAGCCACATCCTCCACCACTGCTTCTCTAGGAACTCTTGCATGTTCCACCACAATAAGGCTCTCTATCACTGACTCCTGAAATTTCACAAATGTCATCTTTGACTCTGGAGACCTATCCTTAAACACAATAAAAGCATTAAAAGTTGCTAAGTGGAAGAGGTGAATTGCTAACTTCTTAGCAATATATACTAAGACTTACGAATAGCAGTATAAGGTTCCACCTCTGATCAACTCTATCTACACCTCCCATGTGTTAATTATAATCTAAAATGCACACAGGTTTGCGCACTTCAGCAACCTGGCCCCAAACAGTCACAGGGAAGTACTCTCATCATGGATGGTACTTAGCATGTAGACATCCCTCTTGTCTGAAAATTTCAAAGCTAGCAGCTCATCATTCTGCAAGGCACTGCACTGTCCCCTCTCAAGTTTTTTTACAGACAAGATCCCTTGGATAGCCTTTCCGGTTACAACACATTGTGCCCCAAGTAACAGTGTCCACTCTAAACAATTCCTTGAACAACTGCACTCCAGTACAGAAGTTATCTACATACAAATGGAGACCTTTGTTGAACAATCGTCTACTAAGTTCCCACACAATTTTCTCAGTAACCCCAAAAGTGGGAGGACAACCAGGGGGGTCAATACTGGAATCCCTACCAGTGTAGACACGGAAACCATACACATATCCTGTACTACTTTCAGACAGCATATACAAGTTAATTCCATATTGTGCCCTCTTGCTAGGAATGTACTGCCTAAAAACCAAACTACCCTTGAAGAGGACCAAAGTCTTGTCCACAGCTATTTCTCTGCCTGGAACACAGATCTCTGAAAACCGATCTACAAAATGATCAAGTACAAACGTAATCTTAAAAAGACGGTCAGAATCAGGGTGATCTCGTGGCAAGTCTAATGCATTGTCAAAAAAAAGAAGCATCCTAAGAAGAAGCAAATACCGATTACGACTCATGGTTGCAGGAAATATAGCTGTTGCCATCAAGGGACTAGTAGACCAATAAGAAGCCAGTGACGGCTTCCTGATCAACACCATCAAAAGAGTCAAACCTAAAAACCTTTTCATCTCCTCCAAATTTGTGGGAATCCACTGGGTAGCTCTAGAGTGTGGCCTAAGTCTAGCAGCATTGTCCCTCAAATGCTGCTCCGCATACAATATAGTCTGCTCAACAATCTCTTCCAAAAACACATCATCCACAAATAACTCAAAGAAATTGACAGGCAAAAAGTTCCCTGTATTGCCTCTACACCCTGGGAGACCAGTAAAGGCAGGCAACTCTGACCGCTCCATGTTTGGGGCATACCAGAGTTCAGGTCTTCTAACGGGAAACCTTTAAGCCCCAGGTTGCTGCATTAATGGCACATCAGTGTCCTCCTCTAAAACAGGCCCTTCATCTGCACTGAGAGTGGCTTCCTCATCAGAAGATTCCTCTCACTTCCTCCTCTGCCTCAGATGCAGAGTCTGTCTCATAATCATGATCAGTGCTAGCCATTTTCTTTCCTATGAAAAGTAACTGGACAAATACACCACCAACAACCATCACTGTGTAAGATAAGTAATAAAGTGTAGCTTTATCAGTAAGAGTTATAAACTCAAAAAATTACTGAAAAAGCTTTCACTTGCTTGAAAAAGCTTGACTCACCAGCAACTACTCTGCACAGACACAGCAATCACCAATAATATCCCACTAAAAAGAAAGAAAGAAAAGCAAATTAGAAATAAGACAACTCAAATATCATTGTGCACAAATCTAAGGACAATTTCACACACAATCCTGCATTTAGTACACCACCTACAAACATGTTATTCATGCATGTCAACAATACTCCTTTGGAGTAAATTGTTTTTACTTACCTAAAACATGCAACTATTCAAACAGCATGTCAACCACAGCCAAAACCACAAGGAGCCACAGCAAAGAAGGCAAAAGCTTTGAACTAGAACAAAAAGGAGATTTTTTTTTATCACAAATGCAAATACTTTGCCAGTTGACAAACACCCTACCATCAAGCATTTAGAAATTGGTGCCTAAGTGGATTCTGCCATAGGGGCAGGTGGGCCTACTAAAAAATAGGCCAGTCTTCCACAAGGAGGGCAGAAAATACCTTTAGTAGTGTGTCCCCATGGGTAGCAACCCTTGCCCAAGGGGCCACCCCAAAACAAAAAACGCACACACACACACGGTCCCTGGTGCCTAAGGGGCTTCTGCCCCCTTTGGGGGCAATGGGCCTAAAATAAAATAGGCCTATCTGCCCCCAAGGCGGGAAGAAATGGCCAACAGTTCAATGCTCCCCCCCCCTTGGGAGGGCGCCCCTTGCCCAATGGGACGCCCCCCACATAAATAAACATATTTTAAAAATCCCTGGTGTTCTATTGGTTTCTGCCCCCCTTAGGGGCTGATCAGCCTAAAAATAATAGGCCAATCTGCTCCAAAGGGGGGCAGAAATGGCCTTGGTACATGTGCCCCCAAAGGGGGGTGACCCTTGCCCAAGGGGCCGCTCCCCCCATCCACTAACACACACACATACACTATCCCTGGTGCCTTTAGGGGCAGATTGGCCTAAAAAGGAGAGGTCAATCTGCCCCCAAGGGGGGCAGAAATGGCCAACAGTTCAATGCCCCCCTTGGGGATGCGCCCCTTGCCCAAGGGGACGCCGTTCCACATAAATAAACATATAAAAAAAATCCCTGGTGTTCTAGTTCTTTCTGCCCCCCTTGAGGGCAGATCAGCCTAAAAATAATAGGAAATGGCCTTGGTACACATGCCCTCAAAGGGGGGCGACCCTTGCACAAGGGGCCGCCCCACCCCATCCACTAACACACACACACACTATCCCTGGTGGGGCAGAAATGGTCAACAGTTCAATGTCCCCATTGGGGAGGGCGCCCCTTGCCCAAGGAGGCATCCCCCCACATAAATAAAAATTTTGATGAAAATCCCTGGTGTTCTAGTGGTTTCTGCCCCCCTTGGGGGCAGATCAGCCTAAAAATAATAGGCCGATCTGCCCCCATGGGGGGCAGAAATGGCCACAGGTAACATGCCCCCAAAATGGGAGTGACCCTTGCCCAAGGGGCTGCTCCCCGACACAAAAAACATGTATAATGTTACCATGTTTTAGGGGAGAAGCACTTGCACATTAGCACTGGTTAGCAGTGGTAAAGTGCTCAGAGTCCTAAGGCAAACACAAAAATACAATTAAAAACAGGAGGTAACAGGCAAAATGTCTGGTGGAATACTACCTCAAGGGTGCCATGTCTAGCAAATCACATTTACAGTGTCCGACAAATATGTAGAAGTCTTTTGCTCCTTGGCTCTCACAAATAAATCCTTGCTCAGTCATTTTGAGATGAGTTATGTTTGGCATGTGACAGGAAAATGTTTTCAAGGTAAAAAAGACAGGGAGATGCTGACACACATGGCACTCTATGTCCAAGGTGGAAAAGCTGCAAGCAAGTGTCATTAAAACTGCATGGCACTCTGATCAAAGGAGCACTGTCTCCAACATTGACAGGCATGTGTGTGCAAACCCGACAAGACGAAAGTTAATGGTCTGTCTTTTCTTTACCAACAATAAGAAATAGGAGTCTCCCTTGTAGACAAAGCTGTGGCTTTGTACCTGGGGAGTTTTAGAGCAGTTCAGTCTTGGGATAATTCCCCATTCATCAGAAGTGATGTTCCCTACCACCAGCCACATGCTCAAAGCAATGAGGTAGATAGAAAGCCAGACACACAAAATGATCTGATATCCACAAGAAGGAGTCTGCTTACCATGGACAGAGGCCGTAACAAAGAGGGGTTAACATCATGTAGATGTAGAGCAGGCAGAGAAAGGTGGCACAAAGACTTTAGCCCACCAACAGGTAAGGAGACTGAAGTGGAAACAGTACCAGTGAATACTCCAGATATTGGCCCAGGCCTTGGAACAGTGGCAGCAGCAAAGTCTTTTCCGGGAGGGCCAACTTGCCTGTAATGCAAAGCATGGATTTAGGTAACCAGGCTTCTATGCTCAATTGCATTGCTTGTTATAAGCAAGATCTGAAATTTTCCATGTCATTGGGGTTGTAGAACAGTCTTCCTACAGCATATAGTGACATGTACCCAATCTGTGGGCTGGAGAGAAGGGATGGCCCCATTAAAACACTGTGGTAAGTTATCTCACTTTTGTATGCTGCACAGGTGGATTTGAGGACAGTATCGTAGTTTGGTGCATGACTACTTGATGAGGCCTTAGTTTAGTTCTCTGAAAAGAGATAATTGCCAAAGTCCCATTATTTCTTTCCACTTTGTCTGGTAACTCTGGGTGGAAGAGCGGGCCTATTCCTACTGCCTTACAATATGCCTGTACTACTGCACACAGGAAGTATGTTCCCTGATCACTACAGATCTGACTTGGTAATCCAAGCCTAGCATCGTAAAGCATTACAGGACCTGCGTAGAGCCTCTATTTTAGATTGCACATTTTAATGTAGCCTTTTTTTCTGTGCACTCTTATTTGTTTTTTCATTCATGCGATAATGTACTGAGAAAACAATGTACATGCAGCCTTTTCCTTGCAAGGGTTGCTGCCATGCAGTCTATACTTTCCTTCCAGGGCTAAGCACACAGAACACAATGCCTTTCTATCCTGATTGTCCCCCGGAGACAGCTCCTTACTTTCAGACATATCATCACATCAGTTCTGCACCTCTAACAGTGCGACATGTACAGTGCTTTCATTATAAATACTGCCACTGTACTGCATTCAGCAGAGGCGCACTTCTTCTGGGATTATCCAGGAATGTGGTACACCATGATTGAGATGCAGCCCTCCTGACTGTGACCGCCATCCTGCAAAAGATGATATTCTGCATTACACCAGACCGGCTTCCTGACATCTTAGCCAGGTATGGGGTGTTAGGATATCCCAATTGATCTGGCAGAGGGTACTCCCACTATGCTCTTGATAGTGCGTGTAGTAACAGAGAGTAGTGTACGAGCACAGTAACATTATCATGGCTGAACTGTTTATCTTTTTCACCATTTTCATAATGCTGGTTACCATGCTTTGTTTCATCTGCCTAATAATCTCAGGTCATGCTTTTTATACAAGAATATGATTGTTGCAATAAATGTTTGAAAATACATTTTCGTATCTTTCTTGTGTCTCATCTTGGGTATATAGAGTGACAACAAAAGAGTAGATCCATCTCCACATTTCCTTTAGAATCTGAGTAGTCATGTTCGAGGTTGCAGATACCCTTTGGTACCCTGATCATTTTAGAGGTTCAGATGTGGCACCATGAGCTAGCTAGGAATCATGTCAACATTTCCTGATGATAAAGACAAACTGAGTTCCTGTATCCTGAAGCTTATATTGACCCAATACATAGTCCTACTTAATTCATTGGAACCTTATGTTCTAGTTCAGGTACTTATTTAATTTGATGGGTTCTCTCCAAGATTCTCCTTTTCAACTTTATAACGGAGATACCTGTGGTCAGCTCAATAGGAAACCCCCTATTTTAGTCTGAAGGTTGTTCGAGCTTCAACCTTTAAAAAAATCACACTGTATAGTATTTGTGCTCTGAATCCCATTCTTTAAAATGGCGAATGCGATTAACATTCTGGTTAATTGAGTACATGCTGTTATAAAACATTTGGTGGTACAGGGACTCCTGTTCATTGGTGGAGATGTTAACCTTTGTGATAGAGACCCACAAATCATATTAATGCAAGGTTTTTTATTAATGTGTTGATTTTCCCACAGTAGACGCAAATACACAAACATTTCATACATACAAGGAGGCCGTAGAACCTAACTAATGCAGGCCTTATCAACAAATAGAAATACCATTAACATATCAGGAACATCAAACCTGGTTCCAAGGTGCCTTTCCACATGCACTGCAAAATGCAAGACTGGGTCCCTTCAGCAGTGATGGTACACCTGGTCAGCTCTAGGTGGCTACTCTCCATATCCAAATTTAGCACCATTAAATGCTGCTTAACTCCATAACCTGTACCCAGGCTTGGTTAGATTATCTACACATTTAACTCAGTTTATTATGCATGCAATAACAACTGCCCCAGCAAGGGCTGTTCTAGCTGTGAAGCCACAGTTAGCTAAGCCTGTAATTAGTCCTGTCATTATTAACACAATTATGGATAAGGATACCACCAGAAAGGAGGAGATTACATTCTGGATTGGACGAAAAACAAATCAGCTTGAAGCAGTGTTTCCCATACGGTACCAAAACATAAACAGAGAATTCTCACAGAGAGCCTACTACTTGGTATGGTTTCCCTATTGAAGATTGTGCCACCTGGGGCACCATTGTAGCTACTATATACTACACCACACAGTAAGTCGTCAACAGCTGTTTTGCCTGACATGCTACAACAAATTCAAAATGCATAAGGGGCTGCTTCTGCACTGGATTTGGGGATAAAATTAATTGGTAATTTTGCCACAGTTTCCTCAATTACTACCAAGTATTATTAAAGGGGAGGAAGCGGTGTTGGCAGCGCGCCAGCACCTCGCGTAGGTTCCTGCTCTGGACCAAGAGCCCGATTTAATAAAAAATGATTGTGGATACCTGTACATCCATAGGCTCAGAAGATTTGGGAGCCAGGTCTAAGAAGCCACACATTAAGAGCAAATCTGATACAGATAAAGCCAAGCAGACACCTTAGTCTTCTAAAAAAGGCTGGGGCAAAACTAATAAAAATGAAAAACAGAAAACACAAGGTAGATCTGCAACCTAAGTCCTCAGAAAAACATTATAATTAACGGAATTGTGATACACTTATACAGCCTGATAGGTATCAGTATACTGAGAGTTTTCCTTCTTGTTCCTTTCAGGACTCACCGGACAAACGCTCGGAGAGAGGGGGTCGACGTGAACGAGAAACAAAGAATAAGTTAAACCAAAAACGAACTCACAACGCTCATCTGACATCACCATAAAAAAAGAAGAGAGACTTCCACAACAAAAAACCCTGTTTGCAAAGAGGAAAGTGGCAGGTACAGCTAAATATGGCACACATATTGAGAACACTCCTACAGAACAAGACCTGGGCGTTGCCACTGCTAGACAGCGCAACAGAGGTCACAATAGTTCACTGCAATCTATAAGAGATTCTGGTTTTGGGGGCAACTAGTAAATTCATCCAAATTGAAAACCAGATCAGAGGTTGAGCTCTCCCGGCAGACTTTGTGAAATTAACATCCATCTTGAGGGAGATATACCACATACTATTAATATAATTTTCTGGGAAAAATTAACACATACCTATGACATTCTCTTGGCTGAGGTAGATTGGCCACCTGACTTTGTTAGAAAAGTCCCACAAGAAGAAGGTGTGATATTATCTTCCTTCTCTGTTCTTTTCTCTGAAGCAGTTAAAAAAGCACTTGCTGAAGATTAGACTCTAGCATATGACCCGTCTCTATAGTACAGTCATGTAGGTTTGGGTAAGGGTTCCCCTTACCACATAATATCGATAAGTTGTAGTCCACAGGTGCAACACAATTTCCAATATAACATGAAGCAAAACTCATGTAAGGAAAATTCTCTTACAACTAGAATATCAGGGAGTAATTCAACCGTCTGTGTCTCCAAGAATAAACGTTTTATTCCTGTAATGAAACCAGACCATTCCTATCACATAATCATAGACTGCAGACATTTAAACAGTCACACATGCACTTTTGCAATTCAAAATACACACAGTATGGCTTTAATGAATAATATAGTCAGTAAAAAATACAAAACAACATTGGATATTTCCAAATGGTTTTTCTGCTAAAATATAGCACCTGAAAGCAGGGATTAAACCACTTTTAGCACCCTGGGAATTCAGTGACATTTTTGTCCAATTCCTCAAGGGTATAGGAACAATCCTGGATTGTTCGCTGCCTGAGTAATGTAAATTCTACAAGAAATTGACTCAGAAGCATTGTCCTATGTTGATGAAATATATCTTATAGGCAATGACTTGAAAAGACAATTGGTAAGAGTGGATCGCATAGTACTATTATTTGTTGAATACAGCTATAAATTCAGTTTTCAAAAATCAAAGATTGCTTTTCTCAGTGTCTAGTTTTGGGGATTTAAGCTGCATAATAAAGGCAAAAGCCTTGCACCGCATTTCTTGAAGAAATGTCCTCTTCCATAAAAACCAAACCTCCTAAAAAAGTTACCATCAGTTTTAGGCTGTCTGAACTTTGGTAGAACATACATACCAGGTTATGCACAATGGATTAAACCGTTGTATGATTTAATTTGCCCAGATTTTTCTAGTACAAATTGGACATCAGAACGTGCACAAATATACAGATCATTGCAAACTGACATGCTTGCATTCAGACACTTACATACTTGTGTCAACACATTCAATATGTGCAGGATGCACTGGCTATGCCTAAGTCACCTTCAATGAGGGTGACACAGTGCCAATTGCATATAAATTTCATTTATACACCAATGCTGAAATGTGTTTTGCATCCACTGAAAAAATACTGTCTGCAGTTCAGATGTTTGTCATAAAGGCTGTCATTAAGGAAAGACCTTTGGCTCAGGAGAAATGCAGAGGAAACACATAATTGTTGTAAATCACATTCCAGCTTTAGGGACAGTTACTAAGGCCAGCATTCCTAATGTGAAAGCCTTACATCCAAGATAGATCCAGTGGGCCCCTTCCTTGACAGCTACTGATGTTGATTATGGCCGTATTATGACTCCCCTGCCCACCAAACTCAAACTGCCCAGAGACTGCCTGTGTGGTCCAAACACAGAGGGCCCTATTTGGAGTTCACCGCAGGGCCGGCGGGCGGAAACATTGTTTCTGTCCACCAGCCCTGTGGTGAATAGGGCCTTAACATTGCAGCCGGCTTGTAATCAAGCCGGCGGCAATGTGGCACCGCAGCAGATGCAGCAGCACCTGTCATGCATACCACTGCCCATAATTCGGCCAGTGGAATGCGCAACAGGGCTATGCATGCCAAGTGCATGGGCAGTGCAGGTGCCCCTGGGGGCCCCTGATGCCCCCATTCCTCCAGCCTTTCCATGACGGTGGAATGACACAATTCAGTGTGAATCTCTGCTTTACTGCAGGCAGCTGTGGTGCAAACACCAGGCAATTCTCCAGGAAATGTTTTCTAAATTCAAGCAGAGCCAAAAAATATTAATCCTTTTACAACTTTGAACATGTGTGTGTCACATCTTTTAAAAACATACATCAGTGTTGAGTTGCTCAAACACATGTAAATCTTTAGTCTCTTATTGTGCACTCATCCAAACTATGGGGGTCATTACAACCCTGGCAGTCGGTGTTAAAGCAACGGTAAAACCGCCAACAGGCCAGCTGTAAAAAAATGGAATCACGACCTTGGCGGAAACTGCCAACATAGACAGACACTTTAACACTCTGACCGCCATGGTGGTACAAACAAACACCGCAGCGGTAACCGCCAACAGACAGGCGGAACACAATGTACCGCCCACACTATCACAACCCACCAATCCGCAACCTTTTCCGGGGCGGATTCATCGTGAACAAAAACACAGCGGAAACAGGAATCGGAAGGGAAAACGCTCACCTATACACACCCCATGAGGAATCAGGATGCCATGGAGCCCGAGCTCCAGATTCTGCCAGCCTTTATCTTCCTGCTCCTCTACCAGGAGCACGAACGCCGGTGGTGAAGACAACGGTGAGTACTGCACCTATGACACAGGGGAGGGGGGAGGGAAAAAACAGTGACATACACACACAACACCCCCACCCCCACCCTCACCCACTACAACACACACACCAATACATATTGATCCATAACAGTTACACCCCCCAACCTCCCCTTGAAGAATGCAAGGACAAAATTAAATGAGTTGAATAATTGTGATATATGCAATTACATACATCAACAATATTTACAAATATATACATTTATACTATATACAATTATATACACTAAGAACACAAGTCCAAGGGATTCCACCATCATAGTCCGTGGATCACTGGGCCCAAAAGGCATGGGCGAGGCCCACACCCAATACCCGAACAAGATGGAGAGAACACTGCAGGGGCATCAGTTAGAAATAAAACAGGCACCTCAGGGGAAAGGGAAGGGGGGACACCTCAGCCGGTTGAGTGCACCACGCCAGATCCATGAGGGGGCTCCATGCCCACTGTTCAATCCTGGGGAGTGCAAAGCCACAGTCTCTCAAGTCTCTACAGTGGGTGGTTTGCCCACTGCTGCATCCTGGGGAGTGCAAAGCCACAGTCTCTCAAGTGGATAACATTCTCCACTGGTTTCTGGAGGGGGCATTGTGCCCAGAGTGCTTCATCCTGCCAAGGACTGAGGTAGTGGATGTAACTCTCCACTGGTTCTAGAGGGGGCCTTGTGCCCAGAGTGCTTCATCCTGCCAAGGACTGAGGTAGTGGATGTATCTCTCCACTGGTTCTGGAGGGGGCCTTGTGCCCAGAGTGCTTCATCCTGCCAAGGACTTAGGTAGTGGATGTAACTCTCCACTGGTTCTGGAGGGGGCCTTGTGCCCTGAGTGCTTCATCCTGCCCGAGTTGGACTCAGTAGCATCGGAATCATTGGCACACACTGGCCTGCGGTGATGCTTGCGGCGGTGTCCTGGGCAGTGATTCAGCTGGTGGCGGTCTTGTCCTGGCCTGCGGTGCTGCTGGCGGCGGTGTCCTGGGCAGCGGTTCAGCTGCTGGCGGTGTCCTGGGCAGTTGTTCAGCTGCTGGCGGTCCTGTCTTTAGCAGCGGGGCTGCTGGCGGTCGTCTCCTGGGCAGCGGGTCTGCTGCTGGCGGTCCTGTCTTTGGCAGCGGGGCTGCTGCTGGCGGTCCTGTCTTTGGCAGCGGGGCTGCTGGCAGTCGTCTCCTGGGCAGCGGGGCTGCTGGCGGTTGTCTCCTGGGCAGCGGGAATGCAGCTAGTGGTCCTGTCTTTGGCAGCGGGGCTGCTGCTGGTGGTCCTGTCTTTGGCAGTGGGCTGCTGGCGGTCGTCTCCTGGGCAGCGGGGCTGCTGCTGGCAGTCCTGTCTTTGGCAGCAGGGCTGCTGTCGGTCGTCTCCTGGGCAGCGGGGCTGCTGCTGGCGGTCCTGTCTTTGGCAGTGGGGCTGCTGTTGGTGGTCCTTGTTAGAAATGGGGTTTTTGGTTGGCAGTCAGGTTACCCCCTGTCCAAGCAAGAACCCTCACTCTAGTCAGGGTAAGTCACACACAATCCAAAATTATCCTATGCCCACCCTCTGGAAGCTTGGCACAAGCAGTCAGGCTTAACTTAGAAGGCAATGTGTAAAGTATTTGTGCAATAAATCATACAATAACACAATATAGGACCACAAAAATACACCACACAGTGTTTAGAAGAATATATAATATTTATCTGGATATTTGCAGGTCAAAACGAATAAAGATGCAATATGAAATTATAGAGATATCACTGAAGAGTGATATGAAGTGTCTTAAGTCTTTTAAAAAGTAAACAAAGTCTCTCTCAAGCACAAAGTACCTGGTTTAAAGTGGAAAATCTCCGCAAAGGGCCGCAGAAGAAGAGATACGAGGAAAAATGGTGTGTGCGTCGATTTCTCCCCTGCACACACGGACTTGCGTCATTATTTTTCACGCAGGGAAGTCGTGCGTCGTTTTCCAGTGCGCAAACAGTCTCCTTCTGTGGTTCACAGGATTACCAGATGTCCAGGGGTCTGTGCGTGGAATCCTAGGCTTGTTTTCCGGCTGCGCGTCGTTCCGATGGGCTGTGCGTGGAATCTTCTCCATCATGGCAGGCGCCACGTCGATTTCCTTTCTGAAGTCGGGCAGCGTTGTCCAGGCGAGGCTGTGCGTCAAAGTTCGGGTCGCACCGGTCTTTCTGGATCGGCGTGCGGTGAATTTTTCACCACGGAGCAAGCTGTGCGTCAAATTTTTCAGCGCACATGGCGTCCAAATGAAAAAGAGAACTCTTTTTGGTCCTGAGACTTCAGGGAACAGGAGGCAAGCTCTATCCAAGCCCTTGGAGAGCACTTCAGCAGCAAGGCAAGAGTTCAGCAAGTTAGCAGGGCAACAGCACGGCAGCAGTCCTTTGTAGAAAGCAGACAGGTGAGTCCTTTAGGCAGCCAGGCAGTTCTTCTTGGCAGGATGCAGATTCTGGTTCAGGTTTCTTCTCCAGCAAGTGTCTGATGAGGTAGGGCAGAGGCCCTGTTTTATACCCAAAGGTGCCTTTGAAGTGGGGGAGACTTCAAAGAGTGGCTAAGAAGTGCACCAGGTCCCCTTTCAGTTCAATCCTGTCTGCCACGGTCCCAGTAGGGGGTGTGGCAGTCCTTTGTGTGAGTGCAGGCCCTCCACCCTCCCAGCCCAGGAAGACCCATTCAAAATGCAGATGTATGCAAGTGAGGCTGAGTACCCTGGGTTTGGGGTGTGTCTGAGTGAATGCACAAGGAGCTGTCAACTAAGCCCAGCCAGACGTGGATTGTAAGGCACAGAAAGATTTAAGTGCAAAGAAATGCTCACTTTCTAAAAGTGGCATTTCTAGAATAGTAATATTAAATCCAACTTCACCAGTCAGCAGGATTTGGTATTACCATTCTGGTCATACTAAATATGACCTCCCTACTCCTTTCAGATCAACAGCTACCACTTCAATACTGTATGAGGGCAGCCCCAATGTTAGCCTATGAAGGGAGCAGGCCTCACAGTAGTGCAAAAACAAATGTAGGAGTTTTACACTACCAGGACATGTCAACTACACAGGTACATGTCCTGCCTTTCACCCACACAACACCCTGCACTAGGGGTTACCTAGGGCACACATTAGAGGTGACTTATATATGGAGAAAGGGGAGGTTTAGGCTTGGCAAGTACTTTTAAATGCCAAGTCGAGGTGACAGTGAAACTGCACACACAGGCCTTGCAATGGCAGGCCTGAGACAAGGTAAAGGGGCTACTTAAGTGGGTGGCACAACCAGTGCTGCAGGCCCACTAGTAGCATTTAATCTACAGGCCCTAGGCACATATAGTGCACATTACTAGAGACTTATAAGTAAATTAAATAGTCCAATCAGGTATGATCCAAGGTTACCATGTTTAAAGGGAGAGAGCATATGCACTTTAGCACTGGTTAGCAGTGATAAAGTGCGCAGAGTCTAAAAGCCAGCAAAAACAGTGTCCAAAAAGTGGAGGGAAGCAGGCAAAAAATTAGGGGTGACCACCCTAAGGCTGTCAGGTCTAACATGTGTGTCCCCCAGCTGAAAGTGGGGAGAGTTACCCGACCTCCTGGGAGCTCTCATCGCTAAGGCAGAAGTATCTGGAGAGACCATCAGCATTGGCGTGGTCAACCCCTGGGCGATGCTCCACCTTAAAGTCCATCCCCTGTAGGGAAATGGACCACCTCAAGACTTTAGGATTTTCACCCCTCATCTGCATGAGCCATCTGAGGGGCCTGTGGTCTGTCTGAACCCGAAAGGGAGTTCCAAACAGGTATGGCCTCAGATTCATCAGTGCCCAGACCACAGCAAAAGTTTCAATAGCACTCTACCTCTGTTCCCGTGGTAATAGCCTTCTGCTAATAAAGACTTCCTGGTTGGTCTAGGCCCTCCTCATTTAGCTGTGCTAGGACCGCCCCTATGCCATGCTCTGGATATGTTGAATATGTTGAATATGTTGTTAGTAACACTTGACGTAGTTTCCTTATACACTTGCATTCAACACGAACTAGGACTAGAAGCTACCCGTTTCTTTCTAACCAAAAGATCAGCAAGTCTTTGGCAACACACTGTTATGTTATTGGAGATGATTGACTTAATCCTTGATAACAATTTTTTCCTATTTAACAATGGTTGGTATAGACAAAAACGGGGTGTCGCAATGGGCTCCAAATTCTCACCTTCCTATGCGAATCTTTTCATGGGTTGGTTCGAACACAAATGGGTTTGGGGCCCTGACTCTACCCGCTGGCAAACTGATATTCTATTTTGGGGCAGATTCATAGACGATTGCTTTTTGATTTGGACTGGTGGGGAACAGAAGTTGTTGGAGTTTTGTTCCTTTTTAAACTCCAACACCATGAATGTGAAATTTACATACCAATACAGTACAGAAAGGATTGTCTTTCTAGACGTAGAGGTTTTCATTGCAGTTAATAAAATCCAAAGCAGACTTTTCAGGAAAGCTACGGCTTGTAATTCAATCTTGCATGCGGAAAGTGCACACCCACGACATCAAATTAATTCTATTCCTTTTGGTGAAATGGTGAGGGCACGACGAAATTGTAGTTTGGATGATGAATTTTTGTATCATGTGAATGAGATGGGCAAAAGATTTAAAGCACGTGGCTACTCTAACAAAGTGTTTAAGAAGGCAAAATTAAGAAGTAAAAATATCAACAGGATTGACACTTTGAAAACTAAAAAACCTAAGACCATATTAGATGAATCTAATAAGGTACGCCTTATAACAGATTTTAATGATGCTTCTTTAATTATGGTCAAATTTGTGGCTAAACACTGGCACGTTTTGTCACAGGACGAGTCATTCAGAAATCTAATACCAGCAAGAGTGCCCACTACTTACCGGAGAGGGAGAACTTTAAAGAACATTTTGAGTCCCAGTTTCACCACTGTATCGCCCAACAAAACTTGGCTATCTGCACAAACGACAGGTTTCTTTAAATGTGGTAGCTGTGGAGTTTGTCGATGGGCTTGTCATGGAATCAAAGAATTTTCATTGGAAGGGAAAATTTACAAAATTTGTACTATCATTAACTGTAACACCACTCATGTTGTGTACATATTACGATGCAAGTGTACCCGTATTTATGTAGGAAGTACAATACGCCCATTGAAAGCTAGGATTGGAGAACATATTCGGATGCTTAAGAATGGTGATGCAAGATATCCAATAGTTGCTCATATCTTATCATGTAACTCACAACCAATCCATAAGAATCTTGAATTTTTTGGACTAGAACATGTTCCCCGCAATCCAAGAGGGGGTAATAGAGAATTAATGCTACGTAGGAAGGAGGCAATATGGATAATGAGATTAAAGGCTGTGGAAACGGGCCTTAACACAGACAGGGAGCTGGAGTTCTTTTTAGGAGATTAATGACAACATTAATTGTTAAACCACCAGTCATGTTGAAAAATGTTTGGTTTGTTTTTGTGTTTCTTATTCCAATGTCTGTACACAAATATTGTCATTATGAACCAAAATTCTCATACTTGATTGGTTGATCTCCCTTGACATCTGGGTTAATAATTTATATAGGAGCACGGTAATATGTGGGTTGGTAGCCTGGGATGATTATTATGCCTAACAAGGTTTGATGCTTACTGGTATGTGTTTTCTGTTCTATTTGGTGATTATGTGACCTTTTTGCAAGGGTAGAGGTTAATTATGGATTGTTTCTTATCTTTTATTTAATGTACATGTTAATGTACAAGACATGAGTTTATTGTGAGGTGGAACACATTGGTGTGAATTGCACCAGCTTTATACAGCTTCGTTCTTTATGAACCATTGATCTTTAGTCTTTCAAGCCACATGATTTGTCGTTTATGTCAGATCGACAGTTTATTTCAAGTGTAAAACGCGATGGTATTAGACACACCATCAGCTTACAGTGTGTCCTATATGAGCTACAAAAGAGCAATTATGGATATTGATAGTGAATTGCCATTACTTGTCGGTAATCTTTACACGGTTTCCGCGTTTGAAACCGTTTTACGCGTCTGAGTGCAATACGGCACATCGTAAACATTGTTCAGTGATATTGACAGACAATAGTCCCTCCTTGATTTCGATCACGTGAGGTGATCGCGCGCTCCGGAAATGCTCTTAAACAGTGGCTGAGGCGAGGCGCGCTGGTGCGTACTCGCAACGGAGCGTTTCCGCAGCATGAAAACGTTGTTTCAGGATCGGTCATAACTTAACAAGTAAGAACGATGGGGACTCTGTTTTCAACTATCTGGGCCCCTTTGTATAATTTAAACTAATAATGGATTTGGACTGTAAACTCGGCATTTCATTGATTTTATAGATTCGAAATTTACAGCTCGCAAGTACAGAGCACATGAAAATTAAGGTATTTGATGCAAGCTACATATACTCGTGACTAACTAAGGTTCTTTTGTGAATTTTTTGGGATCAGGGATCATTTATTGAGATACAGATGGTATTCTGTTTTATTTATTAGATATGTTGGTGCACGGATAAGTCATATTAAGAACATTACTTTTCGTTTGAAGTACTCTACATGTCTACTAATATCTTTTTTGACTTTGGACGTGGTAAGTGTTACAGTGGGTGCTGTTTTGTCATTGGCATTTGATATTAGTCTTGGTAATCATAGGAGTGGGTTTAGGTGACACATGTCATTGTGGTTGTTAAGGATGCCACAGGCTAAGCGGGTGCGTGGTAGCACATTGTTCTTTTGCACGTGGTGATTTGGTGAATCAGTAATGAGGGTATGCAGTCGGCTCTATTCTGTTAAGGGGTAATTCATAACTAAGGGAATCACTTTCCATCTCTTATTTCTTATGGGTCATTTTTTCTTCTCTTTCTTGTTTTCTTTTTGTTTAGCATAAAGGGGACTTCTATTGAGCATTACTTTAATTGAACAATTGGCAGTGTGAGCATTTTGGTTCTAATGAAAATTTTTTTTTACTTATAATATAGAGCCCTGAAGAAGACGTTGGGACTTTTGAACTTTCCCATGACGAAACACGTGTTGGCTCGGAGTGTATTTCCATGAAGAATGCTGTGAATCTTAAGATTTGGTCCAATAAACTTCTGGATTGGATAAGACTTTATACAGATTGGCGTGGAATCTCTGATTGCGTTTCTTTTGAACTTTACTCACTTGAGTTTTTGACTGACTTGATTTGTGACTAGAAAAACTTGAAGTGTAGGGGGGCCGCACGCAATGTTAAAGTATTGATTGGGTTCTTTTTTTAACCTTGAAGGGATGGGTGTTTTCCCTTGTGTAGGCAACCCCTAATATGATATTTGGCCAATTAGTTTCCTGAGCGCCATCAGTCCCCTGTTATTACACCCCATTTCACTCATTGACCACCCACTAGGTGTCCCAAGTACACCACGGAACCCTGCCCAATCTGGCACTTAATAGCCTTGATGGTCAGGCCTGCCTGTTGCAGGGCCTGAAGCACCTCCTTGAGGTGGAGCAGGTGTTCCTCCCAGCTGGAACTGTAGACAGCAATGTCGTCCAGGTATGCTGCACAGAAGGCATCCTTGCCAGCTAGGACCCCGTTAACCAACCGTTGGAAGGTAGCGGGGGCATTTTTCAACCCAAATGGCATCACCCGGAACTGGTAATGGCCATCGGGTGTGGAAAATGCGGATCTCTCTTTAGCCCCCTCAGTCAGGGCGATCTGCCAGCACCCTGAAGTAAGATCAAATGTACTCAGGAACTTGACAGCGCCTAGTCTGTCAACGAGCTCATCTGCTCGGGGGATGGGGTGAGCATCAGTCCGTGTGACTGAGTTGAGACCCCGGTAGTCCACACAGAACCTGAGTTCTGGCTTCGCACCTGGGGCAGTAGCCTTAGCGACCAACACCACAGGGCTGGCCCAGGGACTACAGGATTTCTCAATATCCCTTAAAGCTAACATCTTGGAGACCTCCTCCTTGATGCTGGCCTTCACCTTATCCGATAACCTGTAAATTTTGTTCTTCACAGGGAGACTGTCACCTGTGTCAATGTCATGAACACAGAGGTGGGTCAGTCCAGGAGTAAGGGAGAACAGGGGGGAGAACTGCTCCAACAGCTCATAGCAGTCTCCTCTCTGGTTTAGAGTCAGGGAGTCAGAGAGGATGACACATCTCACTGACCCATCACCTTCTTGGGCAGAGAGGAGGTCGGAGAGAGGTTCACTCCCCTCTTCCATTCCTTCATCTGTGACCAGAAGCATGTTGACTTCAGACCTCTCAAAATGAGGCTTTAGTCAGTTGACATGGAGCACCCTTAGGGGGTTCCTAGGGGATTGGAGATCCACTAGGTAAGTGGCCTCCCCTTTCCGCTCCTTTACTTCAAATGGGCCAGACCAACGGTCCTGGAGAGCTCTAGGCTCTACTGGCTCCATTACCCACACTTTGTCTCCAGGTTGAAACTCTACCAGGGTGGCCTTCTGGTCATACCAGTGTTTCATTACCTCTTGACAGGCCTCAAGGTTAATTTTGGCCTCTTTCCAGAAGCGGGTCATCTGGTTGCGGAGGGCCAACATGTAGCTGACCACATCCTGAGGGGGTGCCTTTGGAGCTTTCTCCAAGCCCTCCTTGACAATGCTTAAGTGTCCCCTGACAGGGTACCCATAGAGAAGCTCATAGGGACTGAACCCTACCCCCTTCTGGGGTACCTCTCTGTAAGCAAGGAGAAGGCATGGTAAGAGGACGTCCCACTTTCGCCTCAGGGCCTCAGGGAGGCCACCAATCATGCCTTTCAAGGTCTTGTTGAATCTCTCCACAAGACCATTAGATTGGGGGTGATAGGGTGTGGTGAACTTGTAGGTTACACCACACGCATCCCACATAGACTTCATGTATGCAGACATGAAGATAGTGCCTCTGTCAGACACTATCTCCTTTGGGAATCCCACATGGGTAAATATCCCCATCAGAGTTCTGGTCACCACCGGTGCAGTTACGGTCCTCAGAGGGATTGCCTCTGGGTAACGGGTGGCATGGTCCACCAAAACCAGGATGAACCTGTTGCCTAGGGCAGTTTTGGGGTCCAATGGACCACGATGTCGATGCCCACCATTTCAAAGGGGGTGCCAACGACAGGAAGTGGAATCAGGGGGGCCTTAACCCTTTTTCCTGTTTTACCACTGGCCTGGCAGATAGGACAAGATCTACAGAACGTATCTGAGCTTGTCCTTATTCTGGGCCAATAAAAGTGGGTGACAAGCCTGTCAAAGGTCTTGTCTTGCCCCAAATGTCCTGTCAGGGGAATGTCGTGAGCCAGACCCAGTAGGAAGGTTCGGTAACACTGGGGGACCGTGCACGCGCTGCCCCAATGGCCAGATCCTTAGGCTCACTGTAGGAGATCATTCTCCCAATATATGTTGTGATCGCCAGAGACTTCACCTGCTGCCTGGGCTGAGGCTTGCTTCCTCATACCCTCTAGAGTAGGACATTCTTTATGCACCTTACAGAATTCCTCCCTGGTGGGTCCACCCTCAACTTGCTAGCCAGCAAGCTCAGGTATATCACCTAGGGTGGCAATGTCTTCCCCAGTTGGCTCCGGGGCCTCCTCCTCAGGAACCCCGTCAACCACTGCGGGAACTTCTGGGACTTGTTTCCCGCCCCCTTGCCCCTCCTCTTGGCAGTTGTCTGGGCCATTGTTCCAGGCTCCAGACACCCTTGACTTCCCTCTCGGTCAGCCATGGACCGTGTGGTCATGCAGACCCACTCAGGCAATCCTAACATTTCCAAGTGTGACCTTCGCTCTACCTCCTTCCAGGTAGTGTGCTCAAGGTCGTTTCCTAACAGACAATCTACAGGCATGGCAGGACTCACAGCTACTTTCAGAGTACCAGAGACCCTCCCACACTCAAAGGGAACCAGAGCTACCGGTAGGTGGCTCTCACGATTGTCAGCGACTATGACCTGGTGAAATGTTTTGGGGATGACCTGCTCTGCTGACACCAGCTGACCCTTGACAGTAGTCATGCTGGCTCCTGTGTCACGCAGAGCCTCCACCCTTTTCCCATTGATGGTGACCCACTGTCTATACTTGGAAGTATTGGCAGGCATGTGGGCTTTTGGCACCATCTCTGCATCCCCCAGGGACACTAGGGTTACCTCTGTCTGTACCCCAAACTGTCTGGGACCATCTCTTCCCCGAGCGCAACGCTAGCCAACCCAGGTGTCTGCCCTCCTTGGGGGGGGCTGTGCCCTCTTGGGACACTTGGAGTCACCCTCAGCGTGCCCATACTTATTTCACTCTGAACAGTGGTGTACAAACCTCCCTCTCTTATGATCAGTAAAACCTTTCTTTTGAGAATCAGACCGGGACTGGTTAACATTACTCCCTTGGGAACTATTTTGGGGGCCTTTTGAGAACTCCTTGTTTTTAAGTTTTTCTCCCCCCTCTTTCTTCTGATGGGAACCCTGACCACCTTTGTGGGTGTCCCCCCCAGATACCTTCTTGGACACTCTGATACTAGTCCAGATGTCCGCCCCCTCAGCAAGCTTCCTGTGATCAGTCAGCTTACTGTCTACTAGGTGCTGGCGCAACTCTGTAAAACAAATACCAAGCATATGCTCTCTCAGAATCAAATTATATGATCCTGTGTAATCATCTACTTTGCAGCCCCGCACCCATCCATTCAGTGCATTACTGGAAAAGTCAAAGAAATCTACCCATGTTTGTGTGGATAGTTTGGTGCTTTCCCTGAACCTCTGATGGTATCTCTCAGGGGTCAGACCAAACTTGGCAAGTAAAATGGCTTTCTGAAGTGGGTATGTGTTTCTATCCTTAGGATCCAGTGTGAGAAGTGTGTCCTCCCCAGTACTGGTACATAACTCCACATAGCTGTACCCCATTGCACTTCAGGAACCTCATAAGCCTCTAGTGCAACTTCATAAGCAGCTAACCATTTATCTATGTCATCTCCCACCACAAAACTGGGCACCATATTTTTGGGTATACAAACCTTCTTTTCTCCAGCAGGTCCTGTCTGTATGCTGCCACCATTACTGCTGGATTCAGACTGCTTTGCCTTGAGTTCCAGCTCCTTGAGACTAAGTTCATGAGCCAATAAAAGTTTATTTTCAGCCAAGGCTCTCTCAGCTGCAGCTTCAGCTCTTTCAGCTTCAATCTGTTTGGCTGCTCTTTCAGCCTCAGCTTGCTTGGCTTCTCTCTCTGCCCTTCTTTCCTCCTGTTGAGCCTCAATTTTCAGTTTTGCCATTTGCAATTGGAACTCCCTTTCTTCTCTCCTTTCCTCTGCGGTCAGGCTTTGCACAGAGACACTGCTCCCTGGTCTGGAAGGGGGCACAATTGCAGTGGTAACATCATCCACTGATAGCAATAAATCTTCTGAGGGGCCATTTTCTGGCTCCTCTTCCTCATCATCCTCCTCTAAATGGGCTTCTGCCCAGGCCCTCAGCGCCACTTGAAAGTCCTCCTTTTTGGAGGCCCCTTCGGTGGGTACTCTCATCACCCAGCAGAACCCTCTTAGCTGTTTGACAGTATATGTATCCAACAGGGCTAGGTCAAAGTCTCCTACTTGAGACCCAGCCAGAGACATGTTGAGTAAGGATTTCGTTTTTGAAAATTGTCAGGAAAAAATAATTTGCAAAAAAGAGATACAAATCAAGTTGACCTTCAACTGTGGGTAGGTAGTGAAATACTTAGCTACTGTATGTCACTGCACAAATGCAAGTCCTATCCTCACCGCTGATCACCAATGTTAGAAATGGGGTTTTTGGTTGGCAGTCAGGTTACCCCCTGTCCAAGCAAGAACCCTCACTCTAGTCAGGGTAAGTCACACACAATCCAAAATTATCCTGTGCCCACCCTCTGGTAGCTTGGCACGAGCAGTCAGGCTTAACTTAGAAGGCAATGTGTAAACTATTTGTGCAATAAATCATACAATAACACAATATAGCACCACAAAAATACACCACACAGTGTTTAGAAAAATATATGATATTTATCTGGATATTAGCGGGTCAAAACGAATAAAGATGCAATATGAAATTATAGAGATATCACTGAAGAGTGATATAAAGAGTCTTAAGTCTTTAAAAAAGCAAACAAAGTCTCTTTCAAGCACAAAGTACCTGGTTTAAAGTGGAAAATCTCCGCAAAGGGCCGCAGAAGAAGAGATACGTGGAAAAATGGTGTGTGCGTCGATTTCTCCCCTGCACACATGGACTTGCATCGTTATTTTTCACGCGGGGAAGTCATGCGTCGTTTTCCGGCGCACGGACAGTCTCCTTCTGTGGTTCGCGGGATTACCAGATGTCCAGGGGTCTGTGCGTGGAATCTTAGGCTTGTTTTCCGGCTGCACATCGTTCCGGTGGGATGTGCGTGGAATCTTCTCCCTCACGGCAGGCGTCCCGTCGATTTCCTTTATGAAGTCGGGCGGCGTTGTCCAGGCGAGGCTGTGCGTTGAAGTTCCAGTCGCACCGCAGGCGTCGCGCCGAGCGGTGTCTTTCCGGATCGGCGTGCAATGAATTTTTCACCGCGGAGCAAGCTGTGCGTCAAATTTTTCGGCGCACAAGGCGTCCAAATGAAAAAGAGAAGTCTTTTTGGTCCTGACACTTCAGGGAACAGGAGGCAAGCTCTATCCAAGCCCTTGGAGAGCACTTCAGCAGCAAGGCAAGAGTTCAGCAAGGCAGCAGGGCAACAGAAAGGCAGCAGTCCTTTGTAGAAAGCAGACAGGTGAGTCCTTTAGACAGCCAGGCAGTTCTTCTTGGCAGGATGCAGATTCTGGTTCAGGTTTCTTCTCCAGCAAGTGTCTGATGAGGTAGGGCAGAGGCCCTGTTTTATACCCAAAGGTGCCTTTGAAGTGGGGGAGACTTCAAAGAGTGGCTAAGAAGTGCACCAGGTCCCCTTTCAGTTCAATCCTGTCTGCCAGGGTCCCAGTAGGGGGTGTGGCAGTACTTTGTGTGAGAGCAGACCCTCCACCCTCCCAGCCCAGGAAGACCCATTCAAAATGCAGATGTATGCAAGTGAGGCTGAGTACCCTGGGTTTGGGGTGTGTCTGAGTGAATGCACAAGGAGCTGTCAACTAAGCGCAGCCAGACGTGGATTGTAAGGCACAGAAAGATTTAAGTGCAAAGAAATGCTCACTTTCTAAAAGTGGCATTTCTAGAATAGTCATATTAAATCCAACTTCACCAGTCAGCAGGATTTGGTATTACCTTTCTGGCCATACTAAATATGACCTTCCTACTCCTTTCAGATCAGCAGCTACCACTTCAATACTGTATGAGGGCAGCCCCAATGTTAGCCAATGAAGGGAGCAGGCCTCACAGTAGTGCAAAAACGAATTTAGGAGTTTTACACTACCAGGACATGTAAACTACACAGGTACATGTCCTGCCTTTCACCCACACAGCACTCTGCTCTAGGGGTTACCTAGGGCATACATTAGAGGTGACTTATATGTGGAGAAAAGGGAGTTTAGGCTTGGCAAGTACTTTTAAATGTCAAGTCGAGGTGACAGTGAAACTGCACACACAGGCCTTGCAATGGCAGGCCTGAGACAAGGTAAAGGGGCTACTTAAGTGGGTGGCACAACCAGTGCTGCAGGCCCACTAGTACCATTTAATCTACAGGCCCTAGGCACATATAGTGCACATTACTAGGGACTTTTAAGTAAATTAAATAGTCCAATCAGGTATGATCCAAGGTCACCATGTTTAAAGGGAGAGAGCATATGCACTTTAGCACTGGTTAGCAGTGATAAAGTATGCAGAATCTAAAAGCCAGCAAAAACAGTGTCCATAAAGTAGAGGGAGGCAGGCAAAAAGTTAGGGGTGACCACCCTAAGGCTGTCAGGTGTAACTATCCTGTCTTTGGCAGCGGGACTGCTGGTGGTCATCTCCTGGGCAGCGGGGCTGCTGGCGGTCATCTCCTGGGCAGCGGGGCAGTTGCTAGCGGTCTTCCCCTGGGCAGTGGGGCTGCTGGCGGTCCTGTCTTTGGCAGCGGGGGCTGCTGGTGGTCATCTCCTGGGCAGCGGGGCTGCTGCTGGCGGTCTTCCCCTGGGCAGTGGGGCTGCTGGCGGTCCTGTCTTTGGCAGCGGGGCTGCCGGCGGTCGTCTCCTGGGCAGGGGGGCTGCTGCTGGCAGTCCTGTCTTTGGGAGCGGGGCTGCTGGCGGTCATCTCCTGGGCAGCGGGGCTGCTGCTGGCGGTCTTCCCCTGGGCAGTGGGGCTGCTGGCGGTCTTGTCCACCGTGCTGATCTTCCCAGACTTGCCGGTTTTACTGTGCCCCTTCCCCACCTTGGATGGTGTCGCAGCTGTCGCCACACTCCCAACTGGACCCCTGGGAGCGGCTTTGGTGGCTGATTTCTTTCCCCTCTCCTGCCGGGCACTGGCCAACTTTTGATGCTTGACAGGTGGGTGACTGTCCGTACTGTGGCTCCTTGCCACACAGGCTGCCCTGCTGCCTGGTGCATTCCATAATCCGGTGACTACTGGCACCACTGGTCCCGCCAATTTTGTGGCTGAGGTGCTAGGTTGGGACGTGGAGAGTCGGGCCCTAGGAGACTGAAGGGGTGGGGGAAGTGAGGGAAAGAGGTCAAGGTTGGACAGGAAAAGTTTCTTAGGAACACTGGGACGGGTAGCTGGAGGGGGGTTTTGGATCAGAGGAAGAGGTAGTGGTTGTAGGAGGTGTACGTTTGCTGACTTTGGGTGAAGGTGCATGGGCTGGAGGCTGTCGTGAGGTGGATGGCTGTTGGGTGGGTGTGTGGCTGCGTTTGTGTACCTTGGGAGGTGGCCTAACAGACACACTGGGAGAGGACAGAGGGGATGTGTGACTGCACGTGAGCGGGTGTGGTGGTGTGTGTGCTGGTGATGGACATAGTGGCTGAGGATGTAGTGCATGCAGGTGTGAGTGTAGACGAGACAGGGAGGGAGGAGGGAGACGAGAAGGAGGGGGACACAGTGGAGGCTGTGGATGTTGGTGGGTCGGCATGTGTGTGATGCTTGCGTGAGTGCCTGTGGGATGTGCGGTGCTTATGTTTGCCAGAGCTTCCCTTGTGTGTTGAGGTGTGTGCATGCTGGTCTGATGGTGTGCTTGGAATAGGCTGAGGTACAGGGGTGTGGGTCTGGGTGGAGGAAGTTGGAGGGGGGAGGCTAGAGACAGGGACAATGGCTACCATCAGTGCTGAGGCCAGAGTCTGAAAAGCTCACTGAATGGCTGCCTGACCAGAGTGAATGGCCTCCAGGTATGCATTGGTTTGTTGCAACTGCCTCTCTACACCCTGGATGGCATTCAAAATGGTAGACTGTCCAACAGTGAGGGACCTGAGGAGGTCAATGGCCTCCTCACTGAGGGCAGCAGGGTTGACTGGGGCAGGGCCTGAGGTGCCTGGGGCGAAGTTGATGCTCACCCTCCTGGGTGAGCGGGCACAGGGAAAAGCTGAGGGGCTGCTGGGAGGGCGGTGCTGGTAGGGGGGGTGGCCGCCACCGCAAGGGAGCTCCCATCAGAGGAGGAGTCCGTCTCGCTGGTGTCAGCTCCTGTCCCCGCCGTGGAGCTCCCCTCGCCCTCCGTCCCACTAGTGAATTCGGAGTCCGTAATCTCGCCCTCCAGGGCCATGTGGGATGCAGCTCCCTCCTGCTCCGGTGCCACTGCTCCTCCGCCTGATGATGCTAATGCACACAAGAACAGGGAGACCACAAAAAGGGGGAGGGAAAACAGAAGAAAAACATGTTCAGTGCATGTAATACCGCTACCGTTGGCGGACACGACAGACACAGAAGCCCCCTGCACTACGCCACGCACTTGGGGTCCACTATTCAATCCCTGGGACATGGCTCACAAGGCTATGGCTGATTTCTGCACACATGGATGTCACAGGAACCTGACTAGGTGTAGTTGGCACTGTACACAGGTGGGGTGGGGTGCCACAGGGCTTGGCTGAAGAAGGGAACTTAACTAACAAACTCGCCCTGGCCTAAGGGAACCCACAGCCCACCTCCCCCACCCAGACACCTACAATGTGCACTGAATCAGCAGAATGAGAGTATACTCACCCCCTTGTTGCTGCTGTGATGCCCTCAAGCGCCCATCCAACTCCGGGTACGCCACCGCCAGGATTCTGAACATCAGGGGGGTCATGGTGCGACGGGCACCCCTCCCACATTGGGAGGCCATCCCCAGCTAGGCCTCCTCTGTCTTCTTGCTCCAGCGGCGAATGTCCTCCCATCTTTTCCGGCAGTGGATGCTCTGTCTGTGGTAGACCCCCAGGGTCCGAATTTCCTTGGCGATGGAACGCCAGATATCCTTCTTCTGGTGGGCACTGACCTACAGGAATTGTACAGGGGAAAAAGAGTAGTAATTACCAACTGCATCGTCACAGTCATTGGCCCGCATCCCTACCCTTGCCATGACGCACATGCACTCACTGTTGTTTCATGCACACCTCATTCTCATCCCCCCCTATCTTTAATCCACCCCGCTCCACACAGGCATAGCCCATACAGCATGCTCACAGTGTACTTACCTGTTTGTCAGGAGGACCGTAGAGTAGCGTGTACTGGGGGAGGACCCCATCCACAAGTTTCTCCAACTCCTCTGTGCTGAAGGCAGGGGCCCTTTCCCCAGACACACGAGCCATTGTCTCTTCCAGACTGAGGTCACAGCAGCACTTGCAGTGTAGGTCCTCTCCTGTCGAAGATCAGGTATCGAGTGATTGAACAGAGAGAAAATGGCGGACACCTCCACGGTGGTGCGTACCGTCACCGCCGGCGTACATCGTCATTGGCTCCTGGGACCCATAGGGTCAATTGTTAACCAATGCAGAATTGCGCCGCGGTCTTCGCAGTTACCTCATATCCCCTTGTCCCTTACAGGTCAGGCAGCTGCCATTTCAGGGGCCCACATGGCTTTTTTTTTTACTGTGTCACACATACCAAGGCCTTGCCTAAACACTATTACAGGCAAAATTTGATTTATGAATATTTTCAGAGTAAGCTGTGTTTACGTACCTCAGAGTTGGTTGACTCTCTGCTCGCTGTTCTCCTCCATAGGCACCGTCCACTGGGGCATTTGAGGAGATGGCGGCCTCCGGGGTACAGACCGTTTGTGGACCTGTCGACAATGGAGGAAAGACATGTGATCATCACCTACAGGCTTGATCGTGCCACAATCCAGGAACTGTGTGCCCGGTTGGAGCCAGACCTGATTTCAGCTATCCGCCATCCCACAGGAATCCCCCCTCAAGTGCAGGTGATGTCAGTACTCCAAGTGGGTCTTTTCAAACAACAGTGGCCATAGCATCAGGGATGTCCCAGCCTATGTTTTCCAACGTGTTGTCCAGAGTGTTGTCTGCCCTGCTGAAACACATGCGGAGCTACATCGTTTTCCCTCAGGTGGAGGATTTGCCTACAGTGAAAGGTGATTTCTATGCCCTGGGACATATCCCCAACAACATAGTTGACATTGATGGGACACATGTGGCCTTGGTCCCCCCACGCAGGAGTCAACAGGTGTACAGAAACCGGAAGAATTACCATTCGATGAATGTGCAGATGGTGTGATTGGAAGACCAGTACATCTCCCATGTTAATGCAAAATTTCCTGGCTCAGTGCATGACGCTTACATCCTGCGGAATAGCAGCATCCCTTATGTGATGGGGCAACTCCAGAGGCACTGGGTGTGGCTATTGGGTGAGCACATGGACCCCAGTCAGTGGGAATAGTTGTCTGGGTCTGTGGATGTCCCTATGAGTTAGTGTGTGTCTAACAGTTGTCCCTCGCCATTTGCAGGTGACTCTGGTTACCCCATCCTATCATGGCTACTGACCACAGTGAGGAATCCCAGGACAAGGGCAGAGGAACGCTACAATGAGTCCCAGGGGCGAACTAGGAGGATTATAGAGCGGACCGTCGGCCTCCTGAAGGCCAGGTTCCGGTGCCTCCATATGACAGGTGGTTCCCTATTCAACTCACCAAAGAAGGTATGCCAGATCATCGTGGCCTGCTGTATGCTTCACAACTTGGCTGTGCGACGACGGGTGCCTTTTCTGCAGGAGGATGGTCCAGATGAAGGTCTTGTGGCAGCTGTGGAACCTGTGGACAGTGAAGACGAGGAAGCAGAAAAAGAGGACATCGACAACAGGAACACGGTGATCCTGCAATACTTCCAGTGAGACACAGGTAAGAAGACAAACCTGCCTGCTACATCTAATTTAAATCTAATACCTCTCTACCGTCTGTCATTTTCACCCAGTGTATAGTCACTGAGTTGTCACTTTCCCTTACGATTTCATAGATGTGGGTCCCACTGTGTGACATCTGCTTTATTTCCTCATGGACTAGAGCTGTGTGACATAGGTAAGTTGACATTACATTTGAAAGAGCATTTTGGCACTGTAATTGCTATTACACTATTTCGAAATCACAGACAGACTCCAGATTGTTTTGTGCTGTAAGGGTGTTTATTTAAGTGCTCAATATTGGAGGGGGTTGTAAAATGGTGAAGGGTGATGGTGGAGGAATGTCCATGGCAGAGTCCAGTCTATTAGTCTCACAGGTGCATTGTCCAAAGGGGCATAGGAAGTGGAGCTGGGGCAGTTTAAGGATGGACAGGGTGACAAGGTGGGACAAATGGATGACAATCAGGGTGGTCTCATTTCTTGGCTGGGGTCTTGGCATCATTCTCTGTCTTTGTCCTGGATCTCAGGGACCGTTTGCGGGGTGGTCCTCCCTCTGCAGGGGGTGGGGTGCTGGTGTGGTGGTCCTGTGGCGGTACCTCCTGTCCACTAGCGCCGGCGGAGGTGGTGGGCAGTTCATCATCCAGGCTAGTGTCAGGGGCCCCTTCTTGTGCCACAGTGTCCCTCCTGGTGTTGACGAGTTCCTTCAGCACCCCTACAATGGTGCCCAGGGTGGAATTGATGGATTTGAGTTCCTCCTTGAAGTCCAAATACTGTTCCTCCTGCAGCCGCTGGGTCTCCTGAAACTTGGCCAGTACCGTTGCCATCATCTCCTGGGAATGGTGGTAGGCTCCCATGATGTTGGAGAGGGCCTCTGGAGAGTGGGTTCCCTTGGCCTGTCCTCCCCCTGTCGCACAGCAGCCCTCCCAGTTCCCCTGTGTTCCTGGGCCTCTGTCCCCTGAACTGTGTGCCCACTGCCACCAGTCCCTGTTGTTGTTGGGGTGGTGGGTTAGCCTGGGTTCCCTGTAGTGGTGGACACACTGCTGATTGACGTGTCCTGGGGACAGAGGTATGGGCCCGCTGGGTGGGTGCTGTGCTGGTGTTTCCAAAGGGGGGAAGCCCTGTAGTGGCTTGTGCCAGTGTGAGGGGAACTGACTGTCCTGAGGTCCCAGATGGGCCGGGCTGGTCATCTAGATCCAGTTGGACAGAGCTGCTGTCATCACTGTGGGCATCTTCTGTGGGTGGAGTGGACATGTCTGGACCCTCCTGTCCGGTGACGTTGGGTAGGGGTCCTGCAGGGGTGTAAAAGCATGATTATTGTATCTGTGTTTGCCATGGTGTGCAATGGGTGGGTGACCGTGTACCCCAGTGCTTGCATTCCTGTGTAGGACCTTGTGTGATGATGGTTTAGGGAGGTGTATGGGTATGTGCAGTGGCCATGCTTTGGTGATGGGTGTCCATGCTTTGGTGTTGCATGCAGGGCTTGGGTTTGAGATGGGTGGTTTGTGATATTGGGACATGTGTGAGGAGTAGGAGTGATGGGGTGAGGGCAAGGGTGGGGGTATGTGATGGCATGCAGGTAGGGTGGGGGATATAGCAGTAAAGATTAAACTTACCAGAGTCCATTCCTCCAGCTACTCCTGCAAGGCCCTCAGGGATGCAGGATAGCCAAGACCTGCTCCTCCCAAGCTGTTAGTTGTGGGGGAGGAGGTGGGGGTCTGCCGCCAGTCCTCTGTACCGCGATGTGGTGTCTTGAGACCACGGAACGCCCCTTCCCCCGTAGGTCGTTCCACCTCTTCCTGATGTCATCCCTAGTTCTTGGGTGCTGTCCCACTGTGTTGACCCTGTCCATGATTCTTCGCCATAGCTCTATCTTCCTAACTATGGAGGTGTGCTGCACCTCTGATCCGAATAGCTGTGGCTCTACCCGGATGATTTCCTCCACCATGACCCTGAGCTCCTCCTCAGAGAATCTGGGGTGTTTTTGTGGTGCCATGGGGTGGTGTGGGTGATGTGTAAGGTGGTGTGTGTTGTGATGTGTGGGGTGATATTTAGTGGTGTGTTGTGTGAGGTGCATGGATGTTATGTGGGTGATGGTGTAGAGTGCCTGTGAATGCTCCTTTGTAGATGGTGGTGTCTCTCTCTGGCCTTCAGTCGCAATTGTTGTCGTAGGGGTTTGTGGGTGATGTGGGTGGGTGTTTTATATTGTATTGGGTGTGTGGGAGTGGTGTGTGTATGTGTGTCAGGTGTGTGTATTTCGAATTGTCCAATGTGGATGTGTTTTGTAAAAGTGTGTATATTTTGAGCGCGGCAGTGTGCACCGCCAATGGAATACCGCAGTTGAAAGACCACCGCGTGGATTCGTGGGTCGTGATAGTGTGGGCGTATTCCTGTTGGCGTGACGGTGGAGGATTTCTTATTGCCAGTTTATCACTGACCTTTGGTGTGGCGGACTTGTGTGGGTGTCTAGATTTTGGTGGATTCCGGCCTTTGGGTCATAATGGCCGTGGCAGAATTCCGCAGCCGTGGTGGTGTGTTGGCAGTCTTCTGCACGGTGGTAAGCGGCTTTTACAGCCAATGTTGTAATGACCACCTATATGTTTTAGGGTTTTTTAGGTTTAACAAGCGTTTGTTACATAGCATGGCACAAACTCAGCAGTCATTAACTTGCACTTAAGCACCACACAAGCAATAAATTCTAATATGTTTTTTTTCCATTACCTTGCATCTATTACCACACTGTACTTTACTCCCCAGTTAAGTATTTGTTTTTTAACAATTTTTGAATTTTATTTGCAAGAAAAAGAGGGTAAGGGTCTAGGTACAATTAAAGGGCGTAAGAGTGATTTCAGAATCATGGGGTGGGTAGAGTTAAATAAGGGTAAGGGTGTTTTAGGATTACGGGGTGGGTAAAGGTAAAGGGGTAGGAGTGATTTTTAGGATTAAGGGGTGGGTGGAGGTAACTAGGAAAGAGTGATATTACAGTTTGGGTGGACAGAAGTAAATGGAGGTAAGGGTAATTTTAGGGTTAAGGGTTGGAAATACGTAAACGGAGGTAAGGTTGATTTTAAGGCAAAGGGACGGGTGAAGTTAAAAGGAAACAAGAGCCATTTCAGGTTGAATGGGTGGGCAGAGGAAAAGGGGCGTAATGGTGATTTTAGGGTAAGGGTTGGGCAGAAGAAAAGGGGAGTAAGGGTGATTTTGGGATTAAGGGATGGGTTGAGGTAAATGGAGATAAGGGTGATTTTTGAGTTAAATATTGGATATTATTAGAGAGGCATGGTGGTGATTTTATGGTAAAGGGGTTGGTAGAGGTAAATGGAGGTAAGGGTGATTTTAGTGTTGAGGTATGAGTAGACGTAAAGGGCAAAGGGTTTGTTAGTTTTCAGGGGCAGGTAAAGGTAAAGGGAGGTACGTGTTTTTATTTTTTTAAATAGAGAGGGTTTGGGTGGGCTCATCCCCTAAACAGGTAAAAAGGGAGGTTTGGGGGTTACCCCTGAAGTTGCCTCAAAAAAGTGGGTTTGGGTGTAGTAACCTCCCAAAAAAATAACAGAACATACATGTATATATACATGTTTAATGCATTTCTCAAATGAACAAACATATCCACTTGCATGCTCACCAAAGTAATGTTGACATGTAGTACTGCAGTCTGAAAAATACCAGACGTATGTACGTTTCTTACAGGAGGTGGCCTGCGCAATTAACTGTAAGACCCTGGCCTGGTTTGTAGTGGGTACCTAAGGTACCTACACCTTATACCAGGTCCAGTTATCCCCTATTAGTGAAATGTAGTCGGTTTATAGAAGCCAGGCTCTCTAGGGTTAGTGTGGATGACCAGCCAAGGCCTAACTAGGAGACATAGAAAGCTCATGCAATACCACTGTAGTCACACAGTACTCACAAACATGAAAGAAAATACTCAGTGTTACAAAAATAAAGGTACTTTATTTTGGCGACACAAATACCAAAAATACCATAAAAACTGTACTCCCTTAGGAGGTAAGTAATACACAAATTATACACACTAGTATTCAGAAATTGCTGTAACAACAGTTAAAAAACAGTGCAAATAGTGAAAATCACAATAGTTAGAAATGGACCTAGGGTGGACACAAACCATATACTAAGAAAGTGAAATGCAAAAGTCGGTTTCCTACCCAGGCAAGTGTAGTGTGTAGAGGGGCACTGGGAGTATTAGAAAACACCAAAGGTAAGTAATAGAACCCACCCCAGAGCCTAGGAAAGCAGTAGTAAATCACAGTAACATTCCTAGAACACAGAAGAACACAAGAAAGAAGTTTATGCAAGAATCAGAAGAGAGTGCAAGACACCAACGATGGATTCCTGAACCTGAAGACCTGTGGAAGAAGGGGACCAAGTCCAAGAAGCACTGAAGAGTCCAGGGCAAACAGAAGCCACTGCTAACCCGGATGACGGTGCAAAAGAAGAACCACCAGTGAAGAACAACAGTCAGTACTCCACCCAAGAAGACGGATGCGGGTTCCTGGTTGGTGCAGATGATGTCCCACACCAGATGGATGATTGCAGTATGGTTTGCATCTCTAACTTCCACCAACAGGCCTTGGCACACTCAAAGCTTGTGCTTAGCTGAAAATGGCGCTGCCCGGGACTAGGAGGGACCTGGTGAACTCTACCCAGGAGGGGGAGTGAGACGGGGCTCTCAGCAACTCAGAGAGCCCTCAGAAAACCAGGCAGCGTGCACAGGAGTCCCACGGCACGGGGACAAAGAAGGTGAAAAACACAAAGGGATCCCACACCACCAGAGAATCACACAGGAAGCTGTGAATCACAGGGGGCCGGAGCTGCACAGTGCATGAAAAACTTTGTGGAAGGATGCCAACAAGCCTTGGCAACTGCAAAACATGCAGTGCACAAAGGTACTGTCTTGCGTGGGGAGGCAAGATCTTACCTCCACCAAAGTTGGACAGTTGGATGTCAGGATGAACAGAACCACTTCAGTCTACCACCTGTTTTGCTGGATCCATGCACTTCATCAGGAGCGGGGACCCAAGCCACTGGTTGTCGCTACAGAGGGGTGCCTGCTGAAGCAGGAAAGTGACTCCTTCACTTCAAGGGAGATTCCTTCGTTCTTCTGGTGCAGGCTGAAGACAGGCAGTCCTGAGAGGATGCACGACCTGTAAACAGTTGCAGGCAGGAGCTGAAGGTACAATTTTGCAGAAGTTGTCTTTGCTTCTTTGTTGCAGTTTGTGGTATTCCTGGATGATCGAGATGCAGTTTCTTCAGTAAAAAGGAGAAGTAAAGGATTTAGATGATTCCTGCTGGAGTCTTTCAATCCAAATCTGAAGAACCACTCAAGAGTGAGACTCTAATTAGCCCTGAAAGGGGATTGGTCAGCTACATAGGTAAGCACCTCAGGGGAGGACTCTGACGTCACCTGCTGGCACAGGCCACTCAGATGCTCTCAGAGTGCCCTGCCGACTTGGAATCCAAGATGGCAAAACCCAGGGACACTCTGGAGGAGCTCTGGGCACCACCCCTGGAGTGATGATGGACAGGGGAGTGGTCACTCCCCTTTCCTTTGTCCAATTTCACGCCACAGCAGGGACTGGGGGTCCCTGAACTTGTGTAGACTGGATTATGCAAGGACGGCACCATCTATGCCCTTCAAAGCATGTCCAAGGGCTCTGGGCGGCTAACCTTCCCATGTCTGTAGCACCTATTTCCAAAGGGAGAAGGTGTAACACCCCTCTCACAAAGAAAATGCTTTGTTCTGCCTTCCTGGGCACAAGCTACTTGAGCAACAGGAGGGCAGAAACCTGTCTGAGAGGTGGCAGCAGCTGGGGCTGCCTGGAAAACCTTAGAAGGCTGTAATGGCAGTACTGGGGGTCATCTAAGGAGCCTCAGAGTACATGGAATCATACAATCAATGCTTGCAAAAGCTTTGGGGTATGATTCCAACCTGTTTGATACCAAACATGGCCATATTCGGAGTTACCATTGTGAAGCTGGCTATAGGTGGTGACCTATGTCCAGTAAAATGGCATCCCCACATTCACAAGGTCTGGGAAAATGGTCCTGTACGACGTGGGGGCACATCTGCCAGTGCAGGGGTGCTCTCACACACAGGCACTCTGCACCCAGCCTTCAGGGCTAGAAGCCCTGCAATATGGGTGACTTATAAGTGGCCTGGTGCAGTGTAAATGGCCATGGAAGGGTGCATGCATCATTTCACACAGGCTGCAATGGCAGTCCTGTAGAAGCCTTTGCATGGGCTCCCTATGGGTGGCAAAAGAAATGTTGCAGCCCAAGGGATCCCCGGAACACCAATGACCTGGGTACCTAGCTACCATATACTTGGGACTTGTACAGGGGCACCAGTGTGCCAATTGTGGGTGAATTACCAGTATCCTATAATCATAATTTAAGGCAGAGAGTCTACCTACTCGGGTCCTGATTAGCAGGATCCCAGAAGATATAGACACACACACTGACAAACTGGCGAAAGGTGGGGTTAACCATGCTAGAAAGGGGCTACTTTCCTACATTAACTACAGCATTTGTGCAGATCACTCAGTTGTGAAAGTCTCCGATTATGATGCAATGTTAATTTTCCAGTAGATACTAGAAGGAAAGTACAAAAAATATATACGTTTTTCTTCTGTACAAGGTGCAAACTTGTGCAAGCCAGACCTCCGTCACCCTGACTGGATGGTTGTGAGAATGTATTAAACATAACAGGTTTCAGATATTCAGCAATTATCCCCCAAAATATGAAAATTCCCTTCAATATTCATGATGAAAGAACATCTCCCTGCTGAGGATTAACCCACAACTGTTTTCCACAGAGTATCCTGAGCTGGATTAATTTTCAGTCATGTGTGCATTTCAGTGAGCATCAGGTGCCATTTGGCAATAAGGTAGAATGCAGTGAATTTGGGAAATTTCAGCAGCAACAGAAAGTGAAATGCTAGTTTTGGATCCTTGTCTTTTGGTCACCACTGTCATCCCTGGCCCACATGTAAATCAACCATAACCATATATTAGTCTCTATTGCTGGATAGCATCCTTCCCTCATCCTTCCCTCAGTGAACCTGGTTCAGCAAATTCTGGAAATGTCAAAAACAACTAAAAGGGAACTGACGGTTTAGAATACCTGTCATTTGAGTGCAGGTATCAAACCTGGCCCATGTGGAAACTGAATACACCTTACCTTTTCAGTATCTGCACATCCATTGACTCCTATTGCTGGGTTCCAGACCTTCTTCACCATGAGTGGCTGGATGGGAGTATGCTAGAATGCTTTGAGCATGACATTTGTCAGAATGCCAGCATTTCTTCCTCAAAACAAGGTCATCCCTCCAGCTTTCTCATTGGAGAACATACCCATGCAGAATTGATCTTCATTTGTCTTGACATGCGTCTTGTGATTGTAGGGGTAACAGATGTTTGTTTTTTAATGGGTTTGAGCCAGGATCCACCAACTAGACCCAAGGGATATTTAAGAAAATATTCTGGCCCTCATTACGACTTTGGCGGTCATACAAAAAGACCACCGAAGCTGCGGGCGCCACTATACCGCCAGTGCTGGCGGTATTTGTGGCTCCCTATTATGACTTTTCTGCTGGGCCAGTGGAAACGTCACATCAACATTGCTGCCAGCTCATAATAGAGCCAGCAGCAATGTTGATGTGCAGCGGGTGCAGCAGCACCCATCGCTAATTTCACTGCCAAAAACTCGGGCAATGAAATGGGCGATGGGGCTGTGGCCGGGGGCCCCTGCACTGCCCTGCCCAAGTGCATGGGCAGTGCAGGGGCCCCCAAGGGCACCCCGAGTCCCCCTTACCACTAGCCTTTCCATGCCGGTGTTTAAAGTAAAGGCTCAAAGGAGTTGAAGATGACTCCCTCTGTATGGTAATAGTATAATCCACTTCCTCCTCAGGACTTCCTCCTACATCATGTTCAAGCCTTTCTGGGACCAAAAAAATAGGTTTCTGATGATAACAAATGAGGTATGCCTGCACTCATCCCATGTATCCTGCAGATACACAGATATGGAGTTTGCTCCCTACCTCCCATTGTCTAGTGGTCCACAACCATCACACTTAGGGGGTCATTCCAACTTTGGCGGGCGGCGGAGGCCGCCCGCCAAAGTTCCCCCGCCAGAAGACCGTACCGCGGTCAGAAGACCGCGGCGGTCATTCTGAGTTTCCCGCTGGGCTGGCGGGCGACCGCCAGAAGGCCGCCCGCCCGCTCAGCGGGAAACCCCCTTCCACGAGGATGCCGGCTCCGAATGGAGCCGGCGGAGTGGAAGGGGTGCAACGGGTGCAGTTGCACCCGTCGCGATTTTCAGTGTCTGCCAAGCAGACACTGAAAATCAATGTGGGGCCCTGTTAGGGGGCCCCTGCAGTGCCCATGCCAGTGGCATGGGCACTGCAGGGGCCCCCAGGGGCCCCACAACACCCGTTACCGCCATCTTGTTCCTGGCGGTGAAAACCGCCAGGAACAGGATGGCGGTAAGGGGGTCGGAATCCCCATGGCGGCGCTGCAAGCAGCGCCGCCATGGAGGATTCCCTGGGGCAGCGGGAAACCGGCGGGACACCGCCAGTTTCCCGTTTCTGACCGCGGCTTTACCGCCGTGGTCAGAATGCCCCCGGAAGCACCGCCAGCCTGTTGGCGGTGCTTCCTCCGTCACCTACCCTGGCGGTCTATGACCGCCAGGGTAGGAATGACCCCCTTAATCTGTTTCCTGTGAATATTAAGGGTCTTCTCATAAGGCATCTCTACCTAGCTTTTCATGCAAGAGTGAGAGAACTCCACTTATTTACCATCTCGGGCTAACAGATGTGACACAGCAGCCAGTTGTACATCTTGGTCATGCCAAGATGCCCAGCCAAGTGGATACTGTGGTTAATTCCACAACAAATGCTCTGTTACATTTGGGTACCACTAACTTATAACCTATAGATGACATCGTCCTACCAACAGACCACAAAGAACCCACTCTCTTATCCCTTTCCTAACATCTCAGCCTCTCACTGAAGTTAGTTTAGAATGAGACTCGTTGCACACTTCAATTTGCTTAGTCGTCCAAGGCAGACTCAACTTGCCCCTCTGGGTCAGTTTATATTCACACCATGGGAATTTTAGAGGCTGTTTCCCATTCCCTTTGCCACTTTCTTATCTGGCGGGCACATGGACCCTTGTCCTAGGCTCTACTTCCCTAACAGGTTGTTTGAATCTGGTGCCCACAAGCACCCATTCGGCTAATCCTAACATTACTGCATGTGTCTGTTTTATGAGCCGTGCCCTTCTCCAGGTTTTACAGGAAATGAGAACTATAACTGAGAGAGAAGTCTTGCATTCATAAATTACTACTTAAGCAGAGGTTACGAATGGAGGTTCTAGAAAAATGGGTAGTTGGAGATTAGGCCATTAAACTGAGTTACACTTGAAGGGAATCACTTCCACCTCCACCTGCACTAGCTTAGGTGTGTGGCAACAATTCTTGTTTCAGCTGTTTTCCTGCCGTTTAGTTCATCACCAATTTTGTCCAATCACTTTTGTTGTGTCTTCCCTATCCGTTCCCTTCCTGTTTTCTTTTGAACTTATCTTGACATTTCATTCTTTTGAACATGCTTACTGAACCTGGAACTTACCTCTTCACATTTTATCTGCGCGTCCTTGCTGAGAAAGGGGTACGTTTATCACTGAAGGCAAAATAACCTGTTAGTTGTGTTATGAGTATACTGATTATTTCGTTATGTGTTCTTTTCAAAGAGCACTTAACAGTAGTTTTGTAAAGGTCCTGAGCAGATATAAGGGGTCTGTTCTTAACCAGTGTCTCCCCTTCCGTCATTTAGCCCCTGGTTCGTAATTGAAATATTTTCATTCATTACTTTCGTGGAAATGGATGTACGAGTGAGATTCTTGGCAGACCACTTTTGGTTCATTCGCATCTTATCCCTAAACATGACATCCATGCAGAGTCTTCTATTTCTTTATCTAACAGATGCAATGCATGAACAACAGGACTAACAACTAATTTATTAGAGATGTTGCTATCCCCCAGTTCACTATTAACTATCACAAAGAGATGATTCCTCACCTCATTGTCTTCATTGGCCACAGTATGGGGCACACCAGCAATGGAGAAACTAGTTTGTCCATCACTTTGGTCATTTTATTTCCCTTGAAGGGTGGCCACTGCCTTTACTTCACTGTGCTAGGATGCGGAATACAGACTATTTCCACTTTCAGTCCCAGATGGAATGTAGGGTAGCTTCTGTACATACCGTCTCTGTTAGGAAAACTGCATGTCATTCCCTACATTCACAATCCCAGTGAAGTGTCCAATGAGCCTTGGCTCTTTAGTCAAAGCACATTCACATCCTGGAGGAATGCTCCATGTATAATCACTCCCTTTTTCTCAGAAGCAGGGTGAACTTTCCACTTTACCAGAGTGTTTGTGTCTTTTAGAGAGGAATGTGTTATTGTTTCCCATTTCACACTATTTGAAAGTTGGACCACTTTTATTTCCCCATTCCCAGTGCTATATTGGCAATATGGTGATCACTCAACAGTCATCCTCTCTCCTAGGCTTCTTGATATCACTGAGATTGAATTCCACTAGATGCTGGTGCATCTCCGTTAAATAAGTACTCAAGATGTGCTCCTTCCTACTGAAATTATACAGCCCATCAACAGCATTCACTTTACTGTCTTCAACTCAGTCCGGTAGTAACTTCTAGATGGCGTCTACAAATACCTTCCATTACTGCATAGAGGAATATCAGCCATTAAAAAATGTGTCCTTACCTCCCATGCCTCTGCCCTACAGGCATTACAGCTCATCAACCATTACAATTCATTGTACTACCATGCAGGGCTTTACAACACATGCCTTATCCTGTGATTATGCTATATATATATATATATACATATATATATATATATATATTACCTAGTGGCAGTCGCTACTAGGTAGTTTTAGGTAGGACAATGTTTCCATAGAAAAAGCGTTTTTTGACTATATCTTTGGCGCAGTTTAACAGAGCTTCATGAATTTTTTTTTTTAAAGTGTTGCTGAACATGGAAAGTTTCGGGGTACTCCATCAAGCGGGGGCCGAGAAAAAGAGGGTTGAAAAACATTGCATTTCCAATGTTAATTCCCATAGGATTTTTTAGACACGACTACAGGCCTAACCACTGGATTGAATTACACCAAATTTGGCAGAAAGCTAGCTGTTGCTAGGCAGATTACGCTTTTTCTTATTTGTGTGCATCTGTCCAGTATTTTTTGAGATATTAAAGGAAAAATAAATTTGAATATCCCCAACCGTGAATATTTCACAGATGATTAGTGAAATTCATGATTTTTTTGCGAATAGACATGCAAAAAGAAGCGATGCAATTGGCTGACTGCAACCTGACTACAAAGTTGTGCATGCCATTTTATTTCACGGGACACGGTCCCCGGGGGTGAAAATTCAAATTGAAAGTGGAATAAGTGGTCAGGGTGAAGGTACCCTGGCCCAAGGGGTGTGATATAAATTATGGGCTTAAAATAATTTTGCATCATCATACATAATATTTGTGAAGATTCATTAATTTTCATGAATTATTCGCAAATATGGAAAAATTTGACAGAAAAACCACTGACTCATTCATACACTAATTCATTCACTCATACATGCACACATATACTCATGTGCCCACTCACACACCCACTGAGACTCACACACCTGCTTTCAGACCCACTCAAACACTCACACACTCACTCACAGAGACAGACCCTGTGGCCAAACTGCACTGCCCACAGCCAATGGACACATGTGGTGTGTAATTGGGTGGTTATAAGGGATTAGATCTTGGATGGCATCTTTGATATTATCACTGCAACATTTGCAATAAAATTATTGATAAGAAAACTGTGCATGGCAAGGGTGCAAGTTATAGTTACATTAGGGCGCGAGTTATAGTTACTTAAAAGAACTCTGACTATAACTGCTGAATTTCTATAGTTTTGTATGAGTAAATTCAGAACCTAACTATAAGGTCCCTGTAACCTTTGATGTTACCAGCGAATGAAAATATATATATATATATATATATATATGTACATATATATCTATATATATATATATATATATATATATATATAAATATACACATATACATTATAGTTGAAAAATAGAAATAAAAAAACTGAGAAATTCACTTAAACAACAAAGGTTACAACGATGTTATAGTTAGGCTGGCATTTTAAATGCACAAATACATAGAAATTCACCTGTTATAGTTATCTCAAGTAACTATAACTCGTGCCCTAAGGTAACTATGACCTGCACCATTCCCGGGCCACGGCCTAAACATTTTATTTTTTGGTGGAAGAGGGGGACAGCGCACCCCCCTCCGTTTCCTGGCCAATCTTGTTCCGGGGACCTCATCCCCCGGTCATGTCATCTGGGTGCCCCTCAGGGCACTCGGCCAATATGGTTTGGGATCTCAGGTGGATCTAAAGATGCAGCTTCCTCTCTGTGAGAGCAATAGTTTACTTTGATTCTCAGCCTGCTTGTCTGTGGGCAGGGAAACAGAGGATACCTCCGCTTCCAGCAAGTGAGAGCTGTTTTTGGCCTTGGGGAGGTGGCAGTCCCCTTGGCTGTGAGTGGGGCCAGGCAGCACCTCCACATTTAATTCTGTGTTTGGCCTAGGGGAGATGGTGGTCCAAGGGCCTTCGGGGGGGTGGGTGGCCCCCTGCATTTAATACTGTGTTTAGTCCCAGAGAGGTGGCAGTCCCCAGGGCTGTGGGGGCCAGGTGGGCCCCCCAAACTTAATTCTGTTTGTCCCTGGGGAGGTGACAACCCTTAAAGCAGCGGGGACGCGTGAGGCCCGCCACATTTAAAATGTCGATGCCCACAGGACCTGGCCCACCTGAGGGCTTTTTACAAAACAGGGTTTTAAAAAAAATTATAATTGCCAGATCCATGGATCTGCTGCGACTCCCTCTGAAAATTGTATTTTTGCCCGGGGGTCCCTCTATGACCCCAGCACCAGAGCTAAGGGGTCAGGGTATTCCTATCTTGGCCCCTTTCATTTCTTTAAATCTTTTTTTCTGGGACTCAGCTGAAGCCAAGTCCCAACATGGCTGCCAACACTTCTGTGTTGGCTGCCAATCAGATCTCAGCACGAGATCGGGAAGGTTTGTGGAGCCTTTGCGTCCCTATATATACAAATTAGTTTTTTCTTTAATTTCTTAAAAACCAATGAACACATTTTCACCAAATAACAAAAAGTGTGCTTTCTAGACCAGAAGCTACATTTCTGTCAAATGTGGTGTAATTCTGGCCGGTTTAAAGTTTAGGGGTGATCCATCAAGCGGCAGCTGAGAAAAAAAGGAGGGGGGCTAAAAATTGTTTTTCCCATACAGATTTTGAACATGACTACAGCCCGAACCACTATGCAGAATTACACTAAATTTGGCAGAAAGCTAGCTCTTGATCCAGAAAGCGTGCTTTGTGTGATTTGGTGTACATCCGTTCAGTAGTTTTTGAAACATTAGAGTAAAACAGTAGATATCTAGGGACGAAGATCCTCTGTGGATCCACATGTCCCCATGCTGATATCTGATTGACTGCCAATAGCTCAACAAGGAAGTGTAGGCTGCCATTTTGGAACCTCGGCTTCAGCCCAGTTTCACAAAAAGATACAAAATAAGAAAAGTGGCTAGGTTAGGGTCACCCTGAGCCACTAGCCTTGGTCTGGGGTCCCCCACAGACCCCACCAGGACTAAAATGCATTTTCCTTACATCTTGGAAAAATCCACAGATGGATCTGAAGATTTTTCTGCGATTTAAAAAAAAGGAGGTCAGTCTCCTGCCCTTTTCTTTCATTTTGCCCCTGGGTGGGCCAGGTCCCGGGGGCATTGGAAGCTTATGACTTGTGTGCTGCCGTGCACTGCTAATGACCGCATATATTATATCACTTATTTAATGACATATGACATCATTTATGACATAATTTGATGACATCTCAAATGACATCATTGATGACATCACTCAAGACATCATCAAATGAGTGTGTTTGTTTGTTATGTAGTTTACATGGTGGTGACAAACTACTATATTACTTTTCAACCTAATTCTGTACAGCCTGCGTCCAGCTAATGAGTATGAGTGTTTACAAAAAGCATGTGCTCCTAATGCATCATAGATGTGTAGAGGTATTGAACACATTATGGGGGTCATTACAACCTCAGCGGTCTTTTTACAAGACTGCCCAGGGACCGCCGTACTGAAGACCGCCAATGCAGGTGGTTTTCTGCTCGGCGCATTATGACTGCTGGCAGCCATACTGGTGGTCGGCGTGGAAGTGGAGGTTGCTCCACCTCCACGTTAACAGAACACCGCCCACCGAATCACGTTCTGTTCTGTTGACGGGGTGCTGGCGGTTGAGCAGCCCCCATGGATCCCGTCCCCTCCCGGACGACCAACGGACCAGGTAAGTTGATCGTCCATTAGGGGTGGGGGGTGAGGGGTTGTTGTGTGTTGTGTGTGTGCATGGGGGTGTGCATGTGAGTATGTAGAGGGGGTGTGTGAGTGCGTGTATGCATGCGGGGGTGTTGTGTGTTTGGAAATGTGTGCATGACTGTCTGTATGTATGTCTGTATGGATGTGTGCATGTGTGTCTGAATGTGGGTGTGTGTGTATGACTGTGTGTGTGGCTGTTGGCATGTTTGTTGGTGTGTGTGCCGGTATGTGTGTTGGTGGTGCCTGCGTGAGTGTCGGGTGTGAATCAGTAATGTGATGTTGGGGGTGGGGAGGGGGGTCCGGCCACCTATGAGGAGTGGCAGGAGGGAGGTTGGGGGGTGTCGGGGAAGGACTCGGGGTTGGGGGTTGGGGAGACCCCTATCAGTGCCAGGGAAGGAATTCCCTGGCACTGATAGTGCTCACTGCCATGGATTTCATGGCGGTTCCCAACCTCATGAAATCCATGGCGGTGAGCCGGGCCATGATACCGCCGGCGGTAGTGTGACGGCCGCCGGGCTGGAGACCCAAGTCTCCAGCCCAGCGGTCGTCTCCTCCCTGGCGGTCTGATCGGAGAAGTGGCGGGTGACCATGGCGGTAACCGTCATGGTCATAATTCCAAATTTTTTACCGCCAGCCTGTTGGCGGTAAAACCGCACTGCTCCATCAACCACCAGGGTCGTAATGAGGGCCTATGTATCTTTGTACTGAAGAGTAACTTTGTGTGCAGATGACGGTTGAAGAATTGTGTTCAGTATGTTCCACACAAGTTTTTTGGTACTGCAAAAAAAGTTTCCAACAGGGCATACTAAGTATTGCAAGCAACCCTGAGTTATTAGACGGAATTGTTTTAGCTTGTCAACTTCTACATAACATAGATGACTGTTCTCACCACAGCGTGAAGACTACAGATCGTATGATCTTTAACACCTTCTGGTTATTTTGAGTGAATAGTCTTTCTTTGGACAAGTGTTGTATAGAGTGTACGTTGTTCTTCGTTGATACATTTTAATAATTTGGGGTATATTTCTCATGAGAATTTCACTGTCTGGAAATAGTGTAGTTCTGAGCAAACTGTCCTCATAGTGTAAATATTGTTTACAGTACCTACTTTTTTACTGATATTCACATCGTTTTTCACTTTAGATTCGGTGACTGTGTGTTGTATGAAACAGGTAAAGGTCAATGTTGCACAAAACAGAAGCTTGCCTCGCCTGTAGGGTTTGCATGTATGATAACATTAATGACACATTACAGTATTCTAAGCTATTTTGCACTTACTTTCAATGCTCTAATGCCAGTTAATTGAGCAATGTGTACAAAAGAAGCCTGGATGATGTTATCAATGATGTGATCAGTGATGTCATCAATGATGTCATTTGAAATGTCATCAGTCATGTCATAAATATTGCCATAAAGCATGTCATGGTGAATTTCTTTTTTTTTTTTTAGTTAAAAAAATCAATATTGTCACTTACATGTTCACCTAACTATAACTTCACTACAACCTTTGTTTTTTTCAGTGAATTTCTAAGGTTTTTTAAACAAAAGCAGATCTTTCTGATACACCTAACTATAATGTTACTTTAAAAAAAAAAAAAAACGGAAGGCAGTCAACTCTAAACTGCAAATGGCCTTTCATCAAGTGTGGCATGGGATTGACCATATTTCCAACTCCCCGCAGGCAACCCATTCCACAGTGCGCACGGCCATTGATCATACATGGAATGGAGCTAACCACAGGTCCTGACTTGCAGTCAGCCTGTGAATCTTTCTTTTTACATAGTTTTTATTATATTTTGTGGGTGAGATTTATGAGAGTAAACGGTCAACCAATCAAGTATTTGTAAAGCACAACTTGTCACCCACAAGGGTATACAGGCACTGAGGATGATCTCAATCAAATAAGCAATTTTTTTGCCTTTTCTTGAAATCTGTGAGTAAAGGGGTGGTGTGAAGGTGGAGGGGGAGGGCGTTCCAGGCTATGGTGGTGAGATAGGAGAAAGAGCATCCTCCGGCGCGGTGGGTGCAAGAGGTCAGTGCAAGGGTCTTGTGTGTGGAGTGGATGTTCCTGCTCGGGTGATGGAAGTTCAGGTGCTGGTTCAGGTAGGTGGATCCTTTGTTATGAAGGGCTTTGTAGGCATTAGTGAGGAGGTGTAAGTGGCATTGCCTCTGGACTCGGAGCCAGTGGAGGTCTTGGGAGATGTGAGCTCTTTTGGGCAGGTCGAGAATCAGTCTGGCTGCTCCGTTCTGTATTGATTGGAGCCTATGCATGAGTTTGGTGGAGGTGCCAGCATAGAGTGTGTTGCAGTAGTCAAGCCGGCTGGTGATGAGAGCGTGAGTAGCTGTCTTTCTTGTGTTGATGGGAGCCACTTGAAAATGTTGATGATCATGCTAAACATGTGGAAGCAGGTGGAGGTAACAGAGCTGACCTGACCTGACTTCTCATGCAGAGATCACTGTCTAGGATCATGCTTAGGATAGGGGTGTGGTCAGAGACATATTGGATTTTTTTCAATAAAAATAAAACAAACATGCCTCTGAGTCTTTTTTTCACATTTTTTACCTCATTTAATGCAATCATAGAAACATTCATGTTAGACCTGGCATCCTTGGCATCGTTTTCGTCCTAAATGTTTGTCTTCAAACATCCTGCTTTTGCTGACATTGTTTTTGCTGGTATTAAGACTCAGCACCAATGCCAAGATGCTTGTGCTCCCTCCCTAATACATGGTGGAATTGGCTTACACACAATTGTCATATTTAATTTCAAGTAAAGTGGTACTACCTCGGCCCAGGGCCTGCAAATTAAATGCTACTAATGGGCCTCCAGCATTGGTTGTGCTTAAGAAGCAATTTAGGCATGTCTAAGTTATTAATTTACAGCCTGTATGCACAGTTTTAAGCTGCCATTCCCCCCTGTCCAAATAAACCTTTTGCCTGCCTCAAACCTTCCTTTTTCAGTACAAGTATGTCATCCCTAGAGTAGTCCCTGGAAGGCTCAGAAGGCCGGGTACAATGTATTTAAAATGTAGGTTTATGTTTTACATGTCCTGTTAGTGAAGAAATCTTAAATTTGTTTTTAACCACTGCGAGTCCTCCCTTTCCGATAGGATAACATTGGAGTTTCATTATTACATTTTATAAATGTAATTTCCAAATGCGAACAGGTGCCCAGTTCATGTTTGATGTCTCCAGAATTATAATGAAAAATCCTAACTTATGGTGGAGTCGAATCTTAAAATATACTTTTGAAAACGCCTCTTTAAGGAAGTTGGCAGTTGATTGCCTTATCCATTTGGTGCCTGCAGCCTGTCTCTTGGTCACATGACTGGGACTAGTTGAAAGTTGGGCTTTGTGTATTCCTCCTAGATAGCCACACACAATGGGTAGCTTAGCTGTGACTAGATGAACCATCACTGGCAGGATGGGAGGGAGGAACTGGGCCTAACCCCACTTGCACTTGAATAGACTGTGTCCTGTCTCCACACAAAGGGCTGCATACTGACTGTAGTTATTCTGGAGCCAAGGCCAGGAAGACAAGGCACTTGTGCACTTCAAAGGTATGCCTCTACAAGCTTCTCCCCTCTTCAAAAGGCACAGCGGGTATAAATACTGGACCTGAGACACCACCTCTTCAGCACACTTCTGGACCTGTGAACACCCTGCCACGAAGGACTGCTGTGCTGCTGAAAGTGCTGCCACTCTGCTGGACTGCTACTCTGAAGGACTGCCGCCCTCCTGTACTGACCTGATGCCTGCTGCCATCCTACCTGTGTGAGAAGGACTAGACCTGCATCTCTTGAACATAGAACTCTGAGTGACTCCAAGGGCTAGTTGGCTGGCCTCCTGATCTGACACCTCCGGGACACCACAGGCTTGCAACACCTTGTACCTGCCCCTGCACTCTGCCATCTGTGAGTCTACCCTGCCAAGTGGTGCCACCTTAATCCTGGACCCCTAAAAGTGGGCATAAGCTGCTTTGCCAGCCTCTGTGGCTGTGGATCCAGCAGAATTGATGCATCTCCTCTTCTGCATGGCACAAATCCCAGCAGAATCGCGGCATTACCTCTGCTGCATGGATTGGACCCATCACAAGGACCTGCATCACCTTTGAAGCCCCATCGGAGCCGCCACTGCACAATACATCCTCGGTGCAGTCTCTCACATCCTTCTTGATGGCAGTCTCAATGATGATACCTGTCCTAGTCACCCAGTTTACAGAGTCAGGTGTTTCACAGAACATCCCAAGGAGTTGGTATTTTTGGATATGTTTACAGAGATGCAAAAATATGGTTCTCAAAACTTTGGGGGCAGAAGTGCAGTGACAAAGCCTTAGACTGGCTCACCTCCTTCCTCACCGACCGGACCCAGAGAGTCCGCCATCCACCTTTCCACTCCACCGCTACCAAGATCATCTGCGGAGTCCCCCAAGGGTCCTCCCTCAGTCCCACACTCTTCAACATTTACATGATCCCCCTAGCCAACATCCTCCGATCACACGGAATCACTATCCTCTTCTATGCAGATGACTCCCAACTCATCCTCTCCCTCACCCGCAAACCCACCACTGCCAAAACCAACCTACACGCTGCTCTCCTCGACACCGCTGACTGGATGACAACTAACCACTTAAAGCTTAACTCCAACAAAACCGAGATCATCATCTTCGGCCCGAACAAAACCATGTGGGATAACTCCTGGTGGCCCACTGCCCTAGGCCCCGCACCCAGTCCGCAAACCACGCACGCAACCTCTGCATCATCCTGGACCCCTCCCTCTCCATGACACAGCAAATCAATGCTCTAACCTCCTCCTGCTTCCACACACTCCGCACTCTAAAAAAAATCCTTCAAATGGATTCCCCCATAGACCAGGAAAACAGTCACCCATGCACTCATCAGCAGCAGACTAGACTATGGTAACGCCCTCTACGCCGGCACCACACTCAAACTCAAACTCAAAAGCAAACTCCAGAGAATTCAGAACACAGCGGCACGCCTCGTCCTTGGCCTCCCCCGCCATGAACGAATCTCACCACACTTCAAATCCCTTCACTGGCTCCCCATAGACAAGAGAAGCACATTCAAGATCCTCATCCACACACACAAATCCCTCCACACCACTCCAACCTACCTCAACGACAGAGTGAACTTCCACACTCCCACCCGCAACCTCCGATCAGCCGACCTCGCCCTAGCCACAGTCCCCCGCATCCAACGCACCACCACAGGAGGCAAGTTCTTACCCTACCTCGCCCCCAAAACCTGGAACTCCACCAACCTCCGCAAAACCAAAGACCTCCTGCTCTACAGAAAGAACCTCAAGACATGGTTGTTCGAACAGTGACCCTTCCCCCCCCCCCCCAAGCGCCTTGAGACCCTCACGGGTGAGTAGCGCGCTCTATAAGTTTTTTTGATTGATTGATTGATTGACAAGTCTAAAATGTAATCGAATTGTAATGAAAAAACATAATTTAAGTCTGTTGGTAAAAGGAAGCAAGGTTGCCAACTAATTGCTTATAAATATACTTTAAAAGCACATTGCAATCTATCTACAAAAGTCCAGAAGGTACTGGAAAAAGCCTTTAGGTTCAGCAACAAACTAGAAGGTTCTGGAACATACCGGTAAATAAACTTTGACAGTACATTGAAATCCATCTGGCACAAGCCAGAATGTTTGGGAAAAAGCCAAAAGGTCCTGGAAACAGGCATCTGATGGTGGCAGCCATCCTTGATTTCAGCAGGGTATAAATAGCACTCCCTAGGGCCACACCCTTTGGTAGGCAATCAGAGTTCCAGTGAAGACATCACCACTGTTTCTCCCTCTGACCCAGCTTACCTGCGCACCCAGGAACTCTTCCGCCTCTGAATCTTGCTCTTTCTGGGAGCGAGCAGCAGCAAAAGATAAGACAGACAGAGAAAACCTAAATACATTTAGGCCGTCATTACGATCATGGCGGTGTGGCCGCCAAGCCGGCGGTGGTGGGAAAACCCGCCAGCCGGCATGGCGGGCCACACCGCCACATAATGAACCCTATGAGGGCCGATGGCGGCTCTCACTCACCGCCAGGCTGCCTCCGTCAGGCAGCCTGGCGGCAGTCGGAATCATTATCGGACAGGACAGTGATGCTGTCCCTCGGATAATGATCCCTAATCCTCCAGCCTTTCCCTGGCGGGTTTCCCCGCCAGGAAAAGGCTGGCAGAGGGGGTGCATCGGGGCACCCTTTGGGGCCCCTGCACTGCCCATGCACTTGGCATGGGTAGTGCAGGGGCCCCTGTGCAGTGCCCCATCGCGCAGGTCACTTCCCGATTTTCGGGCAGTGATCTGCGTGACGGGTGCAGCTGCACCCGCCGCACAGAGGCATTGGCGGCGGCTCCATGTGGATCCGCCGTCAATGTCCCGGCTGGCCCACAGCAATGTTCATTATATGGCCGGCGGGGATCCGGGGACGCTGGCGGTCAGTAGTTTGACCGCCAGCATGAGCACGGTGGTTTCGACTGCCGTGTTCATAATGAGGGCCTTAATGTTTACCTCATTCATGTGTGCATACAAGTCAGTAATTTAAGAAAAAAGGATCTGTAAGCATCAGTAAAACCACTTGGCGCATACAAATGCAAGATACTTGATTGTTTACAAGGTACTTAATTATTATTCAGTGAATCGGGTAATCAACGTAAACTGAAGAGAGCCATTTAGGAAACCAATCAGCGTACTACGTACTAAGTATGTCCCTCCCACATTTAGAACAAAAAACGTCTGTGTATCTGTGCAGTGACTCCACATTCAGGTATAGAAAGGCAGAGGCATAGGCCTCCGACGCAGTTTGTAATAGCTTAGTAATACTACAAAATGTACTACTGTGTGCAGTTTATGACTAGACGCCTAAGTCTTCCATTCTTTCCCTTTAGAATTCTGCCTGCGTCTCTTCCAGGCCCTTCTTTCATTCTGCTTTCCTCCATCATCTTTTCATCCTTCTTGATATAGCATGATGTTCATGTTATGTTTGAGAAGAACATATATTAATGACCATTTCTTTGGATTTCGGCACCTACATTTATAGAGGGACATCCAAACTACAAATACCACAATTCATAAAAAAGTCAAGAAAAAATACTAATAGGTACTAATGATTGCTACACATAAAATGAGGGCTCTTCCCCCTTACTCCCTGCCCCCGCTCTCATATGTCTGTTTCCCAATTGACCACAAGAACAGTCCTGACTTTGACTTTAAGCGACAAAGCTGACAGAACAATTAATATTTGACAATATATTAAATAAGTACAGCCAGAAGCCACGGTTTGAAAGGCATGCTGGGTAGCTGCCCTTTCCTCACATAAGACTAATGTTACATCAGTACGTTGTACACATGAGTTGCAGGTCCATAGCATGACCTTCACAGAATATATTATTGCTGCAATAAAAGTTTAAAGATGGTGCAAAGAATACATTCAGCACAAAATGCATAAACATCGTGCACTCGAGACTGTGGCACCTCCGTGAACTTAGAAACTGTCGATTGGAGCACAAGAAATATTAGATAAAAAACAGTATATACATTTGTGTATATAAATCACATTTCAGAATCATATGTCTGAACAATTCACATTCTAAAACAGCTGTTAAACACCTCAGGCTTTTTGGTAACAGAAGGAAGTTACTAAAATATTCCACAAAACCCGTGGGGTTGACAGAAGGCAGTAACAATACTACGCTCATACAAGAAAGTATAATAAGAAAGCCTATGCGGTTAAGAGGGCGAAGTAAACGGACCTGGCGGTGTCATACCGCCATCAATGTTCATGCGCCAGTCTATGTATCCAGCATCTGTTCATGCCGCCAACCATGTGACTGTCAAAAATCACTGAGTTTTTTCAATGACGTGGATGACATGGTTCTTTATTAACTGTATACACACGACACCTATTTACATGTGCCTAGGGGCCTCGGGCTCTCTCCTAGGATCTTTAGGCAGCCTGCAAGTGTTATATTTAGGGGCTGATTTGAGATCCATCCAGTACAATGTAGCACGAAAATCAGTCGTATTGCTCAAGTGGACAACAAAAATTGTGAAAAGTATTCACAACAAGTCACAGGCAATGATATCATTAGCCACGACAACACATATAACACCATAATCGTGTGATGCTACATACGATTTGTCCCATTGTTTGCACCTGTTATTTACACTTTACAGTTTAAGTAGTGCTACGTTGCGGAACTTTAGAAGGTATGAGACTGCATTGACTCCTCTAGTTGTTTTGTACTTCACGTTCCACGACTTATGAGAATGCAGGAATACTCCTGAAAAACGTTAGCACACCTGACTCTTAGGGGCATATTTATACTCTGTTTGCGCCGGATTTGCGTCGTTTTTTTAAACGCAAATCCGACGCAAAGCTAGCTCCATATTTATACTTTGACGTTAGACCCGTCTAGCGCCAAAGATCTTGGAGTTTGCGTCATTTTTTAGCGTGGACACCTACCTTGCGTTAATGATATGCAAGGTAGGCGTTCCCTTCTAAAAAATGACTCTAAGGCATGTGCGCCTTATTTAAACTCCCGTGCAAAAATGACGCACGGGAGTGGGCGGGCCTGAAAAAATGACATCCAGCCGCTTTTGCGTCATTTTTTAACGCCTGGTCAGGGCAGGCGTTAAGGGACCTGTGGGCTCCGAAGGAGCCCAGAGGTGACCTCCCATGCCCCCAGGGACACCCCCTGCCACCCTTGCCCACCCCAGGAGGACGCCCAAGGATGGAGGGACCCATCCCAGGGAACTTAAGGTAAGTTCAGGTAAGTATTATTATATTTTTTTTTTTGTGGCAAAGGGGGGCCTGATTTGTGCCCCCCTACATGCCGCTATGCCCAATGACCATGCCCAGGGGACATAAGTCCCCTGGGCATGGCCATTGGGCAAGGGGGCATGACTCCTGTCTGTGCTAAGACAGGAGTCATTTCAATGGGGGTTGGGAGTCAAACTAAAAAAGGCGCAAATCGGGTTGAGGCCAAAATTTTGCCTCAGACCTGACTTGCCCCATTTTTTGACGCCCAAGCTCAATTTTCCCCTACGCCGGCGCTGCCTGGTGTGGGTCATTTTTTTTGACGCACACCAGTCAGCTGCGCCGGATAACGTCATTCAATAAATAAGGCGCCCGCATGGCGCTTTGGAATGGCGTTAGCCGGTGTTAAAATTTTTGATGCACAACTGCGTTGGCGCAGTTGTGCGTCAAAAAGTATAAATATGGCCCTTAGTCTTTTATCCATTAGAAGATTTTACAGTGAGCAAAATGATGATAACTTGTGCTATTATTATACATAGAAAAGGGAAGAGGCGTTACTGCAAATCATGATTAATTCAGATCGTAAGAGAAAATCTAACCAACAATAAGTAAAAGGGCATTGGTTTCTAAGTTATTTTACACTTATATTTCATAAAACAAATAGTATTCATTCAATAAATATCAAAAAATAAGTTATAAACAAATAGCAGCTATTAAAACTAGTTTAAAACAAGTACATAAAAGTACCAAACGTTGATGTTAAATGAAGCAAGTCATTTGCACAGAAAGCAAGAACTAGATTAATCACATTAATTTCCAAGTTTGGAGTTTCAGTTGAATACAGGCAAATTTTAAAAATGAGCCAAATACTAGGATCAACAGGACTGGTAAAACAGAAAACAAGAGATCTGTATGTTAATGTGGGGTTATACATTTTTACCAAAAACCGTCAGCTGCCTAGAGAAAAGTTTGAATATAGAATTTCAGTTTACCTGACAGTTGTTTCTGCTTTTGGGAACGGTAATTCTACAAAATCAACACGTTAAGGCAGGGTCGAATTTCCTATCAAAGTCTCATTGTTGTTTTCAGATTCATAAACACTTGAAAAAATCCAGTTTATTATGTTCTGCTCTCAAAACTAAGAGTTACATTTTTTAAACCTGTATTTTTGGAGAATAACCTCCCAACAAGCATTAAATAAAGCATTTACACTTTTATTTGAATTGAATAAATAAAGGATCGGAATAGTGGATGCTTGATACCTCAATGCTTTCAGAGGGTCCTGTTTTGCTATTTCTTTCAGGTCAATTGTTGTTAATTTTATGGACTTATTATAACCAGTTTTTAAAATTAACTATTTAGTTTTGTTTGAAGGTTTTGGAGTGAGGTCTTAAGTCAAATATTTGGTTTAGGTCGTAATCTCACTGACTCATCAAATTAGCAGTCCCCGCTTTACTTGGCTAGGCCAACAGACCTATTTAGGTTTTGCCTGCACACCGCTTGTGCTGTGCTTGTGAAATCTATTGTTAATATACATCTTAAAAAGAGCTTACATCAACCTCCCCTTGGTTTTCATTAGTTCCTGTGCTTGCCACTTATTTTTCTCTGTTTCTATTGGCTGTAGCATATTTCCTGCATTTACCTATGCTTGTTCCTTGTGTGTTTGCTCTTATCAGTGTCCCGAGGCCCAAGTACTGTTTACATCTGCTTTTGGGGAACTTTTTTTTAATGTTTTGGCTGTTTCTCCTTATCAGTACATACTTTAAACAGTAAACAAATGAAGAAAGTATAGTAAAACTGGTTTTACTGCTGCTTTATTATATCACTTTTAATAAATGCCTCTCAATGCATGGCTCGGGTCAGGCATGGGCTTGTATAGCCAAGCCAGACACATTCAAGGCTCGACACTGCTCGCCCTTTTAATTTGTTTGCTTCCACACCTCTGTTTAACCTCCAAAATGGGGGACGTTGCCTTGGTTCACCGGGGTTGCTACACCTGTAGCACACACAAACAGGCTGCTCCTGCTCCCTTCTCCTCCCCCGAACACAAACAACATGTGCAATACTTCACCAGACTAAAATGGTATTTTTAATTACCCTAATTTAAAATTCTGTGGTAGGAAGAATACCACATATTGCCAAATGTGTGTCAGTGGTAGTAGCACAAAGTTGTTTTTGAGTCTGAGCTGGTTACATTTCAATTAATCATGAGATCTCAATGTTTTGTCCCCAAGTTCTAACAGTCCCAGAGCCATGCACAGCAGCTCTCTGGTTGCTTAGACATGGCTTCCTGCCCTTCTCTGCATTCTCTGCATTTGCAAGATGGCAGTGAGCTTTTGTAGGCGAACTCAATGATGCACTGGAGGACAGCGAAGGTGGCAAACTTTTGCTGATATGCCTAATGGCTAGCAGCGGAATACTGCTGTAAAGCCACAGCAGGGGAGGCAGTGGCCGGCGAGTGAGTAGACAGGCTCACATCCATCTATCAGGCGGGTATTGACATTAGCGCCCAAACAGCCCGTTCTTCTTTTATTTTCTCTGTTTTCTATGGCCATCTTATAGCGAGCCTTATAATACTGCAGTCAGCCTCGGCTCAGTCCATGCTTTTATAGGGAAATTAAGTTGTAAACACTTAGGCCCTCATTACAGCCCTGGTGGTCGGTGTTAAAGTGGCAGTAATACCACAAACAGTCCGGCGAAAAAAGAAAAAATGGAATCATGACCATGGCGGAAACCGCCAACATAGACAGCCACTTTAACACTCCGACCGCCACGGCGGTAGAAACAAACAGCGCGGCGGTAACCGCCAACAGACAGGCGGAGACAATGTACCGCCCATCGTATCACAAGAGGCCTATCCGCCACCTTTTCTGGGGCGGAATCAACGCAAACAAAAACACAGCGGAAACAGTACACAGAAGGCAAAACACTTACCTCTCCACACCCCACGAGGAACAAGGACGCCATGGAACCCGAATTGCAGATACTGCTGATGCTGGTCTTCTTTCTCTTCTATCAGGAGCACCAAAGACGGTGGCGATGACCATGTTGAGTACTGCACCTACAACACAGGGGAGGGGGGAGGGAAAAGAGAGTGACACACACACGCAACACACAACAACCCCACCCCCACCCTCACCCACAACACCATACACACAATACATGCAGCAACATTACACATACCCCCCTGACCCCCTGGACGAATGCAAGGACAAAAGGAAATGATTTGAACGAATGTAACCATGTGAAATCTCATTATCAAAGTTCAAAATCCAGTAAATACAATTATGTACACCAACTACACAAGTCCGGATAGTGCACCAATCATTGTCCGTGGACCACTGGGCCCAAAATACATGGGCGAAGCCCACACCAGGTACCTGACTGGAAATGGAGAGAACACTGCAGGGGCATCAAATCGAAATGAAACAGGCACATTAGGGGGAGGGAGGACCCCTCAGCCAGATGAACTCACAACACCACTGCTGCACGAGGGGGCTCCATGCCCACTGCTTTATCCTGGGGAGTGGAAAGCCACAGTCTCTCAAGTCTCTCCAGTGGGTGGTTTGCCCAATGCTTTATCCTGGGGAGTGCAAAGCCACAGTCTCTCAAGTCTCTCATGTGGGTGGGTTGCCCACTGCTTTATCCTGGGGAGTGTAAAGCCACAGTCTCTCAAGTTTCTCATGTGGGTGGGTTGCCCACTGCTTTATCCTGGGGAGTGCAAAGCCACAGTCTCTCAAGTCTCTCCTGTGGGTGGGTTGCCCACTGCTTTATCCTGGGGAGTGCAAAGCCACAGTCTCTCAAGTCTCTCCTGTGGGTGGGTTGCCCACTGCTTTATCCTGGGGAGTGCAAAGCCACAGTCTCTCAAGTCTCTCCAGTGGGTGGTTTTCCCACTGCTGCATCATGGGGAGTGCAAAACCACAGTCTCTCAAGTGGATAACAGTCTCCACTGGTTCTGGAGGGGACCTGGTGCCCAGAGTGCTTCAGCCTGCCAAGGACTGAGGTAGTGGATGTGATTCTCCACTGGTTCTGGAGGGGGCCTGGTGCCCAGAGTGCTCCATGTGCAGTGTGGCCAGTACAATTCACTCACCTGGGTGTGCATGGCATGACATTGGTGAGGTACAGGTAGCATGATACGCCATGGAGGCAGCGACATACCCCACACTGCTGCGGCTTCGCATTCCACCTGCAGGTGCCAACAGTGATGACAGTAATGCTTCATGGAAGCTGCCCAGGGTCCTGGAACTCACCACCAGCCTCGGACGACTGACCACTGGGGATGGTAGGCATGTCAGTGGTGGTGCCACTGTCCGAGGACGTCATGGGGCCGCTGGCGGTGCTTGCGGCGGTGTCTGTGGTGGTGGTGGTGGCGGTGCTGGTGGCAGTGTCTGTGGTGGCGGTGCTAGCGGTGCTAGTGTGGGGGTCTGTGGTAGGGGTGCTGGTGGCGGGGTCTGTGGTAGCGGTGCTGGCGGCGGGGTCTGTGGCAGCGGGGCTGGCAGCAGTGTCTGTGATGGCGGTGCTGGCGGCGGGGTCTCTGGCGGCAGGGTTGGCGGCGGGGCATATGTCAGCACCTGCTGAGGGAGAAAGCAGGATGTCTCCTGCCGCCTCGGACGGCTGCCCACCGGGGAAGAGGCTGGGGACTGTTGCAGCGGCTGTAGACGTGCCAGAGGTGGTGCAGGTGGCGGTGTTCGCCGCTGTACATGTTGGCGTGGACGTGAACAAAAGGTGTGACACTGGTCCCTCAGTCTGTGCCACCATGCCCTCTCCTGACCTGCCCTTCTGTTTTTGGCCCTTCCCCACCTTGGATGGTGGCGCTGTTGTCTTGCCATTATCCCCTTTCATTTTCGTTGACCCCTTGGTGGCTGTTGGCTTCGGCTTCTCCCTCTGGGATGTGGGCACCTTTTTCACCTTGGCAGGTGGCGGAATGTCCTTGCCCTTGCTACGTGGCACACTGGCAGCCCTGATGGTTGGCGCACTCCATGACCCCGCAGTTGCTGGCACCACTGTGTCTGGGGATGTGGTGGCTGAGGTGCTGGGCTGGGACCTGGAAAGCCTGGCCCTAGGGGAAGGACGGGGAGGTGTAGGAAAGAGGTCAATCTTAGCCAGGAAAAGTTTTTTAGACACACTGGGACTTGTAGATGGAGGGGATTTGGGAGTGGAGGAAGAGGTAGTGGTTGTAGGAGGTGTACGTCTGCTGAAGTTGGGTGAAGGTGCATGGGCTGGAGGCTGTTGTGAGGTGGATGGCTGTTGGGTGGGTGTGTGCCTGCGTTTGTGTACTTTGGGAGGAGGGCTCACAGACACACTGGTAGAGGACACTGGGGATGTGTAGGAAAGTACCATCTTGCCTGGCATGCTACCCCCATATTTCACTGTATATATGTTGTTTTAGTCTATGTGTCACTGGGACCCTGCCAGGCAGGGCCCCAGTGCTCATAAGTATGTGCCCTGTATGTGTTCCCTGTGTGATGCCTAACTATCTCACTGAGGCTCTGCTAACCAGATCCTCAGTGGTTATGCTCTCTCTGATTTCCAAATTTGTCACTAACAGGCTAGTGACTAAATTTACCAATTCACATTGGCTTAATGGTACACCCATATAATTCCCTAGTATATGGTACTGAGGTACCCAGGGTATTGGGGTTCCAGGAGATCATTTCATTTGCCACCTATAAGGAGCTCTGACAATTCTTACACAGGCCTGCCACTGCAGCCTGCGTGAAATAACGCCCATGTTATTTCACAGCCATTTACCACTGCACTTAAGTAACTAATAAGTCACCTATATGTCTAACCTTCACCTGATAAAGGTTGGGTGAAAAGTTACTCAGTGTGAGGGCACCCTGACACTAGCCAAGGTGCCCCCAAATCGTTCAGGGCAAATTCCCCAGACTTTGTGAGTGCGGGGACACCATTACACGCGTGCACTATACATAGGTCACTACCTATGTATAGCGTCACAATGGTAACTCCGAACATGGCCATGTAACATGTCTAAGATCATGGAATTGTCCCCCAATACCATTCTGGTATTATGGGGACAATTCCATGATCCCCTGGGTCTCTAGCACAGTACCCGGGTGCTGCCAAAACTGCCTTTCCAGGGTCTCCACAGCAGCTGCTGCTGCTGCCAACCCCTCAGACAGGTTTCTGCCCTCCTGGGGTCCAGGCAGCCCTGGCCCAGGAAGGCAGAACAAAGGACATCCTCTGAGAGAGGGTGTAACACCCTCTCCCTTTGGAAATAGGTGTGAGGGCTGAGGAGGAGTAGCCTCCCCCAGCCTCTGGAAATGCTTTGATGGGCACGGATGGTGCCCATCTCTGCATAAGCCAGTCTACACCGGTTCAGGGATCCCTCAGCCCTGCTCTGGCGCGAAACTGGACAAAGGAAAGGGGAGTGACCACCCCCCTGACCTGCACCTCCCAGGGGAGGTGCCCAGAACTCCTCCAGTGTGTCCCAGACCTCTGCCATCTTGGATTTAGAGGTGCTGGGGACACACTGGACTGCTCTGAGTGGCCAGTGCCAGCAGGTGACGTCAGAGACTCCTTCTGATAGGCTCTTACCTCTCTTGGTAGCCAATCCTCCTTCCTTTGTAGCCAAACCTCCTTTTCTGGCTATTTAGGGTCTCTGCTTTGGGGAATTCTTCAGATAACGAATGCAAGAGCTCACCAGAGTTCCTCTGCATCTCCCTCTTCACCTTCTGCCAAAGGATCAACCGCTGACTGCTCAGGATGCCTGCAAAACCGCAACAAAGTAGCAAGATGACTACTAGCAACCTTGTATCGCCTCATCCTGACGGCTTTCTCGACTGTTTCCAGGTGGTGCATGCTCTGAGGGTAGCCTGCCTCACCCCTGCACCAGGACTTCTGAAGAAATCTCCCGTGGGTCGACGGAGTCTTCCCCCTGCTAACGCAGGCACCAAAAGACTGCATCACTGGTCCTCTGGGTCCCCTCTCATCCTGACAAGCGTTGTCCCTGTAACTCAGCAACTCTGTCCAAGTGACTCCCACAGTTCAGTGACTCTTCAGTCCAAGTTTGGTGGAGGTAAGTCCTTGCCTCCTCACGCTAGACTGCATTGCTGGGTACCATGTGATTTGCAGCTGCTCCGGCTCCTGTGCACTCTTCCAGGATTTCCTTCATTCACAGCCAAGCCTGGGTCCCCAGCATTCCTTCCTGCAGTACACAACCTTCTGAGTTGTCCTCTGGCGTCGTGGGACTCCCTTTTGTGACTTTGCATGGACTCCGGTTCACTCTTCTTCCAAGTGCCTGTTCAGGTACTTCTGAGGCTGCTGCCTGCTTCTGTGAGGGCTCTTCAAGTTGCTGGGCACCCCCTCTGTCTCCTCCTCCAAGTGGCGACATCTTGGTCCCTCCTGGGCTACAGCAGCACCCAAAAACCTTCACTGCAACCCTTGCAGATAGCAAGGCTTGTTTGTAGTCTTTCTGCATGGGAATACCTTTGCAAGCTTCACTGCGATGTGGGACATCCGTCTTCCAAAGGAGAAGGTCCCTAGCTCTCTTCTTTTTTGCAAAACTCCAAGCTTCTTCCATCCAGTGGCACCTTCCTTGCATCCTCAGCTGGCATTTCCTGGGCTCCTGCCCACTCTCGACACTGTTGTGACTATTGGACTTGGTCCCCTTGTCTTACAGGTACTCAGGTCCAGAAATCCACTGTTGTTGCATTGCTGGTGTTTGTTCTTCCTGCAGAATCACCCTATCACGACTTCTGTGCTCTCTGAGGGTAGTAGGTGCACTTTACACCTACCTTTCAGGGTCTTGGGGTGGGCTATTTTTCTAACCCTCACTGTTTTCTTACAGTCCCAGCGACCCTCTACAAGCTCACATAGATTTGGGGTCCATTCGTGGTTCACATTCCACTTTTGGAGTATACCTATGTGCTCCTATTGCAATCTATTGTAATTCTACACTGTTTGCATTACTTTTCGTGCTATTACTTACCTAAGTTTGGTTTGTGTACATATATCTTGTGTATCGAACTTATCCTCATACTGAGGGTACTCACTGATATACTTTGGCATATTGTCATAAAAATAAAGTACCTTTATTTTTAGTAAATCTGTGTATTGTGTTTTCTTATGATATTGTGCATATGACACCAGTGGTGAAGTAGGAGCTTTACATGTCTCCTAGTTCAGCCTAAGATGCTTTGCCATAGCTACCTTCTATCAGCCTAAGCTGCTAGAAACACCTCTTCTACACTAATAAGGGATAACTGGACCTGGCACAAGGTGTAAGTACCTCTGGTACCCACTACAAGCCAGGCCAGCCTCCTACAGGATGTGTGAATTGTAGTGGGGGCGGTGATTGCATGTGAGAGGTGTGTGGTAATGGGGGTGTTGGTGATGGAGGTAGTGGCTGAGGATGTAGTGCATGCAGGTGTGAGTGGAGAAGAGACTGGGAGGGAGGAGGGAGACATGGAGGAGGGGGACACAGTGGAGGAAGTGGATGTTGGTATGATTGCATGAGTACGTTGCTTGTGTGAGTACCTCTGGGATGTGTGGTGCTTATGTTTGCCTGAGCCACTCTTGTGTGTTGATGTGTGTGCATGCTGGTCTGATGGTGTGCTTGGGATGGGCAGAGGTACAGGGGATTAGGTCTGGGTGGAGGAGGTTTGAGGGGGAGGCTGGACACAGGGACAATGGCTGCCATCAGTGCTGAGGCCAGAGCCTGAAATGCTCTCTGTTGGGCTGCCTGGCCAGAATGAATGCCCTCCAGGTATGCATTTGTTTGTTGGAAATGCCTCTCAACACTCTGGATGGCATTCAGAATGGTAGACTGCCAAACAGTGAGGGATCTCAGGAGGTCAATAGCCTCCTCACTGAGGGCAGCAGGGCTGACTGGGGCAGGGCCTGAGATGCCTGGGGCAAAGGAGATGCCCACCCTCCTGGGTGAGCCGGCACTGGACAGACACTGAGGGGCTGCTGGAAGGGAGTTGCTGGTGGGGGGGTGGTGGCTGTACCTGTTGATGCGGTGGGCACAGAAGGGCCCACCATCGCAATGGAGCTCCCATCAGAGGAGGAGTCGCTGTCGCTGGTCTCTGCTCCTGTCCCCGCCATGGAGCTCCCCTCGCCCTCCGTCCCACTGGTGGCTTCAGACTCCATAGCTTCACCCTCCAGGGTCAAGTGGGATGCAGCTCCCTCCTGTTCTGGTGCCAATGCTCCTCCGCCTGATGATGCTATTGCACACAAGAACAGGGAGACCACAAAAAGGGCGGGTGGGAGACAGAAGAAAGACATGTTCAGTGCATACAACATCACTACCGTTGGCGGACACAACAGACAGTGAGCAGCCCTCTGCACTACGCCATGCACTTATAGTTCCTAGATTTTTCACATGCCCATGGGGTACGAGTCCTAAGCCCAATTGCTGCACACCTGGAAGTCACAGGAGCCTGACTAGGTGTAGATGGCTCTTACCACTAGTGGGGTTTGGGTGCCACATAGCCTGCCTCACAAGGGACCTTGCCTACCAAGATCGCCCTGGCCTAGGGGAACCCACTGCCCACCTACCCCGCCCAGACACCTCGTAATGCGCGCAGAGTCAGCTGAATGAGAGTGTACTCACCGCCTTGTGGCTGCTGTGATGCCCTCAAGTACCCATACAACTCCGGATAGGCCACCGCCAGGATCCGGAACATCAGGGGGGTCATGGTGCAACGGGCACCCCTCCCACGTTGGGAGGCCATCCCCAGCTGGGCCTCTGCCGTCTTCTTGTCCAGCGGCACAGGTCCTCCCATCTTTTATGGCAGTGGGTGCTCTGTCTGTGGTAGACCCCCAGGCTCTGGACATCCTTGGAGATGGCACGCAAAATAGCCTTCTTATGGTGGGCGCTGACCCAGAGGAATGGTACAGGGAGAAAGGAAATTACTCAACCGGCCGGACTGTCATTCTCATTGCCCACCAGTTCCCACCCATGCCATGATGCACATACACTCACCATCCGCACATGTAGCCCTCAGCCCACCCCCATGTATCTTCCAGGGACACCACTCAAAACAGGCATTGCCCATTCAGCATGCTCACAGCGTACTCACCTGTTTGTCTGGAGGACCGTACAGTTACGTGTAGTGGTGGAGGACCCCATCCACTAGTTTCTCCAACTCCTCCGAAGTGAAGGCAGGGGCCCTTTCCCCAGGCACTGTGGCCATTGTCGCTTCCAGACACAGGTTACAGCAGCACTTGCAGTGTATGTCCTCTCCTGTTGAAGGTCAGTTATCAAGTGAGTGAACAGACAGAAAATGGCAGTCACGTCTGCAGCGATGCGTACCGTCACCGCCGGCGTACATCTTCATTGGCTCCTCGGACCCATAGGGCCCAATGTTAACCAATGCAGAATTGCGCTGCAGTCTTTGACCGCCCACCACGACGGTGTACAACGCCAGCGCAGTTACCTCATATCCCATTGTCCAACCTTACAGGTCAGGCAGCCGTCATTTCAGGGGGCCACATGGCATTAATAATAACTGCGTCACACGTATCTAGGCCTGGAATACACACAGTTACATGCACATTGTAGATTAATAAATTTCTGCAAATGACATTTTGTGATACCTCAGTGTTGGCTGACTCTATGCTCGCTGTTCTCCTCCATCGGGCTCGTTTGCTGCGGCAGGTGATGAGAAGGCGGCATCCTCCGGTGTACAGACCCCTGGTGGACCTGTCGACAATGGAAGAGAGACTCATCATATTCACATACAGACTTGATCTTGCAACAGTCCAGCAACTGTGTGCCCAGTTGGAGCCAGACCTGATGTCAGCTATCCGCCTTCCCACAGGGATACCCCATCTAGTGCAAGTCCTGTCAGTACTCCATTTCCTGGCAAGTGGTTCCTTTCAAACAGCAGTGGCCATTGCATCAGGGATGTCCCAGCCAATATTCTCCAACGTGTTGTCCAGAGTGTTGTCTGCCCTGCTGAAACACATGCGCAGCTCCATCGTGTTCCCTCAGGTGGAGGATTTGCCCACAGTGAAAGGTGACTTCTATGCCCTGGGACATATCCCCAACATCATTGGTGCCATTGATGGGACACATGTGGCATTAGTACCCCCACGCAGGAGTGAAGAGGTTTACAGAAACCGGAAGAGCTACCATTCGATGAATGTGCAGATGGTGTCTTTGGCAGACCAGTATATCTCCCATGTGAATGCCAAGTTTCCTGGCTCAGTGCATGACGCTTACATTTTGAGGAATAGCAGCATCCCTTATGTAATGGGGCAACTCCAGAGGCACCGTGTGTGGCTAATAGGTGAGGCCAAGGACCCAATACAGTGTGAATAGGTGTCTGGGTATGGGGTTGTCCCTAAGGGTTAGTGTGTGTCTAACAGTTGTCCCTTAATATTTGCAGGTGACTCTGGTTACCCCAACCTGTCATTGCTACTGACCCCAGTGAGGAGTCCCAGGACAAGGGCAGAGGAACGCTACAATGAGGCACATGGGCGAACTAGGAGGGTGAACGAACGCACCTTCGGCCTCCTGAAGGCCAGATTCCGGTGCCTCCATATGACAGGTGGTTCCCTATACTACTCACCTAAGAAGGTGTGCCAGATCATCGTGGCCTGCTGTATGCTGCACAACCTGGCTTTGCAACGGCAGGTGCCTTTTCTACAGGAGGATGGGCCAGCTGGTGGTCTTGTGGCAGCTGTGGAGCCTGTGGACAGTGAAGAAGAGGAGGCAGAAGACGAGGATATCGACAACCGAAACAACATAATCATGCAATACTTCCAGTGAGACACAGGTAAGAAGATGTCACCCACATCACATACTATTGTTGTAGCCTGGAAAAGTCTCTCATTTTCACTCAGTGTATTGACCTTGACTTGTCACTTTGCCTTTCCATTTCACAGATGTGGGTCCCACTTTGTGCCCTCTGCTATATTTCCTTCTGGCCTACAGCTGTGTTACATCGGTATGTGCACAAGTAAATTGACATTGCTAAATTCCATGGTTATTGCAATTACACATTTGTAAAAGCACAGACTGACTCCAAATTGTTTTGTGATTGAAGTGTGTTTATTTCTGTGCTAATAAGTGGAGGGGGTTGTAAAATGGGGTGTGGGGGATGGTGGAGGAATGTCCATGGCCGAGTCCAGTCTATTTGTTTCACAGGTGCATTGTCCAAAGAGCATAGAAAGTGGAGCAATGGCTCATTTCCTGGCAGGGGTCTTGGCAATGTTCTCTGTCTTGTGACTGGATCTCAGGGACCGTTTGCGGGGTGGCTCTCCATCTGCAGGGGGTGGGGTGCTGGTGTTGTGTTCCTGTGGCGGTGTCTCCTGTCCACTAGCGCTGGCAGAGGTGGAGGGGTGTTCATTGTCCAGGCTAGTGTCAGGGGCCTCTTGTTGTGCCACTGTGACCCTCCTGGTGTTGACAAGGTCTGCCAGCACCCCTGCAATGGTGACCAGGGTGTTGTTAATGGACTTCAAGTCCTCCCTGATCCCAAGGTAGTGTTCCTCTCGCAGCCGCTGGGTCTCCTGAAACTTGGCCAGTTCCGTTGCCATCGTCTCCTGGGAATGATGGTAAGCTCCCATGATGTTGGAGAGGGCCTCGTGGAGAGTGGTTTCCCTGGGCCTGTCCTCCCCCATCGCACAGCAGTCCTCCCAGCTTCCCTGTTGTCCTGTGCCTCTGTCCCCTGAACCGTGTGCCCACTGCCACTGCCCCCAGGTCCCTGATTTTCTTGGGTTGGTGGGTTTGCCTGGGTTCCCTGTAGTGGTGGATACACTGCTGATTGACATGTCCTGGGGACAGAGGGATGGGCCCGCTGGGTGGGTGCTGTGCTGCTGTTTCCTGAGGGGGGAGGGTCTGCGGTGGCTTGTGACTGTGTCAGGGGAACAGACTGTCCCGAGGTCCCTGATGGGCCGGGCTGGTTATCTTGATCCAGTTGCGCAGAGCTGCTCTCATCACTGTGGGTCTCTTCTGTGGGGGGACTGGATATGTCTGGCTCCTCTTGTCTGGTGTTGTTAGGTAGTGGTCCTGTAGGGGTGTAAAAGCATGATTATTGCATCTGTGTGTGCCTTCTTGTGCAATGGGTGAGTGACCCTGTACTCCAGTGCTTGCATTTTTGGCTTGGTCCTTGTGTGATAGTTGGTTTGGGATCTTTGTGGGTATCTGTACTGGACATGCTTTGGTGATGGGTGTCCATGCATTGGTGTTACATGCAGGGCTTGTTTTTGGGATGTGTGGGTTGTGTTGGTGGGGTATCTGTGGGTTGTTGGGGTGATGGGTGTGAGGGTAAGGGTGGGGTATGTGATGGCATGCAGGTAGGGTGGGGGATAAAGTAGTAAAGATTAGCCTTACCAGAGTCCAGTCCTCCTGCTACTCCTGCGAGGCCCTCAGGATGCAGTATTGCCAAGACTTGCTCCTCCCATGTTGTTTGTTGTGGGGGAGGAGGTGGGGGTCCACCGCCAGTCCTCTGTACTGTAATCTGGTGTCTAGAGACCACAGAACGCACCTTCCCCCGTAGGTCGTTCCACCTCTTCCTGATGTCATCCCGTGTTCTTTGATGCTGTCCCACTGCGTTGACCCGGTTGACAATTCTGTGCCATAGCTCCATCTTCCTTGCAATGGAGATGTGCTGCACTTGTGATCTGAATAGCTGTGGCTCTACCCAGATGATTTCCTCCACCACGACCCTGAGCTCCTCCTCAGAGAACCTGGTGTGTCATTGAGGTGCCATGATGTGGTGTGGTGATGTGTGAGATGGTGTGTGTTGTGATTTGTGAGGGGATGTGTTGGTGTGTGTTGTTTGAGGTGCGTGGATGTTGTGTAAGTGATGGTGTTGTGTGTCTGTGGATGCTGGTGTTGTTTAAGGTTGTGTCTCTCTCTGGCCTGCTTTCACATTTCTGGTAGTAAGGGTTTGTGGGTGATGTGGGTGGGTGTTTTATATTAGATTGGGTGTGTGGTTGTGGTGTGTGTATGTGTATCAGATGTTTGTATTTCGAATTGTCCAATGTGGTGGTGTTTTGTAAATGTGTGTGTATTTTGAGCGCGGCGGTGTGTACCGCCAATGGTTTACCGTGGTTGAAAGTCCGCTGCTTTGATTCGTGGGTCGTGATAGAGTGGGCGTATTCTTGTTGGCGTGACGATGTCAGTTTTGGTATCGCCAGTTTATCACTGACCTTTGGTGTGGCGGACTTATGTGGGTGTCTGTATTGTGGCGGATTCCGAGCTGTGGGTCGCAATACCTGTAGCGGAATTCCACGGCCGCAGCGGTATGTTGGCGGTCTTCTGCACGGCGGTAAGCGGGATTTAACGCCAGGGTTGTAATGAGGGTCTTAATGCCATCTTTTAGTGCTTTCTTTATTGTAGGTGTGTATGTTGCCGCAGCTAAAGGTTCAGTGATCATTCACAATATGGTCTTTCATTAAAAACAAGTGTGATGGGAACATGCTGTTATTACTAACTATTTCTGAACATGTTGTGTATTAGCACACACTCCTACGTTGTGTGTGACACCCTCAATGAAGCTGCTGGTTTTTTTTGCCAACAGCATGTTGCATTCTGGGGCTTATAGATTCTCCTTTAGCGCAGTAAAATATGTTGGCTCAAAAAGCGGGGAAAGACTGAATATGTCATAGGTGGATAATTGTTTTGAACACTTTTTCAACATTGCTTCCATATATGCCAAGTTTTCAGTTTACTTATGCAGCAGTCCAGTTGTGTTGGTCCAATTCAGTTAACATTAACAAAGACTACAACTCCCAGTTTCCAACGATGTGCAAAAGCAAAGTCCTGCAAATGGAAAAGTGGTGCCTGGGTGACATGGAGCCACCTGTTTGGTTACCCTAACTGTGAACTCACCATGACTCAAACTAAAGAAGGTAGGTGATAGATTGAAGAGGACACCATCAAATTCTGATGGAGAATAAAAGTATAGCATGGGGTGCTAGCTAGAGGATGAAGGAAAGAAATGTCGAGAAAAATAGTGATCAAGTCAGAAAGTAGCCGAGGCAGTCAAAGTTTACATGGTAACATCTTTGAGCTCAGAGAGATCAGAAGGCATGTGAGCTCAATGATACTTGAAAGATAACAGTGAAGAACAAGTAGGACCTGGTGGAAACAAAATGGGTGACAGGCAGGAAGCTAAAGTGTCAGTCTGAGTTATGCAAAGCTGGCACCTACTTACTGTACTTTAGTTGTCCCCAGGTCTATGTAAGGATGCTGCACACACCCATTTAGGACCACACTTTTGGAGAACAGCTTTACATCTCCCGATCATTCACCATTTTCACGTGACAACATCACAGAATAACCACATATGCCTACCTGGAAGACACATGAAAAAACAATCCTTGTGTATGCAACTCTAAACAATATGCAGAGAGCAACAACCAACAGGAATGCAGCCATCATTGAAGCATGTCTTACATCTGCTAGAGTACACATGATTTGCTCAAACACATGCATAAGTTGTGTACCAGCAACTGGGTAGCCCTCCTCCCCCAGTGTATCACTCATTTTCCATGCCCAAAAACCCTGGTCCAACTGTTCGAGAGTACAGCTCCATGCAACACAGCACAAAAGGCATCTACCTCGTAGAGTTCAAATCCTCAATGCACACATGACAATGCGTGCATACTGCCTTGAGGAGACCACACTTTTCAGACACATCAAGGCAATAGACATTCCATCCATTGGAGACTGCGCAACCCATGCACATTCTGGCAATGGCAATCCTACCTATTTGAGCATACAAACTCCATGCGCTCAGTGACAGCATCAGGCAGCCCACCTAGGTCATCCTTGCATTCTTTACATCTGCGGACAACAAGCACAAACCTTTCCTCTCTGACATTAAAGTACACAATTGTAGCATACTCCTTTAAACTAATGTTTGTCTTTGACTCTGCCCTTGTAAATAATGTTCACATAGTTGCATGCATTTAAAGTGTGCTTTTGTTTCAGCAGCAATTTCTTCTATCTAATTTTATCCTGATAGCATGCATTGTGAGTGATTTTTAGAGCTCTATAATTTATTTACTTTTTGGGGCGCACTTAGTAGTCAGAGTGGGTGGGATCAAAGAGGCACAACGTGATCATACTTTTTTAATTTAAGGAAATCTGTACCCATACTTTCTAAGAAAAGGTAGCCATCCAAAAGCTGAAATGCTTCAGGTGAAGTGTATGGCAAGGAGTATCCTTGAAACCGAAGGCAAACAGACAGGTAAACAGTCCTTCTTCCCAGAGCGTCTGCTTGCCTGAAAGAAGTATAAATGTGCACGACAGGTTAATCTGCAAATGTAACAGGACCTCGGAAACTAGTATTGGCTTAAATTAATGGGATCACCTGAAGCTTCCTGATGACACCATTTTTTTTTTTGTTGTACTGGAAAGGAGCTACCAGCTGAGCTGTGAGGTGTGTGCTTTTTAAAGGGACATAACACAGGCCCCTGCACCAAAAGGCCTTCAAGGGCCTGTGTTATGCTCCTAACTATTCTCCACTGGTGCAATCAATATTCAATTCCTGCCTCTCTGATTACAGACACAAACATTTGCAATGCTTTAACTAATACGGTGTAATGCATTTTCCACTTATTAACTTAAGTTGCATCTGACTGTCATATATATTGAATTACAACAACTAAAAGATTATAAATCATAGAGGGCGGAATCTAATGCATTTACCAATGCTTGTTTATAGATGAGATTAACCAGGAGTTTCAAATCAAATTAACCAGTCATCACTGTTACAATTTCAGCCTTTTGAGAGTCAGTGATGAGAGTTGGTGTGAGTTTCAAAGTTTTATTAAAGTCCCAAGACCTTTTTAGTTTCCTTAGCAGAAATAATATTATATCTCATTAATTCAATCAGTGATTTCTCACAAATGATCAATAACAGAATGTTAGCAATTAAGCTTGTTTCATAAAGGAAGAACTTATATTCTAGGATTTGAGAATGAGAGAAAAGTGTCATTTAGAACTCATAAAAGCCTCTAAATCGAGAGGTGAAAGCATGAAGCTTTTAGCATCCAGTATCCAATATGAATTAAAGCAGGACATCCTACAGAGGTTCAAGAAACTGTGTAGAGTCTCAGAACACCATAGATTCAATTAGGGAAAAATAAAGGGTCCCTCACAATGTATCTGAGAAGCTTCTCTACAAAGTGCTTTCCAGTGAAGTCAAGAGTCCTGAAAGGGTCTTGCTACCCTACTCAGGGAACACGCACATTCATAGAGTTTCATATCAAATGTTTGAAGCAATTTGTTTCCATCTTCAGTCTGCTTGTCTAATCAGCTTGCAATGTCTTCATGGGAACAATGAAGCTTTTGTTTTCTAAGCAGTCAAAAGACAATAGCTTACAGACATCCACATGCAAATGAAACTTTCGTGAACAATTTTGTAGAAAGTTATGAAAGTTTGTTTACAATAAGAAAAGAAGAGTTCATGTTTAGGTCTCTATATCATTTCATTAGTTCATAGGTTTCTCATCCATTTCAGCTAAGAAGACTAATGTCCATGTGGAAACTTTCTGCAGAAGTTAAACTAAACATTTTGATACATAATTATATTCTATGAAAACCAAGTCAATGCAAAGGCTAAATCTAACACTTTCTTATTTAAAATCATTCTCTTCCCAGCATATTTGCGTCATTAAAAGCTTTAACATTTCACATTTTTGACTTAGGTCAGATTTTGTATAAAGTACATTCGACAGATATTCAAACTTAATACTTATAAATGTGAAAGCCTAGTAAGCTCACTTGCTTTAAAAATATGGCTTTTTGTATAAGGCCTACACGATATGTCTGCACATTAATTGCATTCATTTTTACCTTTTTACAACACTTTCACAACCTCCCTGATCGTTTCTAAACATCATAAAAATTATTCACAAATAATTTCAATGCTCACTATCGTCTTAAGTTGAGACTTTTCTCTTTCTCTCTTTTGACATTTTGTTTTTCTTTTTGTCTATTGTAGTCTTTATTAATGCAATCACTTAATTCTAAATATCTCCTTTTTTGTTTATTTCTTTCTCTATTCTTTTGTAATATACTTTTGATAGCTTTGTATATCCAGGAAACACACAATTAATATATGTACTATTTTGGCTCTGAGGATTCCTCCTTCTGCTGTTGCAATCCAATTGTCTAATTCAGAAACTCACTTAATGAATTTTTAACAATGCAAGTGGTTTCTAATGGCTCTAAATCAAGTTGTATGTCTAAAATGTTCTTTGCATATTCTGTGATTTTCTTACTCTCATTAGGAATGTATGTGCAACAATTTTCAGTTTTCAAGATCTTGCAGATTCCAACTTTTGCTTCGAGTAAAATGTCTAAACCATAACTGTTCTGTAAATCCGCTGATGTAGTTGATACTAATTCTGTGTTAGGAACTAATAAAGCTCAAGGTGTACTAATTGCCAGCTGGTCTTCTACTGTTGAAAGTTTTCTAATATTTTGATCATTTAATATCACTCCTACTGATGGAATAATTACTCCAAATATATCTCCCACTAATTGTGTCCCGTTACTAATGCTATGTATGTGGCTGTGTGCGTGTGTCATTGTCAAAGCATTTAAACTCAGTACACAATACAGCTTTGGAAATAGCAAACCTAAATTGCAAATACCCTCCCAGTCAGCACGTAACTTAAAGTATGTGCCCTATTCACACATAAAATAAACTCCTAGTATAGTTGGATCATCTCCCTATAAAATTTCACATGTATCTCCTGATAATTCAAATGTGTGCTCACAATTACAATTCCCTACAGGCCTCTTCCTAAGTTGATATCTCCTTCTAAAAACACATACGTTTCCCTTATGTCTCCTCTCTAACTTTAGGTTTGGTTAAAAGATTTCTCTTCTGTAATCATCCTCTTCCTTTCTCCAAACATTTTTCAAAACATCCTCATTTTGATTTTTTTACTGTAAGCTAAATCTGTTCTCCTTTCCTCTAACATCACAATAAATGTTTTTGCTACTGGGCTCATTAAGCAGGTTAGAATATTTTTTTATATCCCTAACAGTTTCTATAGGAAGAAAAGATCTAAGATAATGCCAAGCAGCCTCCATTTCTTTTGCCAGAGGATTTAAATTCATGCTTTTCAGTTAAAGCACTTTAGAAAGAATCATGTCAAAGCTGGAATAATAATATTCAAATTGTCGTTGTCTTTAAACTTATCTAAGTAAAATACTGCATGTAGTAGGATATGACATTGGAATGTGATGGTGTGCCACCTCCCCATCAGCCGACGAGGGCAGGTATATACTTTTGAACTAATTTAGAATAAACATTTGTTGAAAAATCTTCTTTAATGTAATCTATAAGTAAATGAGGCTTTTTGCTGATTTTCATCTATGTCAAGTACAAGTGTTGTTTTAGTAAATTAAAATACAGATATTTCCTTATCTGCTGTAAAGTGTATCACTAATAATAATGCTATGGCTACTAATACTACCAATAAAAATGTAGTACCCAGAATAATCTTGCATCCAGCTCTGGTTAGAACACATATGTTTGATTAATTCCAATCTTCGCAAATGATAAGTGTAGCAGCAAGAGTTGATTCATTCATTTCAAGGTTGCTTAGTTGCACAATCTTTGTTTTTCTTCTCTTCCTTATGATTCAAGTAGTTTCTTGCAGCTTTTGTTACAACAATCTTTGTATAGTCTTCCTTAACCCTACTTCTTGTTCTTCTAAAATGGTATCCCTACTTTTCTGCTGCAGGGTTGGGCCTAGATAAATCTTCTTAACTCTTTTGTGCTTCATAACTAGTTTATTTAAGCCTATTAACACAGTTCATTCAATGAGTTTTCGGCAAATTTTGTTTCTTTCAAGAATCCATTACCAGAAAAAGTTTGACTTCTCTTTGCATTTTTGGAGGATCTATGCTCTGAATGACCTCCAGTTTTTTCTTGTTCCCTTTTCAATGATATATCCCAAAAAACTGAACTTCTTTTTTAAAGTATTGCAGTTTACTTAGTGACACCTTATGTTCATTCTCAGCTAGGTGATTTAGGAGTGCAATGGTATCCTGTTTACAAGCTTCTTTGGTAATCTATCCTGTGAGAAAGTAGCCTCTTTCTAACCTTGTTACCCCCACTTTTGGCCTGTTTGTGAGTGTATGTCAGGGTGTTTTCACTGTCTCACTGGGATCCTGCTAGCCAGGGCCCAGTGCTCATAGTGAAAACCCTATGTTTTCAGTATGTTTGTTATGTGTCACTGGGACCCTGCTAGTCAGGACCCCAGTGCTCATAAGTTTGTGGCCTATATGTATGTGTTCCCTGTGTGGTGCCTAACTGTCTCACTGAGGCTCTGCTAACCAGAACCTCAGTGGTTATGCTCTCTCATTTATTTCAAATTGTCACTAACAGGCTAGTGACCAATTTTACCAATTTACATTGGCTTACTGGAACACCCTTATAATTCCCTAGTATATGGTACTGAGGTACCCAGGGTATTGGGGTTCCAGGAGATCCCTATGGGCTGCAGCATTCCTTTTGACACCCATAGGGAGCTCTGACAATTCTTACACAGGCCTGCCACTGCAGCCTGAGTGAAATAACGTCCACGTTATTTCACAGCCATTTTACACTGCACTTAAGTAACTTACAAGTCACCTATATGTCTAACCTTTACCTGGTAAAGGTTAGGTGCAAAGTTACTTAGTGTGAGGGCACCCTGGCACTAGCCAAGGTGCCCCCACATTGTTCAGAGCCAATTCCCTGAACTTTGTGAGTGCGGGGACACCATTACACGCGTGCACTACATATAGGTCACTACCTATATGTAGCTTCACAATGGTGACTCCGAATATGGCCATGTAACATGTCTAAGATCATGGAATTGCCCCCTCTATGCCATCCTGGCATTGTTGGTACAATTCCATGATCCCAGTGGTCTGTAGCACAGACCCTGGTACTGCCAAAACTCCCCTGACCTGTACCTCCCCTGGGAGGTGTCCAGAGCTCCTCCAGTGTGCTCCAGACCTCTGCCATCTTGGAAACAGAGGTGCTGCTGGCACACTGGACTGCTCTGAGTGGCCAGTGCCACCAGGTGACGTCAGAGACTCCTTGTGATGGGCTCCTTCAGGTGTTGCTAGCCTATCCTCTCTCCTAGGTAGCCAAACCCTCTTTTCTGGCTATTTAGGGTCTCTGTCTCTGGGGAAACTTCAGATAACGAATGCAAGAGCTCATCCGAGTTCCTCTGCATCTCTCTCTTCACCTTCTGCCAAGGAATCGACTGCTGACCGCGCTGGAAGCCTGCAAACCTGCAACATAGTAGCAAAGACGACTACTGCAACTCTGTAACGCTGATCCTGCCGCCTTCTCGACTATTTTCCTGCTTGTGCATGCTGTGGGGGTAGCCTGCCTCCTCTCTGCACCAGAAGCTCCGAAGAAATCTCCCGTGGTTCGACGGAATCTTCCCCCTGCAACCGCAGGCACCAAAAAGCTACATTACCGGTCCCTTGGGTCTCCTCTCAGCACGACGAGCGAGGTCCCTCGAATCCAGCGACTCTGTCCAAGTGACCCCCACAGTCCAGTGACTCTTCAGTTCAAGTTTGGTGGAGGTAAGTCCTTGCCTCACCTCGCTGGGCTGCATTGCTGGGAACCGCGACTTTGCAGCTACTCCGGCCCCTGTGCACTTCCGGCGGAAATCCTTTGTGCACAGCCAAGCCTGGGTCCACGGCACTCTAACCTGCATTGCACGACTTTCTAAGTTGGTCTTCGGCGACGTGGGACTCCTTTGTGCAACTTCGGTGAGCACCGTTTCACGCATCCTCGTAGTGCCTGTTTCTGGCACTTCTCTGGGTGCTACCTGCTTTAGTGAGGGCTCTTTGTCTTGCTCGATGTCCCCTCTCTCTTCAGGTCCAATTTGCGACCTCCTGGTCCCTCCTGGGCCCCAGCAGTGTCCAAAAACGCCAAACGCACAATTTGCAACTAGCAAGGCTTTTTGGCGTCCTTTCAGCGGGAAAACACTTCTGCACGACTCTCCAAGGCGAGAGAGATCCGTCCACCAAAGGGGAAGTCTCCAGCCCTTTTCGTTCCTGCAGAAACCTCAGCTTCTTCTGTCCAGTAGAAGCTTCTTTGCACCCGCAGCTGGCATTTCCTGGGCATCTGCCCATCTCCGACTTGCTTGTGACTTTTGGACTTGGTCCCCTTGTTCCACAGGTACCCTAGATTGGAAATCCACAGTTGTTGCATTGCTGGTTTGTGTCTTTCCTGCATTATTCCTCTAACACAACTTCTTTGTCCTTAGGGGAACTTTAGTGCACTTTGCACTCACTTTTCAGGGTCTTGGGGAGGGTTATTTTTCTAACTCTCACTATTTTCTAATAGTCCCAGCGACCCTCTACAAGGTCACATAGGTTTGGGGTCCATTCGTGGTTCGCATTCCACTTTTGGAGTATATGGTTTGTGTTGCCCCTATCCCTATGTTTCCCCATTGCATCCTATTGTAACTATACATTGTTTGCACTGTTTTCTAAGACTATACTGCATATTTTTGCTATTGTGTATATATATCTTGTGTATATTTCCTATCCTCTCACTGAGGGTACACTCTAAGATACTTTGGCATATTGTCATAAAAATAAAGTACCTTTATTTTTAGTATAACTGTGTATTGTGTTTTCTTATGATATTGTGCATATGACACTAAGTGGTACTGTAGTAGCTTCACACGTCTCCTAGTTCAGCCTAAGCTGCTCTGCTAAGCTACCATTATCTATCAGCCTAAGCTGCTAGACACCCTATACACTAATAAGGGATAACTGGGCCTGGTGCAAGGTGCAAGTACCCCTTGGTACTCACTACAAGCCAGTCCAGTCTCCTACATATCCCACAAGCAAGTCATTGATGCATTGCATAATGACTGAATTACAAGGCACTTTCAGAGTCGCCTGCTTTTTCATTAGAATTTGAGTACAAATTGAAGGACATTCTGTATACCCTTGTGTAAGGAAATGCCTCCTTGGCATGGTTACCCCCTGACTTTTTGCCTTTGCTGATGCCAAGTTATGATTTGAAAGTGTGCTGAGGTCTGCTAACCAGGCCCCAGCACCAGTGTTCTTTCCCTAACCTGTACCTTTGTTTCCACAATTGGCACACCCTGGCATCCAGGTAAGTCCCTTGTAACTGGTACCTCTGGTACCAAGGGCCCTGATGCCAGGGAAGGTCTCTAAGGGCTGCAGGATGTCTTATGCCACCCTGGGGACCCCTCACTCAGCACAGACACACTGCTTGCCAGCTTGTGTGTGCTTGTAGGGATAAAACAACTAAGTCGTCGTGGCACTCCCCTCAGGGTGCCATGCCAACCTCCCACTGCCTATAGGTATAGATAAGTCACCCCTCTAGCAGGCCTTACAGCCCTAAGGCAGGGTGCACTATACCATAGGTGAGGGCATAAGTGCATGAGCACTATGCCCCTACAGTGTCTAAGCAAAACCTTAGACATTGTAAGTGCAGGGTAGCCATAAGAGTATATAGTCTGGGAGTCTGTCATGCACGAACTCCACAGCACCATAATAGCTACACTGAAAACTGTGAAGTTTGGTATCAAACCTCTCAGCACAATAAATGCACACTGATGCCAGTGTACATTTTATTGTAACATACACCCCAGAGGGCACCTTAGAGGTGCCCCCTGAAACCTTAACCGACTACCAGTGTAGGCTGACTAGTTTTAGCAGCTTGCCACACACCAGACATGTTGCTGGCCACATGGGGAGAGTGCCTTTGTCACTCTGTGGCTTGTAAAAAAGCCTGTACTGGGTGGAGGTGCTTCTCACCTCCCCCTGCAGGCACTGTAACACCTGGTGGTGAGCCTCAAAGGCTCACCCCCTTTGTTACAGCACCCCAGGGCACTCGAGCTAGTGGAGTTGCCCGCCCCCTCCGGCCACGGCCCCACTTTTGGCGGCAAGGCCGGAGGAGATAATGAGAAAAACAAGGAGGAGTCACTGGCCAGTCAGGACAGCCCCTAAGGTGTCCTGAGCTGAGGTGACTCTGACTTTTAGAAATCCTCCATCTTGCAGATGGAGGGCTCCCCAATAGGGATAGGGATGTGCCCCCCTCCCCTCAGGGAGAAGGCACACAGAGGGTGTAGCCACCCTCAGGGCTAGTAGCCATTGGCTACTAACCCCACAGACCTAAACACACCCCTAAATCGAGTATTTAGAGGCTCCAAGAACACAGCAAGATAGATTCCTGCAACCTAAGACGAAGAAGGACTGCTGAGCTGAAAAACCTGCAGAGAAGACAGAGACACCAACTGCTTTGGCCCCAGCTCTACCGGCCTGTCTCTCCAGCGACGCGTTCCACAGGGTCCAGCGACCTCTGAAGCCTCAGAGGACTACCCTGCATCTAGAAGGACCAAGAACTCCCGAGGACAGCGGCTCTGCTCCACAAAGACTGCAACTTTGCAACAAAGAAGCAACTTTGAAACAACACACGTTTCCTGCCGGAAGCGTGAGACTTTGCACTCTGCACCCGACGCCCCCGGCTCGACTTGTGGAGAACAAACACTACAGGGAGGATTCCCCAGTGACTGCGAGCCCGTGAGTAGCCAGAGGTAACCCCCCTGAGTCCTCTCAGCGACACCTGCAGAGGGAATCCAGAGGCTCCCTCTGAACGTGACTGCCTGCTTCAAAGACCCGACGCCTGGTAGGGACACTGCACCCGCAGCCCCCAGGACCTGAAGGATCCGACCTCCAGTGCAGGAGTGACCCCCAGGTGGCCCTCTCCCTTGCCCAGGTGGTGGCTACCCCGAGGAGCCCCCCCCCTTGTCTGCCTGCATCGCTGAAGAGACCCCTTGGTCTCCCATTGAATCCTATTGCGAACCCGACGCCTGTTTGCACATTGCACCCGGCCGCCCCGTGCCGCTGAGGGTGTATTTTCTGTGCTGACTTGTGTCCCCCCTGGTGCCCTACAAAACCCCCCTGGTCTGCCCTCCGAAGACGTGGATACTTACCTGCTGGCAGACTGGAACCGGGGCACCCCCTTCTCCATTGAAGCCTATGCATTTTGTCTCTGGTGAGACTCCTGCCCTGCCAAGTGGTGCCCTATCCAGTACCTGGGGCCTTGGAAGGTGAAGCTGACAGAGCAAGACTGAAAATCCACACACAGACCTCTGTGCAGGGAAAATATTGACGCACCCTCTGAGATGCAGCTGAAAATCTACCCACCACCGGCTTCGTGGCAGAAATCGATGCTCCACTGGCATTGCGGGTGGAAGATCGAGGCACGCAGCTGGAGGAACGACGTGCAACACTCGCTGACGAATGCTGATAACGTCACAACCCACATTGGGCAGTTTTGCTGATATCGTGCAGCAAGATTTTTGACACAAACCTTGCTGGGCACAGAAAAACTACGCAATGCCTGCCCAGACCCGAGTGCTCGCCCTGGTAGATGCATCGCTCTCCTGCAGAGAGGAAAAACTACGCACACCAACCCGCCTGGCGAAGAAGAAACGACGCACGGTCTCGCTTGCGGGTGAGAAATCGACGCATCACTAACCTTTTTCGACGCACACTAGCCTGTGCATGTTATTTTGACGCTACCCAGGTACTTTTCAATGCTAACAGTGTTTTACCTGCTTACAAAAGGATTTAAGACTCTTCTGCTTTTAAAACTAATAACTTGACTTGTGTACGTTGGATTTTTGTAGTTTTGGTCTTGTTTTGTTTAGATAAATATTCCCCATTTTTCTAAACCTGTGTTGTGTCATTTTGTAGTGTTTTCACTGAGTTACTGTGTGTGTTGGTATCAATACTTTACACCTAGACTCTGAAGATAAGCCTGCCTGCTTGTGCCAAGCTACCAAGGGGGCAAGTGGGGCTTAACTGAGAGTGATTCTCCTTTACCCTGACTAGAGTGAGGGCCCTTGCTTGGACAGGGGGTAACCTGACTGTTATCCCAAGACCCAATTTCTAACACAGACCATTGAGTTTTGGGCTCATTGGGGCAAAACCCCACCTCTCTTCAGTACCCATCTCAAATAGATTTCACCTACTCACACAACTGGATTCCCAAGATTGACTCCTTGCCCATGACTCCGTGTCTAGTCAGCTACGAAGCCAGTCAATAGAGACTGAGAACTATCAGGACCCAGCTTCTCTATCGCCTGCCATTGCTAACCAGGGGACCCTAGTTACCTCATGGAATGTAGCTGGCTTTGTGAACAAACAAGAAACCAAAGGCTTAGAGAAATATGCAACACCTGCACACATAGTTTGTTTACAGGAAACTTGGGTCATCACGCAAATAGCGGTAGATGATTTTGTTTCTTTTAACACTGCTTCTGTCCCCTCCACTGTGGGTAGGGCTGAAGGAGGCCTGGTTAATCTCATCTCTATGACCTTCGCACTAAGGATTAAGGAAAGCCTATTAACCTCTCTTCACTACCAGCTCATTTTATTTACTATTGCTAATAGGATGGATATAATAGTTATATTTTACATAATGATCTGTTTGACTCTTTAAGGGTGGAGGGGGAAAAAGTGCTATAAAGAGACTTGGACCAGTTAGTTAATAGATGGAAAAAGGACCATTTCTAACTCTGGCTGGGATATTTTAATATAAGCCTATGCCCTACTATGTCAAAACTGCCATGTTGTTATAAAGACTTGACCAGGTGGTCCCTGGCACATTTTAGTCATAGTACGTACGGACTGACGCTTAATAATTCTGAATTTGGTGGTCCCATGACCGCCATGTTGATGGTCCAACTGCCAACAGCTTGGTGGAGCGGACCACCATAGTATAAGATTGGCAGCATAGGAAATAGGAGACCGCCAGCTGTCCGCTGCCACTGCGAGGCAACAGAGACCACTGCAGTCTTCTGGAGCGACAAACAAGCCAGCAGAGACCATGTTTCCACCAGACCTACTATGAGGTTACAAACCACCAATGTGACCGTACTGGTACAACCACCACAGAGCACCAGGCAGAAACGAGCAGTATAAAGGGAGACACTCACCTGCACACTGCAATACACATCCGGAGCCACCGTGGAGCCATACATCAATGTCATGTCTCTGCTCCTGCTCGCCAATAGACAACAAAATCAACGCCAACATGGACGATAACAAACACAAGTATACACACCTACCTGTATTTTATTTCTTTTTTTATTAAACTTGTACCACTAGCAAACGCATCCTAGGGGGCAGATGCCAAGGCTAGCACGTACACCTATTATTCATGACAAACACACTCACATACTGCAACATGGACACCCACACATTCACAACACGGACACTTAAGGCAGCACACACACACATTGCATGGCAATTACACACATATACACATGTCTACACAACTCTCAATCAGGGACATCACAACACACACACACACACACAGAGCAGCAACAACACAACTAATGCACATATACAAATAAATTCCACACACTCACACACAACACTGGCCAGGGACTGGCCACACATACAACACACATATACATCCATCTGCCATGGCACACACACAACACCAACATTAAACAACACTGCAATCAAAACACATACATAGAACAATGCAACAACATCTGCACAGCTGCGATGGGACCAACTGGACCATACGTGGAAGGAGGCTGTATTGGGACACATATTATGTCGAGCAAGGCCCCAAACAACATGTACACAGGAAATGGGCATAACTGGATATCAGAGACTACCAATACCAATAAAAATAACCAAGCATAGTCCTACAATGAGGGAAGGGTAAGGCAACAAAGCACACACAACCCACACTCCAGGGGACATACCATTACACCAACTAGCTGCCAGTAACACACACTTAAATGGACACATGCATACTCAAATGCTAAGCAAACTACCACAACTCCACACACTCCAGGTTTGCACTGACAAAAATAAAAAACACACACACCACATGTACACAGTACTCATATCAAGGGGACAAATCATACAGCGTACATGCCCACATCACATGACACAAAAAGAAACACATTCCACAAGCGCAACACAATGCCTTTACACCAGCATTCAATCTACATACACATATCCATCACACAAGACAAACCTTTCCCTCCAGGGACAACAGCACTGTACACAACCACACAGACTGCACAGAAAAACTTGACATGGAGCAGCAAGCAGCACAAACGCACACAACTAACTTCACACAAACATCATCATCTAGGAACATTGGAAACCTAGGGAAGAAAATGCAGAACAAAGGTGTAACACAAACTCCAACAGGTTGGGTTTATTTTTAGAAAAAAATGAATAATAAATAAACAAGTCTAAGGACATAGGCCAGTCTGATCATAGAAGTGCCAAAGGCATCATCCAGGCCCCAAGACTCAACTCCTCACAGCCAAATACCCTCCACAGGTAGGGGCTTCAAGGGGGCAGGCAGGCACCTCAGGGATTATCAGGAGGTTGGGGAGGGAGGTTTGCATTTTGGAGAGATGGACTTGGGTTTCGGTTTCGAGGGGGAGTTTTAGGTTTGGCCTTGTGATGGTGGGACCTTCTTCAGGGGTAGACTTCTTGACCAGGGAAGGGGCAGAGGAGGACTTGGAAATGGAAGGGATGGCCTTGGGGAGGGTAACTAAATATCTGGGGGTGGTATGGGGAGGGAAGAACAGGAGTAAGGTCAAGATCACAAAGGAACCATTTTTTAGATACACAGGGATGGTCATCCAGAAGGGGTGGGATTTGGAGGTTGAGGGAGTGGTTATATGACATGCTGAGGTTGATGTCTTGGGTGCATGTTTGTGGGAGGTGTGCTTTTGTGAGGTGGGTGTCTGTTGGGTGGGTGAGTGAGGGCGTTTATGTGTGTGGGGGGCTAAGGAGGGTTGGAGGTGCTGAGGGATGTCATGGTGGGTGGGAGGGTGTCTGTTGGGGTGGTGGCTGCAGGTATGGTGTATGTTCTGCATGTAGGTGTCACTGTAGTCAGGGTGTCAGTGGTGATGACAGGTGTGGTGGTTGGATCTGTGACTGTTGGCGCACTGTCAGCAGTTGTGCCAGGAGCCATGTGTGTGATGCTGGGGGGTGTCAGGGAAAGTCATGACTTTTGCTGTGTCTGCAGGTGGATGTTGTTTGTGTGTATGCCAGTGGTGTGTCTTGTGTTGCTTGTGTTTGTGTGCGCTAACAGTGCCTGTTGAGGTGGATGCATGCAAGCCTGTGTGTGTGCTTTGGGTGGGTTTGGAAATGGTGGATTTTGACTGGGAAAAGGAAGGTGGAGGGGGGATGGAAGACAAGGGGTGACTGGCTACCATCACTGTCAGACCAGAGCCTGAAATTATCTCTGTAGGCCAGAGATTGCTCTGTTAATGCCCTCCACAAACACATTGCTCTGTTGGATCTCGCTTGCCAGTCCCTGGATGGCATTCACAATGGCATTCGCAATGGCCGTCTGACCCACAGAGATCCAGCTCAGGAGTTTGATAGCCTCCTCACCAAGGGCAGCAGGGCTAACAGGGGCCGGGACAGACGTGCCTGTGGCAAAGGAGATGCTCACCCTCTTGCATGAGCGGGCACGGCCAACTTGGTGGGAAGCAACAGGGAGGGTGGTGTTGGGCAGCGGGATGGCAGACAAAGATGATACAGGGGTGGCCCAGATGGGTCCACCACCACGAGTGAGTGACTCCTGGATGAAGATGTTGATCCGGTCTGCCCTGCGGTCCTTCCGGACCACTGGGTTTCTCGCTGTCATTGGTCTTGTAATCTGAGGTCTCTTGGCCAGATGCTTCCATGCTTGGTGTTGCCCTGTCTCCTTCGCCTGCCGGAGCTGTTGGTGTAACAAAAAAAAGTAAGTATGAAGACAGTGCAATTACAAATCAGAGAGACAAAAAAAGCTATCATGTCAACTAACCCCCGGAGGAAGTGACAGCAAAAACATGCATCCCATCTGGAATCCCAAAAGAAACACATTAGCAATTTCTGGTGCAACATAACTACAATGGCATGGATAAAGTTTAGCTAGTACCCCAACTATACCACAACTAGGTGACTACTCCACAGCAAATGTGTGCAACATTCAGCACACCACATGGAACCAGTAGCCCATCTATGGATCCCTCTATAAGGTACACTAACAATTACACTGACACAAGTCTGCATACACATTGAATTTGCACTGGACAACTGATGGTGCTAAGGAAAGCCAATCAACAATGCTTAAATCATGCCATGCCTGGGTTAGGTGACATGGAAACATCCATTTCACGAGGGACACAACACAACAAGATACAGCTCCACAAGTCACACTTTACCAAAATGAGTCAAGGCTGCTTTTTGCCAGGCTCACTCAGATGTGGCACACATCTGAAGTTTCAACATACTACATGGAAGACAAGTCCCAGAGCTCATGGAGAAATGTCTCCTGAATACACACGTGAATGGTCTAGTAAGACCCAGGATAGGCCCCACAAACTTCACCCACTCATTTACATCTGTATGTCTGAGTGTGTCTGTAGTAGATAACTTTACAGTGCAGGAAGGAGGGCTACAGACCATGCAATCATTATCCGAAGAACACTATATTGTTCTAAAATGATAGACAACATTACTACCTACTTCACAGACATGGTAAGCATGGCCTCTATCTGTGGGGAATCACTGACCCGAAATACATGTAGTGCTGACATCACTACAAGTAAATCCAGGATGCATTCATACAGTCAGGGGACCTTCAAACATCATACCACATCAAGGGTACAAATCATCATCAAGTGGATCAACACCCTGCCCCTACCTGTCATGTCCATCATGCCCACTGCTGTTACACATGTCTTACAAAATACTATGAGGCATGAATGAATCTGTCTGACTACGTATGAAGGTGACACAGTCCTGTATGGGACATCACAGTAAATGGACAACCATTGCAGATGTTTCATGACTACAACAGGACCCCATGGACACATATGTGAGGGATCTGGGATATCATGCCATCCCCATGGCTACCACATGCCTACATCTCATCCATAGATATGTACCATATTGGAAATGGACCAGAAGCAGACACGTAGGCACAAGGCATGTTGGCTACACTGATGACACATCACCCATGACAATGCACATTTCCCACTTACAAAGGGGAAGTCCCTTTCTACAGCTGCCAAGACATTTGCCATGTAAGTCATGTCACATGTATGGTGGACACCCATGCATCACAGACTGCTATGAGGCACAAGCACACAAAATACAATGGAGATAATTTACCCTGGGTTGCAGATATTAACTGACACATACCACAAGACACATGACAGAGAACACTGACCCACATCCTACTCACCTTTAGACTATAACATTTGTCTGAAGTGGTTCCTGTGGGCAAAGCTGCACTCAGTTACACATCAGAAGTGTTTTTGCAACACTTTGCTGGCCACCTCACACTGACATATGTGCTCAACCCTGGACAATTATACTGAGGATTTGTTCTGTAGCCATTTTAGTTATAGTTTCATGCACTTTATTTTAGCACACTAGGCCTGCTGCTGTTCACTTTTACCTAGATATATTTTATTCCGCTACATTTGCGGTCTTGTTTTATTTTTCTCTATCTAGCTATTCTTTGCTTAGGCCAGCACCACGTTCTTAAACAAGACATTCTTGTTCATTCTATGCGTCTCTGTCAGGATACTTCAATTTGATTTCCTCAGAAGCAGAAGATAACTCCTAAGTCCCGACCCGAGCTACTCACAACAAATTTTAATCCTTCATGCTGAGTACCCCGGAGGGGGAAAGGGGAATGGGATTGTAGAGAGACTGCCACAGAGATGATGAACGTCAGTACTCAGGGCCTGATTCTAACTTTGGAGGACGGTGTTAAACCGTCCCAAAAGTGGCGGATATACCACCTACCGTATTACGAGTCCATTATATCCTATGGAACTCGTAATACGGTAGGTGGTATATCCGCCACTTTTGGGACGGTTTAACACCGTCCTCCAAAGTTAGAATCAGGCCCTCAGTCTGCCTCTTCACGTCTAAGATTGGATGCAGCACCTGCAAGAGTCACAGTCGCAATTACTAGGGACATACAACATCAGTTTTACACTTTCTACTCTTAACACTTAATTCTCTTTAATTTTATTATTTCTTCACTCACCCCGAGTTCTCTGTAGCCTAGCTTCTCTCTATGAATGATAAGCTCTTCTTAACAATGCTTATTACAGATTCTGGAAGAACTTCTCAACCTTTGTTAGAGATTGGTTTTATGTTGCTATATATATATATATATATATGTATAGTTGCTGATAATGCGTTCTCCAAATCAGCTGATGCTAGTTGGTTTCTACTTTACATTAGAGAGTTCAATTACGTTTATTGCATTGGTAATTATTGCTTGTGAAAGTTTGTTTCTCCTGTCTTATTTTGACTTCTGTCAATACTTGTATTTGCAAATGCTTGTTTATTAAAGTTTGTTTCTTCTTTCTTACTTTGACATCTGTTGATAACTTGTATTTGTAAATGCTTTTTATTAAAGTTAGTTTCTCCTTTCTTACTTCGACATCTGTCGATAACTTGTATTTGTAAATGCTTGTTTATTAAAGTTTGTTTCTCTTTTAAACTCTACTTTGGTTTATTACCGTTGCATTTGTAAATGCTTGCTTGTTAAAGTTCGTTTTTCTATTGACTTTGGTATCTTAAACAGGAACCTTGTAAACATAAGGTTTATTCATACTTTAAACCCTGTAGCCTTGCCAAACCTACACTGGAACGGTCTACTATCAAACTCCTCGAATAAACCTTGACAATATTTATCACGTTTTCTGTAAAATAGTCTTCAAGTGTAATTTTACCTCACAGGAGTTTCTGCTCTGAAGCGCGCTCTCTCACCACACAGCTGATTCCTGTCAGACCTCAGTTGAAGTGCGAAGCTTCCAGCTGGTGAGCTCGTAACCAAGCAACCAACCGATTGCAAGACTAGAACTGTAACTAACCTTCAGGACTCACGACGGCCATCTTGAATCTTCTCTTCTTGATTCTTCCTTTGAAATAAGCACAAGATTATCTGCAAACCTTCTTCCAGTTTGGGATTTGCTGTCTCCACTGAGGATATCTCTTTGCTTTTCTCAATCATTTCTTTGATTTGATTTGGCAAGTTTGTGTGGTCATGACAGTCTCTCAAGGCTGCAGTAAGATAGGTTGCCGATAAACGTGGTAACAATTTTGTCTCTGGTATTCATTGAAACATATACATCCTTACGTACGGACATTTTCTCAGAACATCAATTGTTTTATTATAAAAACACTTCCCTGTCCCATGCACGCTAGAGGAAGATTCCAGCCAGATGACCACGACTGTATGCTGATTGCTGAATGCTTCGCTACAGATGCTTATGCAGACTTCAAGCCTTTGCTCAGGTATGGGGGATTATGTCTTCCCAGGGGAACCGGAAGGGCAGAACTAGTGCTTAACACGCTGTGCTCTAATATAGCCTAGGTAGGAATTAGTCTATGACTCTAGTGACAATATGGTTATTTCTATGCTTCACTCTCCTTGTCACAATTTTAATCCTGTCATGCTTTATCGTCATGGTTATTTCAGTACATGCTTTATTATCTAAGATGCAGTTGCTTCATTAAAACCTTATTGAAACATATACTGCCTCTGCTTGTCATTGTATATGTGAGACTAATGTAACTGAGAGAAACGGATGAGATCTGAGTGACTACAATTTTCCCGAGGAGTCAATTGTGTCATGCGCTCGGCTGCCCAATCATCCCTGCTCTCGGGTAGAGATGAGGCACTGCTAGTTAGCTGGAGCAAAACCCGGACTGGGGCGACAGGTGTCACCTGTAGTGGGTAAGACTCAGCGTCCCACACCACAGGCGATTCTGCCGCTCAAATCCAGTAGTCTCATTGGAATAATGAGAGCCTACACGACAGATTCCCCATAGTAAAGTACCAGGTCCCAACTCCTAAAGGATGAGGTCAACGGTTGGGAACACATGGCCCTTCTCCACAAATCGGATGCCAGAAGAAATGTAACACATGACACATGCCACATTTTCCGGGGGAGTAGTCTGTCCCTCACTCAATCACTTGGCAAAGGGGCAAGCATATCATACCTATTTGCATTTACCCCCTTGTGGTTGGTGTACTGCCCTCAAAAGCCCTTCCAGGGCTGGATAGGCCACCACCAAAATGTGGACCATTAAGGGGGTCATTGTCCGACGGGCACCCTATCCTCGTTGGGAGGATATCCCCAGCTGGGCCTCTGAGTTCCTTCGGGCCCAGAGTCTCAGGTCCTCCCACCTCTCCTAACAGTGTTCACTCCGCTGACTGTAGACCCCTGGGCCTGCACCTTCTTGGCGATGGCTCTCCATATGCACTTCTTCTGATGGGCATCGACCTGCATGGATGCATAAAAACAAGGCAAGAAATAATGTCCATAAGTCCAATGAAAAAATGGCAGAGTCACATAGATGCCAGTGTACCAAGCCCAGAACATCCTGCCTTAACCTTCCAATCCACCTGTGCACATAGCAGTCATTGTACACAGGGTCATGACTGCAAACACTCCCCATTTGGGTGCACTAGATACCCCACAGCTCAGGCCCTCCACTGACCAGCTGTCAAAACTGTAACTTTTATGAATCATGACATGATCACCTGACATTGATTAGGTGCAAGATGGAACACATCCCAAAAAGTGGCAAGTGGCAAGTGATAGTTACAGCTCACTGCAAACAATGCACACAAAGATACACAACCTCCAAATATCACATGCTGCTAAAAGTCATGAGAGGTAACAACAAACCTACTGACGGGCCCATTGTGTTTTGACCACATTGAAGGGAGTGACAGGTCGAGCATGCATAGAGGCAATCCTGTCCATGTGTGACATGTGCTGAGACAGATACTGGCACATGCTACTTCAGGGGCCGGGAGTTTTCAGTGTCACATCAACCAGTAGCTACATACATCCACACTTGTGGACACAGAAACTGTGACACTGTAGGGAGATACCTGACCCTGCATTGTACACGTCCAACTTCATAAACATGGAGTCCACCATCAGAGCACATTACACAACAACACATTGTTTTCAGATGTGCAATGTTGGAAATTAAAGGCGCATGTACTGGACACATCAGAGCTGTAAGGTAGAGACAATGGGGCTGAGTGATCAAGGGAGCCGTAAAGGCCATCTAACACACAATGTCAAAAATGCAATGAGCAGATTAGACACATATGATGAGCCTGTACCCAATGCAAATCCCATGGAGATGAGCGGACATTGGCCTAAGAAGCTCTAGATAGGCAGAGAGGCATGAAATGACACCATCACATGCTGTCCAGGGAATCTGGGAGTGGGCACAGTGTCACAATTGCAGTGCAAAAGGCAAACTTATACCAGGACATATGTCAAGTTTTCCAGTGGGCAAAAATACACAGGCACTATTATTGTCAGGCTGAGCAGACAGACCAACACATCATACCATGTCCTGCTAATCACGTGCAACAGAGTAAATTATGTAGTCCATAGCCAATTTGCAATGCATGCCTATGTCCAAATCTGAGGGGCATAGTGAGTCAGTACCTGGCTTTAGTAAAACAGTTTAAAAGGCCACATGTGGCCACAGACCTATGTGTAAACAATGTATAAACACAAATGGGACACAACTCACACACATGTTGCCATACAGCCACATGTGACTACATTTTACAGACTTTTCTGGAACAATTTCAATAGGGATGGCTGTCATGGCAAATCATCTAGCCATGTGCATCCAGTGCAACTTGGGTCAGGAAACCCTCAATTCACACTAAATACATTTTCTCACAACTTCAAACCTTTCACTTGACATGGATACCCGCCACTCAGTCAACCATCCATACACATTTACGTCATAAAATAGGTCTTTGCAGACACCAGCTGACTAACAGGGCTTAAAAACAGGCCAAAGAAAGCTGAAATAGGTAGAGGTAGATGGAAAGTGTGCACGTGGTACACTTACCTGCTCCTCTGGTGCATCATAAAGCTGGCACTTCATTTTTACAGCGGCACACATAACATGTGATATCACGTATCAAATATGTTACATGTTAAATGTAAGGGACAGATTGAGTGACTGACTTTTTTGTTTTTTGACCCACATAGGGACCCTTGGAGGAGACGGATCAGACACCCATCTGTGTACCGTCCACTTGCTGACTTGCAGACCATAGAGGACAGATTAGTGATTCAGATCTACTGCATTGATAGGTAGACAATCATGGATCTTTGTCGTCAGTTGGAGCCAGATCTGATGCCAGCCATTTGTCATTCAAATAGCATACCACCCTTGTACAAGTCATGTCAGTGTTGCACTTCCTGGCCACAGGGTCCTTCCAAAATACAGTGTCCCTATTTGCCTGGATGTCCCAGCCTATGTTCAGTATGGTATTGAAGGATGTCCTCTCAGCACTGTTGAAACACCTTGACAACTACATCCGGTTTCCTCAGTGTGAGGATTTTGCACATGAGAAAGCAGAATTCTATGGTTTGGTACACATCGCACATGTTGTTAGAGCTCTTGATGGTACCCATGTAGCCTTGACTCTACCGCTTGGCACCTAACAGGTCAATCGGATCAGGAAAAGCTTCCATTCTATCAATGTTCAAGTCATGTTTGGTGGACCTCCACATTTTCCAAGTCTGTGCTCGGTACCCGGGCTCAGTCCATGATACCATCCTTATGCAGAGCAGTGCTATTCCACAGCTGATGACACAGCTATACCCAGAGAGGGAATAGCTGGTTGGTAAGTGTGTGTGTATGTATCATGTCTGCTGTTAATGACACTTTGCTCTGTACTCATGGTTGTACACAGGGGATTCTACATTCCCAAATCATCCTTGGTTGTTGACACCAGTGAGAAACACAACTACGCCAGGGGATGTCCACTTCAATGAGGCACATGGGAGAACACGCTGCGTTGTGGAGCGGGATTTTGGTCTCCTGAATTCAAGATTCCGTAGTATTGACAAAACAGGTAGAGCCCTCCTCTACTCACCCGCAAACAATTGTAAGATCATTGTAGCCTGCTGCATGCTCCATAACCTTGCCCTGAGAAGGAACATCCCTGATGAGGGGGAGCTGGCAGTGCCAAGGGGTAAGAATCCAGAAATGCCAAGTGAGGATGACAGTGATGAGGATGAAGGTGGAGTCATATGGGCAGATCTCATCAATCAGTACTTCACCTGAGTGTAAGTACCTGATATACTGTGATTACTCAAAGTGCATGGGGTACTGTACGGGCCATGTGAAAAGTATGTCTCTTATCGTGAGACTGGACACTTTATGCAATGCATTATGGAGCCACGGTTGGCTGGCTACATCAGACTTGAAGATGTCCCTCTCTTGAGCATTCCCTTTGATTTGTGCAGTCGTAGTGCACTGTCAGTGAAATTACAGAAGATGTGAATTAGATTTGTGTTTTATGAATGCCTTTGCTTCCCTAAACTCCTTGTATGTGACTTTTTCCTTCTACATCTTATCCCCGTACCATCGTCAAGTGTCACAACATTTGAAGTACAAAGTCTAGTGTCCTACTATCCTGGAAAATGGCAAGTGTTTGTAGAACAGTCAACACAGTGAATCTGTGGCACACAAAAGAGTTCCATCAGAAAGAGGTTACTTCTTGGTAGTGGTTGAGGTCTTGCAATCCGCACCTCCTGGATGCTTGGGTAGACTTTCCCACTTGCGGGGGGGCTCTTCAGCTACAGAGGCAGGGGTGTCTTAGATAGGTTCTTCCCGGGCAGGGCCTCCTTTCCACTCGCTCCCCCAGATGTTGAAGGGGATGATGTTAGGGGGCCAGGGGAAGGGGTGTGTTGTTGCCCCCCTATCCCTGCTTAGGGTGGTGTTGATGTTCCTCGGCACCCCCGTTAGGGAGGCCAAAGTGGCATTGTGGGCCTCCCTCTGTTGTAAGATTTCATGGTAGTAATTCCTCTGCAGCTCTTTGACCTCCCTGAATTCAATAGGTAGCTGGCCCATCACGCCTTGGGACTGTTGGTATGCTCCCAAGACTTGTATGATGGTGTCCTGGCCAGACCCATTATCAGTCACCTCATGCCACTGGCCCACACCATCTCTCCCATGCACCCTACCACAATGTGCCTGCTCCCTTGGCACAGTTTCCCTCCTACCACTGGGTCCAGGTCCATCATTGTCTGACGTGTCCAGATGAGAATAGGTACCTGGACTGGGGTAATACAATGGTTGAATCTGTCCTTGGGACACATACTAGGGGGTGAATGGTTGCCTGAGATGTTGATACAACAGGGCTGGGAGAAGTCAATGTGGTCATTGTGAGGCTGACTGGTGACATCTGACCAGGTATCCCAGATGGCACAGCACTGTCCTCAATGTCCACACGTCCAGCAATTGTATCCTCACTGAGGGCTTCATCTGGGGGGGGAGTAGCAGTCTCTGGAGGGAGCTCCATGTTCCCAATCACAGACAGCCCTGTTGAAGTGATGGACAAGATGTTACAGGTTGTATTGTGGCATGTACCTTCAACTGTTTACAGTGACATTTGTATCAAGGCAAATACACATTGGCTTTGCATTTCTCCCCTTGTGTGCGAGACACACCTGCTATCAACTGCATAGACCTGACATTAGAGGTGATGATAAATCCTATCTCAATTCACCTGGCTACAGGTTGTGTGAGTATCTTGGTTCTTGGGTGACTGTTCATGGACTCCTATGATTCCAGCAGTGCAGTGAAATCAGTGACTGGGCAGGATGTGGTTTAGGTCATCTTGGGACCTAGTAGACTGTCATTCTTGCAGACCCAGGACAATGTAGTTGAACATGTTACTTGTCAACAAGTGGTCAGTGCATTGTGTATTTGTATACTGCCACATGAATTTAGATGCAGCATTCTCGTACCTTTGTTAGTCTTTCATTGAGTTTGCATGCAGGTTAGGCTGTCCATATTATCCACACTATTTTCATCTTGGCTTATCTATTCAAGATGGAGCTAGTTGATTAGGCACATCACGGAGTGTACCATGATCGGTATGTTGGCCCCTCCCTGGTAGCTAAAGTTCATTAGAACATTGGAATGTTGGAAGCTCCATTGAAAACAATGGAGTGCTGCAGGCTTTTACTGGCCGGTAAAAGCCCGCAGCGCCAACATTCCAATGTTCGCTTTGTTCACAGCAACAGCTGTGAACAAAGCCTCACGGAGCCCGAGGGGATTTTAATCCCCTCGGGCTCCGTGAACATTTTTTTTTTTAATAGAACATTCTGCCCTGAGTGGCAGAATGTTCTAATAGCCTTAGAATCCGCCGTAGCGGGCTCTACTGGCTATTAAAGTCCCTCTCCCTTGTTAAATGCCCTTGCCTTCGGCTCGGGCATTTAACGTGGGGAGCGGGCCTTTAATAGCCGGTAGAGCCCGCTATGGCGGGTTCTAAGGCTATATTAGAGAATTGACATACAGCAACACAATGTCATTGTGGACACAGGCCTGGTGATTGGAATTTCAGCAACTGGCTCTCCTGGGCTTTTATGTAATGTCATACCAATTACTACAGAAAGCATAAATAAGTCATAATGTCAGGTAAGTGCATTTTTATTGTGCGTGGGTGGGAGGACGTTAGTACAGATGCACATTGGCAGGTATTTTTTCTTTGGGTAGACAGTGCCTGCCGGCCTGATCATTGCTGTCCCCACACAGTATACAGATGGGATCCCTCAGGTGAGTAAAGTTCAGTAGCTGAGTAGTGAGAGAAGGGTCATTGTAGGTGAGTACCCTGTTGTGGCTGAGTGAATTGACATTCCCAGTGCCTTCTGGCCTTAGCATTGCTGTCATGGTCTGTCCTCCCCACACAGTGTAGAGATGGGATTCCCTCAGGTGAGTACAGTTCAGTAGCTGAGAAGAGGGAGAACGGTCATAGTAGGTGAGTACACAGTTATAGCTGAGTGGAGTGACATACGAAGTGCCTTCTGGCCTTAGTATTGCTGTTTTTGCCTGTCCTCACCACACAGTATACAGATGGGATGCCCTGAGGTGAGTACTGTTCAGTAGCTGAGTAGAGGAAGAAGGGTCATAATAGGTGACTACACCATTGTGGAGTGCAATGACATTCCCAGTCCCTTCTGGCCTTAGCATTGCTGTCATGGCCTGTCATACCCACTCAGTATCCATTTAAATTCCTCTCAGTTTGGTACACTCCAATGTGGAGTTGTTAATGGTGGAAATTCTTTGAAGGGTACTGTGATCTGGAATTGATGATAGTAGCATGGTGCCTGATGGGAGTTGTAGTGTTATCTATCCATGAGGTACACTGGTATGTTATTACTCCAGGTGGGTCTCATTAAAATGTTGAAGGCCAGACAGGGGTCTATGGAAAGGTGGACACTGAGCTTTTGAGTGGGATGACATTGTAGGTGGCTAAAGGTGAGCAGTGGGCATGCATGACATTACATTTGGAGGACACAATTTTGTAGTTGTGTCTTATCTGACTTGACTCCCCCAGGTATTCCTGTCAAGCCCTCAGCATGCAGGATGGCCAGGACCTTCTTTTCCCATGATGTGAACTGTCGGGGAGGAGGTCATGGACCACCACCAGTCTTGTGTGCCGCCAGCTGGTGCCTGACGGCCATGGAACTCACCTTCCACCTGAGGTCATTCCACCTCTTCTAGATGTCATCCCATGTGCGTGGGTAGCTGCCTACAGAATTAACTCTGCCAACTATTCTTTGCCATATTTCCAAACGATAGTAGTCTGCTGGTCTTAGCTCCAAATATATGTGGCTCTATTTTAACAATTTCATCCACCATGACCCTTGACTCCCCATCGGTGAGTTGTGGGTGCTTTCATGGTGACATGATGGTTTAATAAAAGTGAGGGAATAGGAAAAAACAATAAATTAGTAGGTGCTGTGTGATGAGTGGGTGGGAGCAATGAAGTGTGTGATAGTGTGCAGATATGTGTTTGGGGGTGCAGTGCGGATGTGGGATCTGTGGCTTATGTGAGGTGGAGGGATGCCTATACTATTGTTTGGACTACTGCTGTTGTGTTTTGCATTGTGGAGGCAAGGGATTGTGTTGTGTGAAGAGATGTGTTTTATAGTGTGGCTGGTGGTTGTGTCGAGAGTGTATTTGTGTGTCAGCTGTGCTATTTTCAAATCTATCCAAGGTGGTGTATTGTATTACTGTGGGGACCACCAACCCCCATGGTTCTCACCGCCATTGGTAGACCTCTATGGCTAGACCTCCATGGATATTTTCAAGTAGTATTTTGTAATAGGTTCGGTGGTTGGTTGTCCCGGTGATCCGACCGCCTCTTTCCCGCCCTCCAGGGTCCTGGTGTATTCAGGATTTTGGTTGTCTTTTGGTGGGCGTGGCTGGGTAACTCGTAATACAGCGGTCTGTATGACCACCAACATGGCGGTCTTTTGGCCGCCGTCACCGCCGTGGTCTTGCAGTCAGCCCACCAAACTTGTAATGAGGCCCTCAATAATTAAATATAACTTAAAAATTGCAGAGCATCGTAACTCCAGAAGTGGAGCACAGCTCTTCATTTTCACAGGAAGAGGTAGTAACACCAATATTGATCAGATTATTACCATGGATAGCGACAGGATCACTGCATCCGATTGCTGTGTGGGGTCTGTATGTAGAAGTAATCACAACCCTGTGTCCTTAATTTTAAAGCTCAACCTGCCATTCAGTCAGGATCCTTTGTGTTCAGAGAAAATATTGTTTTAAAAATATTGAGTTGCAGAGATATTGAGTATTAAATATTGTGACACAGAAATATCGGGAGCAAAAATATTGCTGATAAAATTATCAATGTTTTAAGGTAAGAAATATTGGGGGTGATTCTCACCCTGGCGGGCGGCGGAGGCTGCCCGCCAGAGTTCCCCCCTCCAAAATACCGCTCCGCGGTCGAAAGACCGCTGAGGGTATTTTGGGTTTTGCACTGGGCTGGCGGGCGACCGCCAAAAGGCCGCCCGCCAGCCCAGTGCAAAACACCCTTCCCACGAGGACGTCGGCTCAGAATTGAGCCGGCGGAGTGGGAAGGTGCGACGGGTGCAGTTGCACCCGTCGCGAATTTCAGTGTCTGCAAAGCAGACACTGAAATTCTTTTTGGGGCCCTCTTACGGGGGCCCCGCGACACCCCATACCGCCATCCTGTTCCTGGCGGGAGAACCGCCAGGAACAGGATGGCGGTATGGGGTGTCAGAATCCTCCATGGCGGCGCAGCTTGCTGCGCCGCCATGGAGGATTCATTTGGGCAGCGGAAAACCGGCGGGAGACCGCCGGTTTTCCACTTCTGACCGCGGCCGAACCGCCGCGGTCAGAATGCCCAGAGGGGCACCGCCAGCCTGTTGGCGGTGCCCCCGTCATTTTAGCCCTGGCGGTCTTGGACCGCCAGGGTTAGAATGACCCCCATTATTTTTTGAAGTTTCGTTATGTGTTTGAATAATATTTTCATTTTCCATGTGTTATATTGTTTGTATAATTGCTGTTTATGTTTTCAAATATAGTTTGTAATTTTAAGGTATTTGTGTTTTAAATTTCATTGTAAAATAGTATTTTATAGTGTCCTACCAGGTTGTGAGGTTTGTAGGGAGAAAGCGTGGGAAGTTAATTAACTATAATTAACTTATATTTTTTTTATAAATATTAATTATTTATTTGATAAATAAGTTTGTAATTTGTTCAAATAATATATTTTTTAAATTACATTTTAAGTGCAGGTTGTTGGGTTTGCAGGAGTACAGGATGGACGTTAATTAATTTATAAATAATACCTTATTTATAAATGATTATTTATTGAATTGTTAGTTAATTATGTAACTTGTGTAATTATTATAATTGTTTATTTACATTTTAGGTATGGGTTGTTGGGTGTGTAGGGGAATAGGGTGGGAAGTTAATCAAATAACAATTGATTAATTATAAAATATTTATTTATAATGAATTGCTCATTAATTATGTAAGTTGTGTAATTATTATAATATTTTAATTGTAGATATATGTTTAATGTGCTACTACTGTGTGGGAATTTAACAGTGTGGGAATTTAATAAAATAATTATACAATAATATGTTTGTCATATATAAATTATTTAAAACAACTAACATTATTTTAATTGTTTAATAGTTTTTAATGAACATATTTATTTTTATGTTAATAGTTTTATAATTTTCTGAAATTAATATATTTTATTAATACAAAGTATGTGTTTGAAGTGAGGTATTTTCCCTACTGTTGCACAGACTGGAGTGGGAATAGTAAATTTTACCCCTCCTAAGTGCAATGCTTTCCCTACTGTTGCACCGACTCAAGCAGGAATAATACATTTTACCACTCCTGAGTCTAATGCTTTCCCTATTGTTGCACAGACTGGAGTGGGAATAGTAGATTTTACCCCTCCTGAGTCCAATGCTTTCCCTACTGTTGTACAGACTGTTCTAGGAACAGTCAATTTTAGCCCTTCAGAGTCCAACACTTTCCCTACTGTTGCACTGACTGGAGTGGGAATATTACATTTTACTCTTCCTTAGTCCAACACTTTCTCTACTGTTGCAAAGACTGGAGTGGGAATAGCAGATTTTACCCCTTGTGATTCCAATGCTTTCCCTTCTGTTGTACAGACTGGAGTGGGAATAATAAATTTTAGCCCTCCTGAGTCCAACAGTTATTATATAAAGTAAAATTATTCTTTTATTAATAGTTTTACATTATATTTGTGAAGATAAAGATACACACATACATTTTTGTGTGTTTGTTTAAATAAGTATATATTTATATATATTTTCTATATTATTTAAATATATTTATTTTACATTATATCAGTGTTACATGTTAATATATTTAATGTTTACTATTTTAACTACATATCTTTTAAAAAATTCAATTTTTGTACATATTCTTCAATATCAATATAAAAATATTTTTTTTCAATATTTTTGTATTTTCAATTATAAATATAGTATAATGATATTTTTGTTCAAAATATTTTTGTATCCCAATATTTAGGGTTTCAATATTTTGTCAATGAACCGTGAATAACTTCCTACCTGGTGGCATGAATGGGATGAAATTTAAATGGGCAGACCTAAACCCTGTACGTTTCTTAAAGGAATTAGTTGAAGAGAACCAGGCCCATTTTATGAGTGCCTTATGCACGATTGTAAATCATGTGCAGTCTCAGGATGCCCACATTCATATTTTTTGCTCTGTTAAACTCCTGACTGAGAGGCCTAAACAGCATAACAAGGCAAGAAAGGGATAGTTTAACAGTCAGTGCACAAAGGCCAGATGCAACCTGCTAAATATTTTTAATCACCTCCTCAGGGATTCCCAGGCAGTCAACGATTGCTAGAGCCAGGTATAATAAAGTTGTCAGCAAAAGAAAGAAAGAACTACAGAAGAAAGCATGTGCTAACCTCAAACAGGCAGCAGAAACAAAGGACAACATCTCTTTTGGAGAACGATAAACACACCTCTGTTCACCAAGGGAATCAGTCCAGATTTAGATTCCTCCATTTACCCGGTGCATTCGGGTGGAGAACTTTGGCACAATATTTCACACTGTGGACTTGGAGGGTAGAGAACCTAAGCCCATGATTGGGGGAATTGTATCCCCAATTACTTTTACTATTAAAGAGGTGAAGCAGGCAATAGTTCAAATTCCCTTAGAAAAGGCTCCTGGCACAGATGGGGTTCCAATGGACCTATTCTAATTCTTGATTTATGGGCTCCATTTCTCTCCAAAGTCCTCAAGGCTGCGGGGGCTGGGCATGTCTCCCTCTCCTGGTGTACCTCACTTATAATACCGATCTTCAAGAAGAGCTCCAGGATCGACCCTAAATCTTGTCACCCTATATCCCTACTTGACTCTATGGCTAAATTGTTGGGCAGAGTCCTGTTAGAAAGACTAGAGGGCTGGGCAGAAAATAGAAAGGTCCTGACTGATGTACAACTTAGGTTTAGGGAAGAGCTGAGGACAGTAGAACAATCACTTAATCTGAACTTGCTTATGGGGAATTATATACAGGCGAAGGGATGGTCAACTATTCATATGTTTTGTGGATCTAAGCTGTGCTTTTGATTTTGTTATTCATGCTAAACTGTGAGACTGTATGGATAAAATGGGGGCTCCCAATGAAATCATCTCATTGTTGGCTCATTGATATAGTAATTTGACAGCTAGGGTTTGCTATGGATCACTGGACAAACTAACAATGCAAATTCCTATTGGGAGAGGTGTAAGACAGGGTTGCGTGTTGGCTCCTTTACTTTTTTCGTTGAGTATCAACGAAATGAATGAAACGCTCCAGGTGGTTCAGGTAGACACCCCGAGGGTTGTAAAATTGCAAATTCTGATCCTATTATACGTTGATGATGCAGCGCTAATCACACTTAACCCCGAAAGTCTACAGGTAGGAATTTACTCCTTCTCACACTTTATGGATGAGAGGGGCATGAAGATTAACATAGCTAAAACATTCACTATGTGCTGTGCCAGGCCAAAATAACCGATAATTCCTTTTACATTAGGGGGAAAAGTTAGAGAACATTAAGGTTTTAGTTATCTGGGGGTTCAGGTGCCTTCAAAAGTGGAGTGGAAGCGCCATCAAGAAATCTGTGTTTCACATATGCTAAGGATTAATGATGACCTTCTAGGGTTCACCAGGAAATTAGGCAAGAAACCAATCTGGGAACTATTGACCCTATAGAATACCAAAAACTATACCAGTGGTCACTTACAGCGTAGGGATTTGGGCAATGGGTGATAATAGGGTCCTCCAATCACAGAAGACTACATTTCTGAGGCAACTACCGGCTGTACCCTACTCAACCGTAGACGCTATTGTTCACTAGGAACTGGGATTAAATATTATTTCTGATATTTTAGCTAGTAACCCCATTTTATTGTGGCGATCCGTGCAGACAAAACAAGAGACCTATTTTACTAGATTTGTTGTTAAGCACTGTTTAGGGCGTGATGGTGTCCATAACATTCCATGGCTAAGTTCTATTAGACAACAGGTACAGGGCTTGGAACACATGGGGAGGGATTTATGGGTCTATCCAGAGGATGTTAGAGGGCACTTAAAGTGGGATTTGACAAACTGTGTTTAAGGCCTGCCAAGAAAGTAGGGCAAAGCTTTATGCTAACAAAGAAATGGTGGCCCAGTATCTATCACCTAATGAGAAACCTGGATGTATGAGGTACCTTACTCTTATTCATTATACACACCATAGATATCTTTTAACACATTTTTGCCTTCTCACATGTAACTATAAAACGACCCTTCCAAAGAAATACAGGTTGGGGACTCATTATGCAGAAATGCCCGTGATAGATGGCTGGAATAATCTACAATGTACATCGGACTTTTTGGTAGGTTTTTTCTTGCACCAAGGAAATTTTACTTAAAGACTTTTAAAAGAAAGAAATGTTTATTATCAGGCCGCTTTAAAATATTTATATAATCTTAGTGATTTATTTATGAGGTATAGACTTGCAAATGTTCCTTTCAAAGGCACCCTGGATTAGAGAAACACTGACTGATGAAGGAATGTTATTGATTTAGTTTAAGCTTTCTGTTATTTAAAAACAGCCCCAGGCTATGGAGTGTAGATTATCTAAGAACAAGTTATAGTGGGGGTGGCATTTTATGACCGCTCGTCTTTTGTAATCTAAATGATTTCTGGTTTTATTTTATCTTTTGGGGTCCCAGCAATTATGATATGTGATGTTGTGCTGCTTTTACAGGTTATTTATTTGAACCGAATACAGATATTGATAATGATCAATACTGTTTATCTTTCACAAATCTTGAACTATTCTGAATTTCCCATTGGGCTTCTGTAAACCTATAATAGGTGAACTGCAAGGACTCGCGACTATTTGTCTCAAAATCTCATTCTTCAACATACTTCAATTATTGGAGTTATTCCTGCCACTATCTCTGGGGTCAAATGATATAGTGGTGTTCTCAGTGAAGCTGCATTTGGATTTACTGTAATATGGACTGGATTTACACCTTTTATTAACCTAATTTATTTTCCAGTAAGACTCCATATTTCTGGTTTTACAGTCTCTTTCAAATCAGGGGGCAATTCCTCTATTGTTCTCACTGGATGAAGCCCTACAGCATCTTGTTGAGCTAGCTTGAATTCCACATCTTCATCATGGGTCTGAAACTCTACTCCACCTGGTGTACAACAGATTGCGCAATTTAACTTGTACAATAAATCACGTCCTATCAGGTTTACAGAACTCAAATCATTTCCAATGTTAGAATTGGGGTCTCTAGTTGGCAGTGGTTTTCACCCTGTCCAAGAAGGGGCCCTCATTCTAGTCGGGGTAAGGGAGCTACACAGTGAATATAACCCCTGCTCACCCTCTTGGTAGCTTGGCACGAGAAGTCAGGCTCATCTCAGAGACAATGTATGAAGTATCTGTACCCACACACGCAATAACACTGTGGAAACACCACAAAAGTCCTCAACATTAGTTTAAGAAAAATAGCTCATTTTTATCTGAGTTAATCAAGATGAAAATGACAAACATCCAACATACACAAGCAAAGATATGACTTTTTAAAGATTAAATCACAGTAAAAGACTTAGAAACACAATTGTTCTGACTGGCGCTATTAGGACATCTTGACGGAGTCACTCCCAACAGTCCAACGCCAGTCGCGAGGGAGTGCAGGCCCTAGGTATAGTACCTTTGGAAAGTGAGGAAATAAAGACGTTGCACAGAGAAGGGGAGGTGAGGCGTCGCTGAAGCCGGTTCAGCATCAGTTCCTAACTGCTACAAGGGGGGTGGGTCATTGGTTCCTTACTCTGAGGCAGGGGAAGTGAGGTGTGAGGCGCCGGCTCCTTGCGGTTGCAGGGGAGGTGATGCGGCGTCGGTGGTGAGGGTTTGGTTCCTTGGCGGGATCAATTAATCCAGCAGATCAAGATGCGAGGCGTCGACTTTGCGGTGTTGCAATCATGCCACAGGTGCTGCGGTGGAGTCAAGTGGCCCGGATGTCAGTCACAAGCCACTCAGGACTGTGGTGGGACCTTGGAGGTGCTGCAGCGGCGTCAGGCCTATGGCATTGGTCATGGCCAGTGCGCTCAGCAAGGACCATGGCTTTGGTGCAGGCAGCAGCACGGTTCACATAGCAGCACCGGTTCTGAAGTCGCTCTGCAGTCAATATGCTTGTTTCTTCTTGATTACACCAGAACTAACTCCCAAAGGTCCAGGAACTGGATGAGGCACCACTTGACGAGTCAGAGCTCTCAGCAAGAGAGCCCGGGTGCAAGCAGATGAAGTCTGTGATGTCCCTGGGACATCTAACAGGAGGCAAGCTCAGTCAAAGCCCATGGAGAACCTTTGGAAGCAGGATGCAGAAATCAAAGTCAAGTCCTTTCACTCCCAGGACAGACGTAGCAAGCAGAAGGCCAGCACAGCAAAACAGCAGGCAGAGTGTATGTCCCTCGTATAGCTTCTAGTTCTTCTGCCTGGCAGAATGTCCTCGGTCCAGAAGGATTCTGAAGATGTGGTCTCAGAGGTCCAATACTTAAACTTATTTCTGACTTTGAAGTAAACAAACTTCAATGAAAAGACTTTGTATTGCACAAAACCTTGCCTTTCCTGTCCAGGCCCTAGACACACTCAAGGGGGTCAGAGACTGCTTAATGTAAGGACAGGCACAGCCCTTTTCAGGTACAAGTGTCAGCTCTTCCGACCACTCTAGCCCAGGAAAACCCATCAGAATATGCAAGGCACACCTCAGCTCCCTTTGTGTGACTGTCTAGAGTGAATTCACAAACAGCCCAACTGTCACCCTGACAAAGATGTGTATTCTACAGCCAGAAAGGGGCGCAGAATGGATGAGCAAGAAAATGCCCACTTTTTAAAAGGCCTTGCAATAGTGAAACTGAATTTAACAGTATTTCCCTGTTAGGACATGTAAAACACACCAGTACATGTCCTACCTTTTAATTACACTGTACCCTGCCCAAGAGGCTGCATTGGACCTAAGTTAGGGATGACTTATATGTAGTAAAAGGGAAGGTTAGGTCGAAATGGCAGTTTCAAATTGCACATACAGACACTGCAGTGGCAGGCCTAAGACATGTTTACAGGGCTACTCATATGGGTGGCACAATCAGTGCTACAGGACCACATGTAGCATTTGATTTACAGGCCCTGGGCACACATATTGCACGTTACTATGGACTTATTAGTAAATAAAATATGCTGATCATGGATAAAACAATCAACAATGCCATTTAGACAGAGAGCACTTGCATTTTAGCACTGATCTGCAGTGGTGAAGTGTCCAGAGTACTAAAGCCGGCAAAAATGAAATTCGGCACATCATCAAAAACAGGAGGTCAGAAGGCAAAAAGACAGGGGAAACCACACTAAGAGCAGACAGGTCTAACACATAACAAATTTGTTCTGCACTTCAAATGAACCTATTTTTACAGGACCCTCTTCTAAAATTGGATTAGTAATCAGTTTATTTGTAATTCCTACAGCTTGGATTTACTTTACCGAGAGGGGTAGGTTGTACCACCAGTGCATACGAAATGAAACTTGGTGGCCATTTACCTCACCTTCTACATGTGGTATGCTCTGGTCTACCTTTCAGACTGTGCTAACTACGCAATCTTCATCCCCTCTCAGAAAATCATTTGGAAGTATCAGAATCAAAGCTTTTGCTTTCAATCACAGGAAACCGCTGAAACGGGTTCTGGTTCAGGCCTGAAATTAATTTCTGCTTCCTAGTGGCATCTGATTCATGTTAAATTTAGGGTGTCCCACATTCTGCTGAACCATAGGGGCTTGTGGGACCTACATCACTGGAACTTCAGTTATGAATGGATACATTTTGCATTTGCAATCATTTGGAACAACGTCAAAGAATATATTCAAGTCAGTCCACAATGCTTTTGAAATCTTCACAAATCTTTCAACCTGTGTGTACCACTGCCTGGGGTTTTCTCTCAACTTTGGGAAATTGTTTGTAAATGCATAAAGATCTCCCCTACCCCAAGCACATGAACATACCCTGCACCTGGTATTTCCCTTAATGGATGAGTCAAAGTTTCTCCATCATCACGGGACTTGGGGTTGGTTTTCTCTTTACTTCAGCTGTCTCTAAATGACTCTTTTTCTTTTCAGGTTTCTTTGCCATTTGTTTTCTAATTTCTCAAATTCACTACATCTATGGACACATTTCACTAGCTAATATTGTGTAATCGCATTCCTGAAGAACACATTGTCTGAATTGATTCATCGTCCACAAAATACCCTAACAATTTTTCTACAATGTGATGTTTTTGAGGGGGCTGTAGCCTTTGCCACATTATTAGTTAAAATACTCATAATACTTGTCACAGGAGCCACATAAGGTAGTAGATGTGTAGCCAACAATTTGTCCAATTTCCCGTCTCCTGAATCACTATCAAAATCAAATTTCTTTTCTTCATCTTTTTCATTTTTATTCTTCTGAATTTTGGGCTTTTTTGGTTTCCCTGATTTTGTCTTAGTAATGACTGGATATAATCTAGTTCCCTCCGCTATATTCTATGTTCACCTCTGTTGTTGCTCATCCCATATTGTATCTGTGTAATTTCTCATAGCTCTCTGTATTCATCTTTTGCATTTCTCTCTATCCCTAATATGAGCCATCCTCTCCCAATCACTCAGTACTTCAAATTGTGTAGGTCATGTCACAAATTGTTACTCATAGACTATCTATAATTTTCAAATTAAATGTATCTCATCTAGGAAAGCTCAATAGAGCCTCTTTCTCCTCAGAGATCTTGCACAGTTGGCAAAGCCATACACATAACCCTTTCTCAATCATCATATGAGAAGCTGGCACACATTCAGGGGGTTCCTTTTCTCCCCCCATACTGCAATAGTCACATCACCTCTTTAAACTTATAATAGTTTGTCTCTGTAAACCAACCAACCTCACTGCATAGATCTTTGCACGTCTCAGCCAGTCTCAGAGCAGTGTTACACACCAATTTAACAATACCAGTGCAGCACAATATGATGCAACAACCTGCCCCTTGTAGTGGCTCACCCTCCTTTACAATTTGTTCGTATTCACACAAAGAAAAATTCTACTATTCTATGCAACATAAAATAACAGTCTTTGTCTGCCCCTTCTAAAGAAAACAAAAAGAACAATTCAAGAACTGGAATATTTAAGTGTTGACTCACTCTAACTTTTTCTCATTCAGAAAGATTTTGACACACACCAAAGAAATCTCAACCAGTGGGCAGTCACCTGCAATGCAGTGTCACCTTTGCGCATCAGGTTTCACAACTAAGTGATAGTACAATAAGAATAAATTGTTACTGCCCCTGTCTCAAAAGTGCAGTCAAACACGTCTTACAACCTGCACTAAAACCATAAATAAACTCTTTATCTATCCAGGGATCTAAGCCTACTTTTCAGTCTGATCACCTCTTTATCCTCTTCTTCTACAAAAGCACATAAGCATCAGCAATTCATGAGCTTCAATAACTTATTCAACACACCTTCATCAATAATATTACTTGAGTAAAACCACAAGAATGAATGACAATTTGGACAGATAACCCTATTGATACTTTCACCTCCAATTCAGCAACAACCTTAGAAAACCATATTGCGTCAATCTTCAAGCTCTGGCTTTGACCACTGGGACATGAGCATTTATCTATCTTGTGCATTTTTCTAACTATTGCAGCTCCTCTTCCTCATTATGTAAACCGTCCTCTGGCTACCAACTTTGATGGAGCAGGGACTTTAGATAAATATTTGGTTTACGGCATAATCTTATAAACTCATCAAATCATCAGTCCCTGTTGTTACTTAGGCTAGGCCGACAGACCTTTTTTTGTAGATGAGATTAACCAAGATCTGCAAATCAAAGTAACTAATCATCACAATCACAGTTTCACTCTTTTGGGAATCAAGTGAGAGTTGGTATGAGTTTTAAACCTTTATTAAAGCACAGAATTAATATTAAATCTCATAAATTCAAAAAGCAATTAATCAATCATAAATAATTGATAACAGAATATTAGCAATTAAGCGTGTTCTATAAAGGAAAAAACCCTATTCTAGGACTTGAGATTGAAAGAAAAGCATCAGTTACAACCCACAAATGAGCTATAAACCGAGAGGTGAAAGCATAAAGCTCTTGTCATCAACTCTCAAATATTGATTAAAGCAGAAAATCCCATAAAGAGAGGTTCAGGAAACTCTGCAGAGTCTCAGAGCAGCATAGACTCAGTTAGGGAAAATGAAAGGGTCTCTAACAATGTACCAGAGAAACATCACAGCCAAGGACTTTTCATTGAGGTCAAGGGTCTGGAAAGGGTCTGTTTAGCCTACTATAGGAACATGCACTTTTATTGAATTTCATATCAAATATTCGAAGCAAGTCGTTTCCTTCTTTAGACCGCTCATCCAATCAGCTTTCGATGTCTTCATGGAAAAAAGAAAGCTTCCGCTGTCCAAGCAGTCAAAAGACAACAGCTTATAGATATCCACATTCAACTGAAACATTTTGTAGAAACTCAGGAAAGTGCCCACCATTTGCTTACCATAAGAAAAGTACAGTTCATGGTTAGGCCTTTACATCATTTCATTAGATCATAAGTTTCTCATACATTTTAGATAACAAGACTATTGTGCATGTAGAAACATTCTGCGGAAATTAAAGTAAGCATTTGAATGCATTACTATATTCTATGAAGACCAAGTCAATGGGAAGGTCAAATCTAACACTTTCTTACATTAAATCATTCTCTTCTCAGCATCTTTGCATCATTAAAAGTTTTACATGTCATATTCCTGACCAAGGTCAAACTTTGTAAAAAAACATTCTATAGCTATTCAAACTTATTACTTGTAAATGTGAAAGCCTAGTGCTCTCACTTGCTTTTAAAATATGCCTTTTCACCTAAGGCATATACATCTTGTTTCCATGTTAATTGCATTAATTTTTACTATTTAAAAATGCTTTTGCAAATGTTTCCCCTCCTGCACCAAAAATAAATCCTGCCTGTAACTCAGGACCCTTTCACCATGGTGCAGGGGGATTCATTGGCCCTAGGCAGCAGATTGTTCACCAGCACATACAGAGAGCAGGAATGCTCCATATAATGGTAAATATGGTGCATTCTGCCCTCTCCCTTTCATATAGTGCAGCGCAGCAAGTTGTCTTGCTGTTTTGTGTTGCATGAAAGATTGATAAATATGGCTCTAGGTTTGTAGTGTGTAGTATTGCTGATGTATAGTTGCACAGGGACTACCTGTGACAAAATGACATCAAGTTATCTGGAATCTAAGATGTACTATTCTATCACAGAGAATATAGAATGTGCATCTTCAAGGTGCCTGTAGGGAGGGATATCGGTAAAGCTGAGATAAGATGTTTATTGTGCATTTATTCTGAACAAACACAAATAGTTGCCCATGATAAAGAAAGTTACAACGCCTAAACATGGCATTGCGAGAACATCGTAACACCTAGGCCTCGAGTCCCAAGCAGTGAGTACTCTATATGGGTAGACTGAAGCTGCCTTAAGTGTATGACCCACATATTCAACAAGGAAAATAATTGAATGCTTATTGTAAATACAGGTTCAAGCGCAATCCCTCTCCACAGCAGGAGGAATGCAGTGTGTGTAGACTGAGCTCTTTACATGGGGCAAATAAGCAGCCATGTGTGACACTCTTTGTCTTCTTTACCAGTGAGTGAGTGAAACTCAGGCATAACATCTGCAAGCCTGCAGTACCCGAGTTTGAGGCCCCTGTACCATAAACAGTGCTTGAGGGAAACAATGAACGAGGAAATCAGCACAAACCTGCACATGTATGACATTAGGAAATCTGACCCTAGAAAATATATCCAGAGGAGATCTCTTGTGACCACTTGTGCAGTCAGCTTCTCAGAGGAATAGCTTCTGTTTACCTGGTGCTATGATCCATCACAACCAAAATATACTTGTTGCCTGACTGTGAAGGGGGGGTCAAATAGAATAATTATGTCTATTCCCACCAGCTCATTTTCCCTCCTATCTCACCATTCACTTGGTAAGAGAGACAGGCTCTAAAGTATTGCTGCACATCCCTAGCCAATAGAACATAGGGTCCAACCTAACCTGGGTCTTTCCAATTCCTGAATGTCCTGCTAAAGATGCTTCATTGGCTAGTGACAACATGTAGTTCCTGTGCACAAATGGAACCGACCGCAAGCTTCTTGCTAGTTCCTGGCTCAGGACTCCTTGGCTCCTTATAATGTAGACCATGCCCCAGTCAGCATGGTGTTTCCCAATCACTTATTTACAGACCTATTCCTGGGCTTCCTCCTGATTTTCTACAAGTGTAAGGGGCTTCCCCTCCTGTGCCTAGTGAAAATATTCCTCGGTAGGCTTTTCAGCAGCTATTAAACCCTCCAGCAACTGGTCCGCTTCATGAGAAGTGAATACCTCCATGGCTGTTGCCTTTCTGGATGGAGTCTGTCCTTTCCAGTAAACTAACTTGTCCTGGTCTCTGTAAATCATGAATGATCCTAGTCCCACTGAGACTGATGTGCAGCCTGTGCTCTGGTCAACACGGCTGATGTTGTCCAAGTCATAAAGGTCTCTGGTCCTGGCACCAAGCCAAGGGTAATCAAATCATTGTCCAAGAGACATCCCACACCTTACTTTTACCTTACCCCGACATCAATCATGGCAGCCTTGCCATTGAGCTCATTCTCATCTCTGGCAAGCGGATACTCCATGCTCTCTGCATTGGCTACCGAACATGTCTCTGTGGGAAATTGGGTGATTAGTTATGTGACCTGCACCAGTAATAGATCCTCAATTGTCCTTACTGGGAAGCAACCCATTGTAGTGCTTGATTCTCTCAGGGTAACGAGGCAGGGCAGTCCAAGGTCTACTCAGGGATATAAGGTGGGCTAGCAATCACTGTTCGCTGGCATGCAGTAATAACACCCAATACCTGTCCAGTCAGTACTTTTTCTTTTGAAAAAGGAGAAGTACATTTATTACACACACTACTAAATACTATGCAATCATTTACAAATACATACATGGCAGATGGAAAATAGATGACATTGCATAATCACCTTCTACACCCTAAAGGGATCACACAAACATATAGGGTAAGTCAACTGGCTGGGTCAATGGTTCAAGATCAACAAACCACATATTAAAGACATTATTTTGGACGTAAATGCAATCATCACTAATACCCATCAAGTGTAAATGCATTTATTACTATTATTAAAGCATATTCACTGTGATACATCACTGCCAGCCTTATTATGTCAATAAAACATTTAAAATATAGGGTCATTACCTTAGAACCTACTTAGGGACAAGCTGCTGCGCTCCTGCAGCCCCCTACCTTGTTCTTAATATTGGTGAAACCCCTGCCTGTTGCGGGGCCACCACAAGCAGCAAAATATGGAAATAACAAAGCTCTGCAGGGCATTATGTGGCGCTCTTCTGAGAGCAGTGAATGCAGAATGAGCCGCTCACCCACTGTGCAGGGGATAACTGTTGCCTTGTTTCTGCTGAGCCGCCTTGCACCATGTGGCTGCTCCTTTTTATTGGGGGGGTGTGCAGTCCCACCCGGGCAACCCCAGGTCTCCATACTTTGGTGCTATTGATGGAACTCATCCCTTGCTACCCTGCCAGCTACTGTGTGGCCACACCCACGTGTGTATCTGCGGGAGAAAGCAGCGTTTCGCTCCCTTTCTGCTCTTGTAGGCGTACTGCAGTTTTCTGTGGTGGCCCCCGCTCTCCCCAGACACGTGCACCGCCATTAGTTGGGGCATGATGGTGCTCCTCCTGTGCTTCTCACACGGGTCAGGAATGGGTTTAAGTCCCCTTTCTTGTGAATTCAGTCTGGGGTGTGGGGTCCCAGTACCAAGGGAAAATCGGGGGAAAGGGCCCAAAGCATTTCCACTCCCTAGGTTTAAAAACGTAAATGTTCCTTGCATTGACCACCTAGCCCTGACCCACCCTGGGGGTAGTTGGGAAGATGGCAGTGGAGCCCCATGCTGTAGATCAGTAAGAACAGATCAACAGTCGCCATCCTATGAAATGCCATATCTCTAGGCGCAGAAGCCCAGGGCTTTCCCCCAAACTGTCCTAAATGGGGGTGGGAGGGCCAGCCTCTCTGGCCCTTTGGGACACCCACTGGTCCTGGGGTCAACTGGGCAGATCCGTAGTCCTTTCTAGGTCTCAGTGGATTCTTTCTTCCAGTTATGCATGGCGGCCGCAGGGTCCAACAGTGAAGTGTAGAAAAATTGCTAGGCAAGAGAGTCTTCCCCTTGTGCATTAATTTTTAAAGGAGAGAGGACCGTTACAGAAGGCAGGCACCCCTGGCCAATCCTATGGTGTCACATCACTTCTTCACCCCATTCCAACACTACTGCACAGCATGTTGTGAGTTCAAAATGGCATCATATGGGAGTCAATAGTCAAATCTCCTCTGAGGGACTCAGTCGTGCCTCCCAATGACATCACTGCTGGTGCCTTTCTCACTACTTTTTCATAGGAAAGCCCCCTCCTGTGTTGGCTCTGGAGGACTGGGCTCCCTCCTTTGTTCCATGGGCTTTGGCAGGACCATCCCTGGTACAGAATAACAGCTGATTGATTGATGCAGATTATTCCGGCCCACCCCTTTCCTCCTGAGGAGCTGAGTGCCACCCTAATAATTGCTCCCTTTGTGTGGAGAGGGCTTTGTTTCTGCTGCTTGAGAGAAATGTAATTAATTTGGCACAGCCATGTGACAAAAGGCCTAGGCTCTGATCCTGAGCTGACATACTGAAGTATGACAATTCTAAGTGACCCGTAATTTATACAGCTATTGCAGTGGCGGCTAGTGATATTTGAAAATGGTGGGGTGTAAATGTGTGGGATGAGTGCCCAGTGGCGAGCGGGCCTGACTGTTACAAGGGGAGTTCGTGGCAGGAGGTTCTTCTCTTGAGAAATGTTCGAAAAAAGAGTAGGCAAATTGTGCATTTTCAAGCAAATCTGAAAAAGCAGGAAGGTTGATAAAGCAATTGTGGATGTAGTTATGACATTAATAAAGAGATTCCATATATTAATGACGTAGGTAGCTGCTTATTCAGTATAACCAGACTTTCACTTCACAATACTCAAACACACCTATTCACCTGTAAGCACTGTATATTAATTTGCTTTTGCCTTCTCAATGTTTTGGCAACTGTGCACCTCCTTCACACACTGTTGCACAGAATAACAATTGCAACTGGAATAAGTGACCATTGCTCTGTTTGTTCAGCAGAGATGCCAAGGATTGGGTGATCAAGTATTCTTAACACCTTTTTGACCCACTGACAGGTACTGTGAGAAATGTGTACTGCCTTCAGCATTTGCTCCAGAGCTCTCAATGTCGCCCTGTTAAAAATGCCTGATAGCAACTCATTTCAAAGTATATACTATACAAGAGAAATATGCTACACAACAAATACAGAAATACAATATCATGGAAATAGTGAGCACTCTTAAGGAATGCAAGATTAAAAACATGTGAAATATAAACAGGAGCTAAATCGCTGACTTGGAATACCTTAACATTTTATACATTCATTTTTTTCAGAAATTGATCAGTGTTATTTACCAATTGTGGATGAATGGATTGGTGGATGCATGCATTCAGATATGCATGTATGAATGGATGACTGGTGATGTGGATGGATGGGTGAGTGGATGGTTGTGTTTCAGGAGGATGGATGGATGAGGAAATGTGCTGATGGGTTAATGAATGGATGGGTGGGCTATGGAGAGATGGGTGGATGGATGAGGTTGTGAGGAGAATGGATGGATGCAGGAAGAGGTGGATGGATGGATGGGACAGAAGAACAGATGGTGTTGTGAAAGGATGGATAACTTGGTGAATTGAAATATGGCATGGATTGATGAGTGAATGGATGGTCAAACAAATAGTTTTGGTGGCATGATGGATGGACAGGATGATGGAAGAGGTGGATTCATGGATGGATCCCTAACGGAAGGAGAGAGTGCCACACAGGGGTACGATTGCGATTGGGAGGTCCTGTCCCGTGTCCCATAGGGTATAGAAAGAGTCAGACCCAGGTGGGGGGGAGGGGGCGTGGATAGGTTTTAATGTCCCCTGGAGCAGATGGCATGTCTGTGTCCAGCAGTGCCAGGACGTGCAAAGGCCACGTGTGCCCCTTGTGTCACAGAGAAGCTGGATCCCCTCTGCAGTTACATTACTGGGGCAGTTTTAATGTCCCCTGGAGCAGATTGCATGTCAGTGTGTGCAGCAGTGCTAGGATATGCAAAGGCCATCCGTGACCCTTATCCCAGCAAGAAGCTGGCTCCCCTCTGTACTTATAGAACTGGGGAAGTTTTAATGTCCCCGGGAGGAGATGGCACGTCAATGTGTCCAACAGTGCAAGGACGTGAAAACGCTATGTGTGTCCCTTATCCAAGAGAGAATCTGGCTCCCAGGTTGTCCAACTGTCCAGGGACGTGCAAAGGCTCCCTGATTACTTAGTCCGCAGAAGGCAGCTGGCTCCTGTCTGCACATATGAGACTGGGGGAGTAGTAATACTCCTGGGCAGAGATGGCACGTCAGTGTGTCCAACAGTGCAAGGATGTGCCCAGGCCACCTGCTGTCCACAGATGGCAGCTGGCAGTCTGTGTGTGTGCTGTATGACACAGGAGACTGATGAAAGGACATGCACAGACCCCTCCTTCGCCACAAGAAATGGGTCACCCAGATAACCAGGACATAGCTAAAGATTTTAAGCCCCCATCTTCTCAATGCTGACATTTCATACAGTGCCTTTATTGTCCAAGCATCTTGAAGGAAATTTACACCCTGAAATGTTCCCTTGCAGGCAGAAACAAGGCCATATTTGATCCTCGGAGTTTTGAAATGAAACCCACAAGTACACACCAGTCTGAGGGATCGGAAACAGGTGGGTCGCATGTCAGCACCACATGACACCAGATGAGAAATAAGCCAACCTAGAGGGCGAGAGCGCATCTGTGCTTTAAACGTATACGCCGAGCAGGATGGCCTCTGAGCTGTCAATGGATCCGTTCGGCCTGCTCAGGCCCTGGTATGAGGCAAAAGAATCACAAACACCAGCCACCCTCTGAGAGGAACCATAGCCGCTTTGACACAGACATACCAACACATGCTCATGCTATCGTACACAGCAGCTACACACAGAGGTGCATGGAATGTGCTCTGAGACTTGTGACCTTAGGTAGGCATGCACACACAGTAACGCATGTGTATACACAGAGTAATGCACACACTCACTAACACACACATGCACGCTATCCTATACCGAAGCTACCCACTGAGGAATACGGAATGTGTGCTGAGACTTGTGACCTTAGACAGGCCCAGGATGGGCCATCAACATGCAGATGGCCACTCAGTCACACCTAATCTCCCTTTGTGTGTGGTTGCCTGGAAAGGATGCACAAGCAGTCAGCTGTCACCCACCTAGATGTGTATTCAGAGACAGGCAGAAGCCACTAGATGATTTAAAGTAAGAAAGTGCCAATTTCAGAATTACAATTTAAACTCTGACTTCACCATAAGTTGTGATTTTAAATTGTGATCCAAGAGACACCAAACTTCCCAATTGGAATTTACACTTAAAAATGTAATAAGGCAATCCCAATGTTAACCTATGGGAGCGACAGACCTTGAAGTAGCGAAAAGCAAATGTAAGAGTTTTTGCACATGTAGTGCACTTTAATGGGATCTTACAAGTACTTTAAATATGCCAATTATAGATAAGCCAATGGTAACATGCTTTAGGGAAAAAGCATATGCACTTTAGCACGGGTTAGCAGTGACAAAGTGCCCAGAGTCCTAAAGCCAGAAACAAACAAAGTCAGCAAACAAGAGGTCTGAAGCCAAAAATGTCAGAGCAAATCATACCAAGGATTCCAGGTCTAACAGATATATTTGTGGAACTTACAAAATAGATTTTACTGCACAGGATACACCCCCAATTCAATAAACCACTGATCCCAGTAGGCCAAACGGAAGCAAAACTGCACTCTAAGGCAGTTTTCTCCCTATTGGTATAATAAAGTGTCACCACAGACAAAATAATAAATCACACTGATGTTTCCTATTAGTGACATCACAAAACAAAATAAAGTAATGGATGGAGTGTTGACATTTTTCAAACACTCACCCCCAGTTACAGATTTGGGCTTAATCCATCATTGTTTTGCACGCCACATCACCCCAGTTTAGTCCCAGCCATATGCAAATCAGTCTTGACCCTGTTCCCCATGGAAACAGTCCAGCTCAAGCTGCTAGGTCAGGTCCTCCCTGGACAGGAAAGAAGCATCCTGGGACCAGTTTCAGGGTATCACCCTTCATCAGCCAGGCTAGCTTGAATCCAGTTGCGCAGCAAGCAAGGGACCCACATCTGGGCATACCCATGCCACTTAGCGCGCACAAAGCAACATCACAAAACAAAATAAAATGATGGACGTGGTGTTGAAACTTTTCATAAACTCACCCCCAGTCACAGATCTGGGTTTAATCCATGGAAACAGTCCAGCCCGAACTAAAGTTGCCCTAAGTGGTAAGGATATGCCCAGACGTGGGTCCCGTGCTCACTGTGCCACTGGATTCAAGCTAGCCTGGCTGATGAAGGGTGATAACCTGAAACCAGTCCCAGGATGCTTGTTTCCGGTCCAGGGTGGACCTAGCTTGGCAGTTTGGGCTGGACTGTTCCCATGAGGAACAGGGTCTAGACTGATTTACATATGTCTGGGTCCAAACTGGGGTGGCATAGTGAGGAAAAGAATGATGGATTAAACCCAGATCTGTGACTGGGGGTGAGTGTTGGATTGTTCAGCACTCCGTCCATCATCCTTTTGTGTTGCTTTTCCTGTTAGTGTACACTAACACTATAAGGCCTACTTCAGGTGAACATCTACTCCAGTACAGTCCCCACTGTGCCAGGCTACCCGTAGTGGGCTGTGCATGAGAGAAGACTCCCACAAGCAGCACACACACGTGTGTACACCTGTTTACGTGTAACCAACCAAATGCTCCTTACTCTTGCTGCAGTGTAGGAGCCTTATCTTAAAAGGTGAACACTGGTGGTAAACCTGCTCAGTCTGTTTGTCATGTGATTACCGCGTGTAAAACACATGCAGTGAGAATCACCCACAGTAAAAAGTCCAATATGGGGGGATCCAAAAATCCAAACAAATCCGGGCTTACTGAATGGGCAGAACCCAATTGCAACAATATCTTAGGTCCTAAGCTCCTTGGGTTTCAGGTCATTCTCTCAACCATAGTAGAGTAGGCTCCAGTATCCCTCAGGGTAGGCTCTTACTTACACATTGCTTATTGTATTAGGATGAGTATGCTTCAGAGCATTTTGGTCCCTCTTTCAGATAATCATAGCTACTATGTTGAGCCCAACGGGCACCTTTACCCTTGTGTAACATGCTGGGTATCACAGGTCCTACTGGGCCAGGGTCTTTCGACTGACAATCTCTCTTGATGTGTTCCAACTTGTAGCACTTGAAGTAAGTAACCACCTTAGACTTGAATCAACTTCTCTGTCCTCCCTTGTCTTGACGCTTCTTCCTGGACGCACCATTACCATTTTCCCTGGAATCTCCTCGAGGCCCATGAAAGTTATGCTGGCCCTCCAGTTTGGAACCAGTCTGTTGAAAGTTCTTCTCTTTGACTTGAACTGTGCTGCTCTAGCTCTTTGTGAACCCTGTTAGCTTACCACCTGTTAGCCAACTTTGAAAGTTTTTCTGGATCCCTCTCTGTCAAATGCAACAGGTACTGTCTAAAAAGGGTAGAACACTCCTTCTTGAGTTGCACAATTACCATTAACTGGTTAAAGGACTGAAAGTCCTTGGCTTCCATCCAGCAGACCCACTCATTCCAGTCAAGCAATACACCACAAATCTACGTTTCACATTGAAGATATATCTGCTCGTGTACAGTCCCAGAATCTCTGAAAGTGCTTAGCTGGCTCTATCCTAAACTGCCTAATTAGAGCTTCATTGATTCATTCAAAGACTGTTAGACTTGGCCGTCTCATTAGGGTCATCCCATAAACATTTTGCCTTCACTCCTCCTGTTTTCTGAACCAGTTTTGTTGGCTTTTAGGACTCTCTGCAGTTTCCCACTGTGAACCAGTACTTGTGCCCTCTCCTTTAAACATGGTATAACTGGTTTACACCCAATTGGTACATTTGATTACTTCTAAATCCTTAGTAAAGGGGTACTAGATGTGCCCAGGGCCTATAAATTAAATGTCTCTGGAGGGCCAGCGGCCCTTACTGTACCACCCAATGAAGTAGCTCTTTTAAACATGTCTCATGATTACCACTGCAGCCTGTGTGCAGCTTTAAACTGCCACTTCAACCTGGGAAAATAAGCCTTTTGTGAGGCCAAAACCTCTTTTATAATACATGTAAATCATTGCTAGAATGGGCACTAAACAACCCATAGGGCAAGATGCAGTGCATTGAAAAGGTGGTTTAGAAAAGTAGAATGGGGTAAAAGCTAGAGGCTCCACTACCCATAAATAGCTCTGGTTGTAGAAGAAACTGTCATAACCTGTGAGTCGGCAGACCTCGTCAGCCTATTAAAGTAACATTAAAAGCTATTTGTAAGGTAGACAATTATAGCAACAATATAGTAAATCTCCAGTCAGTAAAATACTTATAATCTGGAAATGGAATGTTAGTAAGGAAGAACAGGATTCCTTAACCCTTTCCATGCTGAGGACGGGTTGGAGCCATCCTCAGTCCTGGTGGGCATGTGCTGAGGACTGCTCTGAGACATGCTCGCACCTAGCCATGGGGGGAGCGCTGGTGCTCCTCTGTGGGCAGTCCCACTAAAACCCTACACCAGGAATGGCAGCTGAAGTGCTTCCCTGCCAAGTCTAAGCCCGCCGTCGCTGATCTGATGCCATTGGCGCTTGCGTGCAACATCATAAAAAGAAGCCGGTGACACCCTGGAAGCCCTTTGCTTCCAGAGCATAGGGAGAGAGGAGGTCCTGTAGGTGAATCCTTCTCTATTTTTTTTTTTTTTTTAAACGCACACAGGGGAAAGGAAAGATTTTCCTTCCCCTGTGCCTCTTTGTGATGGAATCCTGCTCCATGATTGCAGTGAGGACTGCAATCATGGAGCAGGAATCCAACCACTTGGCCACCAAGGATTTCTTTCGTTTTACGGGAGCGACCCCTTGGGCAAGGGTCGCTCCCCATGGGTTCAAAATATGTTTCCATGTTTTGGCCCCTGTTGGCCAACACCAGGTATTTTGTGTTTCTGGCATTTATTACATGGAGGGATCCCTTAGGAAGGGTCACTCCCCTTGGGGGAGAATTGCTTGGGGAATTCCAACCGCCCAGAGGGCCGATCTGCTCTCTGACAGGGGCAGAATCCATTAGACACCAGGGATTTCACACAATTAGTGCAATTCAGGGAGCGGCCCCAAAGGCAAGAATGACTTCCCTTTATTTTGGACACATTTTTTCTGTCACAAAGAGTCATTTGTTGATGAAGCCACTCTCAGTCCAGAGGAAGTGCCTCTTTTAGAGAAAGAGGCATCTAGATTTCATCCTGGGGCTGAAAGTCTTCCCAATGGAAGTGCTCAACTCTGGTTTGCACCAAACAAGGTACAGCCTGTGTTCCCTGATGTTACTGGTGTAGCAGGGTGCAAAGTGAATGCTGAAAACTTTTTCCCTATAGGTTTCTTTCAGTTGTTTATGGACGATATTTTTTGGGGATGAGATTTTTGACATGTGCCCGGGACCTGTCAATTAAATTCTACTAGTGGGCCTGCAGCACTGATTGTGCCACCCACATAAGTAGCCCCTTAACCATGTCTCAGGCCTGCAATTGCATGGCCTGTGCCTGCAGTTTCACTGCCACTTCGACTTGGCATTTAAACTACTTGCCAAGCATTAAACTCCCTTTTATTTCTACATATGAGTCACCCCTAAGTTAGGCCTCATGTCACACTAGGGCAGTGTGCATTGTAGGTAAAAGGCAGCACATGTACTTATGTGTTTTACATGTCCTGATAGTGAAAAACTCATAAATGTGTTTTCCACTACTGCGAGGCCTGCTCCTCCCATAGACTAACATTAGAACTTCCCTCATATATGCTTAAGTGGTAGATTCTGATCTGGAAGGAGTAGCCATGTCTTGTTTGGTATTGCCAGAATGATAATATAAAATCCTGCTTACTGGAGAAGTTGGATTTAATATTACTATTTTAGAAATGCCACTTTTAGAAAGTGTGCTTTTCTCTGTACTTACTGCCATCTGTGCCTTATAGCCTGTTCCAATCCATGTCTGTTATGTGCTGGCTGACAGCTCCTGTTGTGCATTCCACCCAGACAAACATAAACACAGGACACTCAGTCACATCTACATTCATCTGCATACTGAATGGGTCTTTCTGGGTAGGAAGGGTAGAGGGGCTCACACTTACATTTCTAAGGCCAGTGGCCTGCCCTCACACAAAGGACTGATAACCCCCCACAGGGATCCTGGCTTCTCAAAGGACTCACCTGGACTGCTTTGCTGAGAAGGACTGCTGCCCTGGTTTCTGCCCTGCTGGCCTCTGACTTTGCTGGAAGGACACTACCTTCCCCAAAAGTGCTCTCCAAGGGTATTTATTGAGCTTGCCTCCTCTTTTGAAGTCTCAGGGACACCAAAGACTTCACCAGCAAAGACTTCACCAACTAGCTTTTAGCTTGTTTTCCGACTTCAGCGATGCTAGGAACAACTTTAGCAATGCCAGGAATGATGCCAGCACTGAAGCCACAGCCTGCCCCCGCTCCCGCTCCGCGGACATCGATGCACGCAACAACTGCGGCCTACAACACAAGTCCGACATTGTCACAACACCGCAAAGTCAACACATCAAGTCTTCACCGATTGGATCCATCAACCCCTCCGGATCACAAGGAACTGGTGCATCACCACTGATGACACACCAGATCCCCCTGCAACCGGATGGACCTGCCACCCGCCTCACCTCCACCTGCCTCGCAGTGCGGAACCAACTCCTCATTTCCCAGGATGTGGTAAGGGATTGACACTGCACTGGCCCTAGCGAGGCCTCATCTCTCCAACTCTGTGCTACATCTTTGTTTCTTCATTTTCAAAAGGTACTGTACATGAGGGTCCAAGCAACTCTGTGATCAGTGCCTGAGGCATCGGATTATTGGGAACGACTCCGTCAACGATGCCATGAAAGCTCCAGTTGGAGCTATTGTGTTTCTAAGCGCTTTAGTGGGATTTAATTTTAAAAAATTCATAACTCTGCTTGTGTACATTGGATTTTCATTGTTCTAACCTTATTATAATCAGATAAATATTTTCTATTTTTCTAAATCTGTGTGATGTATTTCTGTTGTGTTTCCACTGTGTTACTGTATGAATTACTGCACAAATACTTGACACATTGCTTCTAAGTTAAGCCTGACTGCTCAGTGCCAAAGGGTGGGCACAGGATAATTTGTATTGTGTTGTGACTTACCCTGACTATGATTGTGGTCCCTACTTTGACAAGGGTGTATACTACTGCCAACTAGAGACTCCAATTTCTAACAAAGGTGAACAGTATTTGAGGGACAAAAACATCAGATTTAAGCCGCATTCTACAGCTAGCCGGTGGACTCCCACAAATCTGGATGAGTTGAAGAAGTTCTTGGGTTTAACTTTTTTGATGGACTTGATAAGGAAGCCGTCACTATTTTCATGATGGTCTGCTAGTCCTGGGATAGCAACAGCTATATTTCCTGAAGCCATGTGTCGTGATCAGTACTTGCTTCTGCTTTGGGTGCAGCATTTTGTTGATAGTGCTTCAGCATTGCCATGTGATCACCCTGATTTTGACTTTCTCTTCAAAATTAGGCCTGTTCTTGATCATTTTGTAGATCACTTTCCAGAGGTCTAACTTCCAGGGAAATAAGTAACAATGGATGAGTCTTTGATCCTCTTCAAAGGCCATTTAGTTTTAAGGACCAATCCTAGCAAAAGGGCAGGTTATGGAATTAAGATGAATATGCCTGTCTGAGAGTGGGACTGGATATGTCTATAATTTTAGGGTGTACACTGGTAAGGATTGCTCTATTCACCCCCCTGATTGTCTGCCTACTTTAGGAGTCAGTGAGAAAATCGTGTGGTAATTTGGTAGAGGACTTTTTAACAAAGGTCACTATTTGTACTTCTACACTGGTGTGCAATTGTGCAAGGAATTGTTCAAAGTGGACACTGTTGCGTGTAGCACAATCAACCTTAACCGTAAAGGTTACCCTGAAGAGCTTTGTATGTAAAAAGCTTCAGAGCGGACAGTGCAGTGCCTCACATAGTGATGATCTTCTAACTGTGAAATTTTCAGACAGGAGAGATGTCCACATGCTGACAACTATTCATGATGAAAGTACTTCACCTGTGACTGTTTGGGGTCAGGTTGCTGAAGCACACAAACATGTGTGCATTTTAGACTACAATCAGCATATGGGTGGTGTAGATGGAGTAGGTCAGAGGTTGGAGCCTTACACCACTGTTCACAAGGCTTACATTTGGTATAAGTAGTTGGCTATCTATTTGTTTTATTTACGAACCTACAATGCTTTTTTTGTTTTCAAAGATTGTTCTCCCTATTTAAAGATGACTTTTGTTCACTTTCAGCAGTCTGTAATAGGCAGCCTTGTTGTAAAGAAGCAGGTGAATCTTCCTAGAGTTGGAGTAGTGGAGGATGTGGCTAGATTGTAAGATTGCCACTTTCCTGACTACATTCCTCCCACGACCAAAATAAACTTTCCCTATTGGAGAAGTAGAGTCTGTGTCCGAAGAGGTGTGTGCATTGAGAGTTGTATGCAGTTTCCCAGGTGTCCTTCTAATCCTGGGCATGTTTGAAATTGTACCACCCACAACCGTGAGCATAAGAGTCAATTCACTGGTCTGTACAGTATTATGTATATTTTTTCAGTTTTTACAATCAGCAGCAGTTTGATGTATTTAGTTAGACATGTTGGGTTTGTAGTCACAGTTGTTTTCTCATCTCCTTCAAATGGGGTTGTGTTTTCTTTTTGTTAAAAAAAATGTGATGGTGGTGTCTGAGGACTAGTGCCTGCCTGGCAGTGTGTATGGACTGGCACCTGAATGGTGGTGTGTTTGGACTGATGGTATGTGTGGACTGGTGCTTGGCTGGTAGTATGAGTGTATTGGCGCTTGACTGGTGGTGTGGGACGGTGGCGTGCATGCACTGGTGCTTGGCTAGTGGAGTGCATGGATGGGGCTTGGCTGGCTGTGTGGCTGGATGGCACTTGGCTTACAGTGTGGGTGAACAGCAATTGGCTGGCAGTGTGCATGGATGGCGCTTGGCTGGTGGTGTGTGTGGACTGGTGCTTGGCTGGTGGTGTGTGAGTAGGGACTTGCTGCTGGCCACTACACACATGTTGCCAGACAAATGCCAGTCCACACACCCTATTAGCTGCCAGCCTGTGTGATTGCAGTGTCAGTCATGTGAAAGTGATGAGCCCTTGAACGGTGCTGTCCATTGATGTGAGTTTTGTAGTGTGCTGAGCCAGCGGCTGATGTTGTCGATGGTTTTGTGTCTATCGCACATGAAAGATGTGGCAATGGCCTGGAAAGCAGTTGGCACTTTGTAGTGGTTTTACAGCTCATGGGCTGTGAGTCATTGGCTCTGTTTTTTGAAATTTCAATTATTAACAGTGTGTGTCATTTTTCTGAAATCTCTTGTTAATACAATTTACATTTTGAACCTTTCACCCACTCTTCTGTCAAATCCACCAGTATGTGTGTGTCCTTGAGGAATAGATGGCTGCCCAGTGATATTCATTTTTATTTTCTTTCATTGCCAAGGTGTACATTGTCTCTTGGTAAACCTGATGCCCAGGGGAGTACAGGGTGGTGTGCCTCTCATGGATCCCATCAAGTTGTCGTACCCACAATGCCATGCAAACCTCAAGATTTGACTAAAATCACACATTTCCCTTGCATTTCATGCTATTTTCTTCTAGAATCAGAAGCAAACCACAAACCTTGCCACACAGTATTTCCCTACCTGTCTTAATAAAAATGCTGGCCCACTTGTGTGGCTGGGCCTAGTGCCCGTGACAGGAACGGGCCAAACTAACATCAATGAGACTTCTTCCAAAAGGGCTTTCATTGACCTTGGTTTGATTTGTTCTGTCGCAGGCACAAGGCCTGGCGATACAAGTGAGATACCATTTTTAACTGAAGACTTGAAGGAGTGCTGGGTGGAAGGACGTTTGTGGCTCCCTGCAAATTCCAGAACCTAGTGAGAGCCATGCAAGTCACCACATCATGGACTCCTCTGTGTGTCTAGTTTTCAAAAATGTATAGGTTTGCTAGGTTGCCCTAGATTCCAGCTGACCCATGGCCAAAAATCCACAGTTAGGTGCGTTGCAAAAAAAAAAGGATGCAATTTCAATGGAAAAATTTGATGTGTTCATGTTGCGTTTTGGGCCTTTTCCTGTTGTGGGCACTCAGCCTACCCACACAAGAGAGGTACCATTTTTATTAAAAGACTTGGGGGAACGCTGGGTGGAAGGAAGTTTGTGAATCCGCACCGATTGCAGAACTTTCCATCACAGAAAAGTGAGCAAAATGTGTTTTCAGTTCACATTTTGAGGTTTGCACGGGGTTCTGGGTAGCACAACCAGTCACCCCATTCTAGATTCCCCTTGGTTAGTAGTTTTCAAAGATGTACAGGTTTGCTAAGTTTCCCTAGGTTCTGGCTGAGCTAGGGCCCAAAGTCCACAGCTAGGCACGTTGCAAAAAGGGGCTGTTTTTAGTGGAAAAATGTGATGTGTCCATGTTGGGTTTTGGGCCTTTCCTGTCGCAGACACTAGACCAACCTACACAAAGAAGTACCATTTTTATTGAACGAATTAGGGGCACGCAGAATAGTAGAACAAGTATTATTACCAATAGAATTTCTCTGCATTTGCACCTTCCAGGTACAAGTGCTTAAGAAAGAAGCCATTTAGAGAAATACCCTTTAATTCACATGTTAGTATAAGTGCACACAAATTCCTTGATGTGCATACAATTACTGCTTCTAAACTCTATATCTTGTGCTCATTTCTGAAAGACATAGGTTTCCTTGATACCTATTTTTCATTATTAATATTTTACCATATGAATTGCTTTATACCTGGTACTAAATGAAAAACAAAGGTGCTGCTCAGTAATTGGCTTTGGGTACCTCATGTTCTTGGAAAACTCACAAACCCTATATCTCCCTACAAGTAGAAAGGACTAGCAGTTGTAATGGTATATTGCTTTTGTAAATCGGCCATGGTGATGAGAAGTTACAAATACTAATCTTCAATATTTTTTTATTTCAACACTTAGGGTCATATTTATGACTTTGTGGCGCATGGCACAGCAAATCACCATGCTGTGCTGTCTTGCGTCAAATGGAAAGGACAGAATGCACCATATTTAAGCAATACAGCACATTCCTGTCCTTTCCCCCTGCACTGGCACCATTTTGGCTGCCGAGAACGAATGCAGGCACCCTTGCACCATGGTGAAATGGTGTCTGTGTTGCATGCAGGATTGTTTTTGTGCAGGAAGTGGCACCTTTCTGCACAAAAACAATCCTGGGAGACTTTTCCCTCTTTTTGTGTGTGCTGCAGAGTGCCTTACCTTGCCTAAATCCATATTTCACAAATATGAATTGGTGGTTTGAGCCACTGTTGTGTAATAAAAAATGACGCAATGGTGGTGCAAGGGCCTCGTAAATATGGCATAGTTTCTTTGGAAAAGCCTTGAAGGAGCTACACAAATGAATGACCCCTTGCAGAATTCAGAATTGTGGCTAGTTTTCAGAAATGTATAGGCATCTGGTATCCACCATGAGTTTCACACCTGTTTCCACCACAAACTGGAAGGGGGTTAAAGCACAAAAAATAGAAAACAATTCATTGGAAAATGGCAAAACTATGATAAAAAATTGGTTCTCAGAATCAAGTCTGTCTGTTCCTGAGAGCTAGGAAGATGGTGATTTTAGCACCGCAAACCTTTCATTGATGCTACTTGCAGGAATAAAAAACAGACACTTTCTTCTGAAGCACTTTTTTCCCAATTTTCCCAAATCCCCCCAAAACGTAGCTATATTTTGGCTAATTTCTTGGTCCCCTCCAGGGGAATCCACAAACCCTGGGTACCTTTAGAATGCCGTTGATGTTTGACAAAAAGGACACAATGTGGCATGGATAGCTTATGTGGACAAAAAATTATGGAGGCCTAAACGCAAACTGCCCAAAATAGCCAAAAAAGTCTTAACACGGGGAGGGGGTAGCAGGGAAGAGGTTAAGTGTTAGTGAACCAGCCAACATGGGGGGGAGGCCCACAAGCAAAGGGGTTACGAATTAATGAACCAGCTAACATGTTTTTGCACACTAAGTGGCACGCAAGCCTCAGGCTTTTTCAAGGCTGTATATAATTGTAGCAGGACATTATCAACATAAAATTCTTATTAACATACATAACAGACATACAGTAAAAAGGATATTAAGATAAATAATAATACATAATGGAAATCAATGAATAGAAAAGATAAAATGAGGCCAAAAAAAAAAGAAGATGTTTGCCATTAATACAAATGTTTGTAGATTCCACACTAGATATGTGCTTCTAATCTGTGAGGTTTTCACTGCACTCCATGCAGTGATTGTGATGTCTATAGTAAGAGCAATCCAGGGAAAAAGACAAAGGAAATAAAGAATGGTGAAGGGGTGCTCGTATTTGTGCAGGTAAGGAGATAGTCAGATAGGAGCACTACGAGGTGGAAAATAGTGACTTAAAATTCAACAAATCCAGGTTATATCTAAAAAATATATAAATATTGTAAGAAAGTGCAATTAATCTAATGAAAGAAGCTAGGCCATAGGAATCTATTGGAGTGATCAAATATAATTACTCAGTCCAAACAGCTATCAGATCTCAAAGGCTATAGCAATCAACTAAATGAAAATAGAAATTTATTTGCAAAAAACGCATGCTTAGAAATGTCATACCAAGAAATCCTATTTTGTAAAAATGTCGTAAGTGTATCCTGTTGACAGATAGATGTGAAAATCAATCATAGAATATTTGTGGCAGTAATGTCTCCGTAGTTAAATGAAACGAGTGTTTACCTATTACTGTGTAACGCAATAATGATCAAGTGGGAGACACAGAATCATTACTTACTGTCAAGAAAGAGGAAGACAATCTATAACCTCAACTTCGTGAGACATCCAAGTGCAAGCTCTCAGCCTGTGCTTGCAGGATTTGCAGCGCTGGGTGAACATCAGCTGGTTGTGTTTCTGAAGCCACTATTTGGCATCGCCAAGAGACAGAATATAGGCTCCAGGTGGACCACATGGATCAAGACTTTCAATGATGTCCTAGAAAATGTAGATAACAACAAATCATTAAGTATCTAAAGAATCACCGGTAAAGCAGTAAACGAAGTACTGAGGAAATTCCATAGACTGATGCAATATTATACATTTAGGTCAAACAAGCCTTGCATACCAAGTTCAATTCAATGCCGAATGTCGACTATGAGAGGTACATATGCAATCAAGCAAGACAGCAAGCTCGTGAAAAGATGGATGAGTTTGTTGAAAGATTTGATGTGCTCATCAAGCACTGTAAGTTTAGTGAATTTAATGATGAAGAAGCCATACACTTTAAAGTCATCAATGGCTGTCTGTTGGACTCTTTCAGAAGATACAGGTTGAGAGAGACTCTCAGTTGAGAAAAAATACTAATGGCTGTAACAGCCGATGAAAGAGCGCCCCACCAAGCTGCTGATATGGATGTGGAAACAGTGAAAAATGAATCAGCATTTCTCATGAAAAGCAAGCACAAGTGCCAAGCAGATGCACACAAGTCAATGCCTTCAAAGGAGGAAACACTGTATTTCGGATGTGGGTTTTAATATCCCCATGAAGGTAAATGTCCAGCTGTAGGACAAGCATGCAAAGGTTGTGGAGAAGAAATCACTTCATACTGGTTTGCAAAGCAAAAAAGAAACCACATTTTTCACAGTCAGAAAAGAAAATGGACACCAGAAAGTTCCAGATGCATTCTCACCATGCCCACAAGGCTAGAAAGCGACAACAGGTATGACAAGTAGAAACCAGACAAAGTCGATCATCTCCACCCTTGTCCAGCACAGGCTCTTCAACGTCATTGTCAAATGTCAGTGAGGAAGATGGGTGTGTGATGATGATGTCAGCCAAAGGACCACCAGCATATGTTGGCTTAGCTGTGGGCAAGGAAGAACAAACAAGTTATTTGGACACTGCCCCCAGATTACAGTAAAAGTCAATGGTTGCCCCATAACCTTCATCATAGACAGTGGTTTATCGGTATCAATCATGAAGGTATTCACATAGGCTGCTTCCAAGCCGTTGCAAAGTCAAGGGTCACCCACAGCAACTATGCAATACAAAGCACTGTCCATGCAAGCGCAAATTCACGTACTTCAATGAACTTCGCCCAGTGCATGCATGATCAGTTTGTCACTCCTGCTGACATGGGACTGATATCTCTCAATTACAATCTACACATCCAGTCTGAAATTGTGAGTCAGTTTCCATCATTGTTCCATGGCCTAGGAAGTCTCAAAACAAAGAAAGTGCAACTTCACATTAACAAGGACATTCACACAGTATTTCCTTCCACTTGCAAGAGGCTTGTTGAGAAAGAATTGAAACACTGTTGAAGCATGATTTCATTAAATGCTCCACCAGTCCTACCCAATGTTTTTCGCCCATAGAGGTGGTGCAAAAAAAGGTCAGTGAAGGTGCAGTGCGCATCTGTGTTGATATGCACCAGGCCAACAAAGCAATCAGTAAAGAAAGACATCCTGGTCTACAAATAGGAGACATGATCATGCAACTGAACAGTGTTAAAGTCTTCTCCACCTTGACCTAAACAAGGGATACCACCAACTCAATGTGGAAGAGAACTGCAGGTACATCATTACTTTTTCAACTCATTTTGGTTTGTTTTAGATATAAAAGGTCTGCAGAAATATTTCAGGATGACATAAGATAAATAATTCAACTTGTCACTCATTCTTTTAACTACAGTGATGACACACATGTGTTGTGTTTGCTCACTATTTTTGTGAACCCAAAGCCAAGATGTCCCTCACACTGAGAGGTGGGGGCTGCAAGAGTGCAATTATGTGATTGTACATAAGCTGGATAAAGATCAGAACCCTGCTTATTAGTTTTCACAAGTACATCTACACAAACACAGTTCGACATCTAAAACAGCTGAAGAGTATATTAATTTGACTGTGAGGTCCAGCACGCCGGCATTCTTATCCATTGAACAAATTAGTGCTGCCACGAATGCCAATAAGAACACGGGCGTTCTCAAAGACATAATTTCACCTGAGCCATGGAAGAGTAGTGTTCAACCTCTTGCTGACAAAATTGAGTTTCAGAAATTCAAAAATGTACAAGACAAACTGTCTGTGACCAAGGTAGGTACTCTGTTAAGAGGCTCAAGAATCATCATATCTGAGATACAAAGACAGCAAGTTATTGAACTAGCCCATGAGGTAAATTGTGGTATTGTAGCCACAAAGAGAGCCCTAAAATATCATGGCCTGGCAAATTCCCAAAACCCAGACAGAAGTGAGAGTCTTGTATGGTCTCACTGGCTATTACCCAAGATATGTTAAGGGTAATGGCACCGTTGTTGCCCCCTTAATGGAGCTGCCTTCTAAGAAGCATCCCAGATTGGTGATCTGGATAGAGGCTTGTCAGAAAGCCTTTGACACTCTCAAAGAAGCCATGTGTACAGCACCTGTACTCAGGGCACCTGACTTCTCCAAATAGTTAATTGTACAAACAGATGCTTTAGAGCCTTGTGTGGGAACAATCTTAGCACAGATAAATGAAGGGGGACTAGACCAACAAGTAGCCTTCATTAGCAGAACTTTACTTCAACAGGAATCGAGGTGGAGTGTCATTGAGGAGAAGTTTTCTCTGTATTCTGGGAACTGAAGATGTTGAGTTGAGACCCTACCTGTCTGAGGCTCACTTCATTGTTCAGACCAACCACAGGCCACCTCAGATGGCTCATGCAGATGAGGAGTGAGAATCTCAAACTACTGAGGTGGTCAATATCCCTGCAGGGAATGGATTTTATGGTAGAACACCAATACTGATGGTCTCTCCAGGTTTTCCCACCTTAGTGTAGAGAAACCCAAGGGGATAGGTAGCTCTCCCCACTTTCGGCTGTGGGGGACACACATTAGACCTGACAGCCTTTTCAACATTGGAATTACCTTATTTTATGTTATATGTATAATTTCCAAATGGGAAAAGGTAACTCCATTATGGTAACAGGTAACCCCTTCATATTTGGTGTCTCTGGAATTGGAATTTAAAATCCTAACTTATGAGGAAGTTGGATTTGCAATTGCAAATCTGAAAATGCCACTTTTAGAAAGTCCAAAAAGAACAGAAGGTGGACAGAATGCTGAACAATGTCAAACATTCACCCCCAGTTAGAGATCTGGGCCTAAATCCATCATTTTTTTCCCACCATGTCACCCCAGTTTGGACCCAGCCATATGCAAATCAGTCTTGACCCTGCTCCCCATGGGAACAGTGCAGCCCGAACTGCCAGGCCTAGTCCTCCCCGAACTGGAAACAAGCATCCTGGGACTGCTTTCGGGATATCACTCCTCATCAGCCAGACTAGCTTAAATCCCTTGGCACAGTGAGCAAGGACATACATGGTGCACTTAGAGCGGCAAATGCAAAAATAACAGATGGTGGACAGAATCCTTAATATTATCAAACATTCACCCCCAGTCAGAGATCTGGGCTTAAATCCATCATTTGTTCTAATCTGCTGTTGGATCTTTCTGAGTGGAATTCCCACTGTTTTACTGTTTGAAGTGTTTCAGTGCTCTCCCTGTTTTACTGTTTGAAGGCTGCACAAATACTTAACACATTGCCTCTAAATTAAGCCTGACTGCTCTGTGCCAAGCTACCAGAGGGCTGAGCACAGGATTATTTAGGGTGTGTGCCTGACTTATCCTGACTTTTCACACTTGATTGGGATATTGTGAACTCATTTGGTTTGGCTGCGTAACCATCATCGAGTGATTGCAGCAGCACTCAACTGATGTAAAAGTTGTCTCAGTGTCCCAGCTGGTCTAAACCCTGACTGCTGGTTAAATAAAAGGCTGTGCGTTTCAAAGTATTCTTGAATATGTCTTGTGCGCTTGCTTGATGACCAGCAGGTTAGACATCTGGTGGTAAACGGGAGGTTCACGACGGATTGCTTATTTTTTTTTATTTTTTTAATGGGTAGATAAAATTGTAAGATCAAGTGCCAGAGGGACGGGGCCATGTAAATGGAGGTAAGGATGGGTTGATTAAGCCTTTGAGAAACAATGATGGGCATGGAGCATTGGAAATATTGGAGGCTTTAATTTACTTGTAAATTGGATAATCTGAGGATTATTCGGGGCTCTGAACACTGACACAGAATAATGCACTCTAGATGGTTGTTAGGAAGATAAGGAGGTGCGTTAATATTTGGTTGAACGATGTATCAATGATATTTTTTTCAAGGAAGTTTGGTAGATCATCACATGGTTGCAAAACTTGAAAGAGGGTCTTTCAAGTGACTGTCGATATGTATATGGTAATAGTGTTTGGCGTGTTCTCTTGTCTGGTTTGCTGCCTTACTGATTAAGCCCTGTTTGAAGCTATCTTGTGACCTCACACTTACATAGTTATATTCTTTTCTGGCCCAATATTTCAGCTTGCGCAATCATGGTTGTGTTCTGCTCACTATATTTTTGCCAGTTTTAAATTCAGCTTCTTGTTTGATGTCTGCACAGAGTGGACCTACATTCTGAGATTACTAGTGATAATGGTGCACAGGTTTCCAAGTACTGATTTAGTGAAGGAGTCATTTAGTTAAGACATTTGTTTGACTTTGTATTATTTGAAAGCCTATTCGAGATGAATTCCTAACTGATTGTGCTGGGAAGGATGCTGGGTATCTAATATGTCTCTGACAAACAGAAATCGGTTTCCTCCTTATTTTATTCGAGCGTTGCCGCACTTGCTCTCTGTGAGCTCTGCCCAATATCTCAGGAGGCGAAGAACCTCCAGGCAAATAGGGCTTAACTCGTGTGTTTTGTGACATCATTTGCCACTGTCACAAATGTTGGGGTCACAGCATACTATGGTACTGTATGTTGTTGGTGGATGTTATTTTACTTTATAATGTACTGGGGTACTTTTGCAGACACTTTAAAGTGCTAATTCCCATTTAATAAAAGTGTAAATACCTGTACACTAAAACAAGTAGAGCTAGAGAATGCCAAAGCAAAACATCCAGTGAGTGCAAGTCTCTGTCCACCCAGCCAGACTTAAAAATGGGCAGTTATTCTTTCGGTTAGTGTGTTGAACATTGAAAAGGCAAAATGTAGTTTATTCCATTCCTGTACTCTTGATGTTCAAACAACCTTCATAATGAAGCCTGCCCAATGCTCTTCTTAAATCTAATTTTATATTGGAGCAATGGTACTACCCAATACAAAAAATAAGGGAGAAAGAGTTACACTTGCTCATGAAAGTGCTCAAATATCATAAACTTTAACAATGTGGGGCACAAACACATGCCATGGTTTAGTGGAAGAAAATAACAGGATTGTGAAGTGTCAAATTATTGTGCAAAGAAGGAAACGGAGGTGGCATCTCCAGGTTGCTCCTATAACCATTTAATAGCCTCCCTTGTCCTTCCACATCCACTGGTCACCATCACCCTTTTCTGATAACTCCTTCATACAGCAACCATCGACATGCAACCTTGCCATCCTAATGTATGTACTTTGGGAGATTTCAACACATGATTAAGTACGATGGAAATGTGCATGACCTCTTGCATCTTAAATTATTCAACTGACTCCCACCAGTTTCACGGCCTACACATCCTCTGGCCAAGCTGTTGATGCACTTATTCTCTTCCACAGGAATTGTCTTACGGATAGGACGTGCCCTCATTCCTCAAAGAGATTACAACATTCTGAATTTAAATCTCAACCTCAACTGTCCCACAGCGCCACCCACTACACAGGTTACGTAGATAAAAGCATATTTTATATCACAGAAGAAATGTTACCTAGACTGTATACAGTCCCAACTTCTATTCTACGGGACTTCTGATGACTGTTTAACAATTGCACCTATGGCTTACTTTGTCCGTTGGGTCCAAGACTGATGTAAACCTATGGAAAATTAAAAATATGATTATTGAAAGAGAGTGGAGGAACAGGGACAGAGATTGCAGTAACATGCTCAACTATAACCAGAGGAACTAAACAGGAGAACTAACGGTGCAGAGTCTACAAAGCAGTCATTCAGATAGCAAAGAAATCTTATACCCACTGCATCTCTGAAGCACTTTTCTCAGCTAAAGTTTTTTTGCTTGAATACTATAATTTTGACCGTATCTATCCCAACCTGCATCATTCATATAACATTCAGACCTTTCCAGTAGCTAGTGACCACTTTGTCAAAAAAAAGTTGAATTAAACATTTTCACAAAACTGATCATCTCACCTTTACAATAACAATGAAATCTGTTTGCACTGTCACAAGCCAAAACTCCACTCTTTCACATTGCGTTCAGTGAAAGAAAACTACTGAACTGCTCATGAACAACATAATTACATGTTCATCAACACACTAATTAATCTGAAGAATGTTTAAAACATCCTTCTTTTAACCTCTACTGCCATACTTGCCAGAGTAATCATAAATTCCATTCTTTCATTTTAAGAGTTGCCTATCTACCTAAAAATACCCTACACCAAACCTACCCTGAAGAAGGTCTTGAACAAGTGAATCTTTCAAAGTGCAGACTAGCAAACAGTTTCTGTGAAATATCATTCAAAAAGTGGTCCAATCACAGATCTCACCATTGCTTGAACAAAACAAATTCTTCTCAAGCAAACAGATTTCTGACCTGAAATGGGCCAAAAAATGTACTGTGTAATTTAATTGGTTTCTATTGATTTATTTTTAATGGTTCTGCCACATCATTGCTGAGCCTCAGTTCCTGCAAACGATAAAAATGCTCCAGCAGATCTTGTAGCAGAGGAATGGTTTGTCCCACAACAAAGGAGAAACATTCTAGTATAGTGTTAGGAAGATAGAATTGGTCCCATGCGATTGCCCAGCCCAAAATGTGCCCACCCTGAATTCTGCCCCATGGTCTGTTTGTAGGTGGCTGGCCCTCTATGTAGTGTGCACAACTAGGCAAACTGTGTAGGAGGTCCAGGCAACCACACATTAATTTATAGCGGTAAAAACTGGACCACCTAATGCTCTGATTTTTATGGTAGCTTGGTCGAGCAGTTAGGCTAATCTTTGTGACGTGCAAAGCGTTTGTTGTACTCACAGTACCAATAAAGCAAGACACACTCAAAAGAATAACTCAAGACATATTTACAAATATATTTAAGATTCTTATACAATTTTTAAGGCCAATATCATCAAAATCAGGTAAGTACTTTTTAAGCTATGAATTTTTAAAGTTTAGCATAACTATCCTTTTTTCTGCGTAGTTAGGCACCATAGGAATTAATGGAGAAATACTTAAAAAATACTTATGAAATCAGACAATGCGTTTACCAATGTCTTCTTTTGCAGGTATGTCAAGGTCATTGGTGGGCTCTATGGACCAGATGGAGACGTTCAGGAAGCTCCCGGTTTCAGCAGGAACAGCTGCAGAAGGTCATTAGAGCTGGTGCCAGGCCACTACAGAGGACCACTTGGAAAAGCACGGCACAGGTGGAACTAAATGAAAGGCTGGTGGGTGCCCTTGGAGTGTTGAGGTTGCAAGGGGTCAGGGCCCCTAAGACACAGCTGGATCTTTGGTGAAGGACACTGGGCACCAGAGTGCAGAGCAATTTGGTGAGCAAGGAGCTGTGTGCAAAGGTGCCCTTGGAAGCAGGAGGTAGATCGCGTTGAGGGTCACTTGCAGGTACTCAGGGGCACTCTGGTGAGAGGTTCTAGTATTTTATGAAGTCCCTTGACTGGGGGTTCCTCTTGGCTCTTTTAAAGTCTGAAATGGACTCTCCTTCTGGGTGTTTGACGTTAGGTGACCACTACCTCGGGCAATGGTACGGTTCTGCTGCTGTAGGGTGCAGTGCCACCAAGTGTGACACACTTGCAGTGCTTGTCCTAATGGTCTGTTGAGTGGAGTTTGGTCTGGCTGCGGTGTCCGGTTCCTTGGTCAGTAGCTCATCAGTGAAGTTGACTTCACTGGGTATTTGGTCTTTGTTGCCGAAGAGAGTGATGCCTTCACTCTGGAGGGAGATCTTCAGCAATTTTCAGAAGTGTGGTGGTCCTCTGGGGGTTTGTAGAGTTTGTCCAATGTACAAGCAACACCTCAATGGTGATTGTCAGGTCCAGGGTGCAGCAGGCAGGGTTTGGTGCCTTCTTCTTTGTGCAGCAGGACTTCAGTTCTCAAGCCTTGGGTCTTTGTTGCTGGTCTTCTTTTTGTCTGTGGAATCTGAATTTCTGGTCTATTGGTGCCCAGTAAATACTGTATTTACTCGGCATATAGGGGAGTACCTAGTAGTGATCAATGGGTCATCTACCTTAGTGTGCCTAGACTCACTAAATGACCACCTCTTCTGGGCAAAGTCACTTCCCTACATTTGATTGCCTATTTTCCTTCCATGCACGATGGAGGAAAATTAAATGGAGGGGTCACCTCCAAAGCAAAACCTTAGGGGTGGTCCAAGCTGGGGCTGACCACTCCTCCTTTCCTTTGTGTGTTTTCCCATTATTGCTCTCGCCAAAAGTGGAGGTTTGCAATGGGGCTGCCATCTGCTGCAAGCAGCAGGCTTTGGGTCGAGTTTCAAGGGGAGTAAGCTCTATAAAGCTCACTAGCACAGTAGAGAACATTCCTGGGGAGAGGTGTGATTGCACCTTTGCCCAGGAAGGGCTTTGTTCTGGGTGCCAGAGAGCAGGATCTCTCACCAAGGGTTCCTGAATCTTATCCGGTTGTGGCAGGCTGGTTGTGACCGGCCAGCAACCATGCCAGTGGGCACCTCTAAGGTGAACAAGGTACATTTTGGAATAAATAGAGTGCAGGTACCAGACTGGATTTATTATTTTGAGTTGATACCAAACAACCCAGGGTTCAGAATAGCCATTGTGCAACTGTGAAACTTGTACTGACCAGTGTCCAGCTCATGCATTAAAATGGCTGCTCTGTTCACTTACTATGTCCAGGGATTGACAAGGACAGAGTAGGGGCATATTGCTCATGCATCTATGCCCACACTTACAATATAGTGCACCCTGTCTGAGGGCTAGAAGGCCTGCCAGAAAAGTGACATACCTATATTGCATGCAGTGTAGAGTGGACAGGGCACACAGGCTTTGTGTCATGTCAATTTTGTATTTTACGATTGCATCAGAACACTCAGCCTACAATGGCAGTGCTGGTTGTACCTGGACGTATGCCCTTGGGGGTGGGGGTCGCAATCTGCGCCCTCAGGGGCTTACCCTCAAGTACCCCATGTCCTGGATACCTAAGTGCCATTTACTAGGGTCTTATAGTTGCAGCTAAATGTGTTGCCAATGTTTCCAATGCATCACAACAGTTTTGGGAATGAGATCTGGCCCAGGGAACCTGTTTAGAGGGGCCTTGGACACTAACAACTTTGAGACTACATTAAATACCAGGCACATGTGGGTGGCTAACCGTGTCAAAAGAGGCCTTTCCCCCCTCCCCTCCAATGAAAGAGGATGAAACTACCCTTTCCCTAGTGAGTCTTCATCATTCAAGTGGAAGAACCTAGAAAGGCCATCTGCATTGACATGGGCAGTCCCAGGTCTGTGTTGTACTTGAAAGTCCATTCTCTGTAGGGAGATGGACCACCTAAGCAGTTTGGGGTTTTCACCTTTCATCTGTTGTTGCCACCTGAGAGGCCTGTGGTCAGTCTGAACTATGAAGTGAGGACAGGTATGGCCTCAGCTTCTTCAGGGCCCAAACCACAGCAAAGGCTTCCCTCTCTATGGCTCTCCGTTTTTGTTCCCAAGGAAGTAGCCTTCTGCTTATAAAAGCAACAGGCTGGTCATGTCAATCATCATTTTTGTGGGCTAGGGCCGTTCCTACCCCCTGTTCTGAGGCATCTGGTTGGACAGTAAACTGCCTGGAGTAGTCTGGAGCTTGTAGGACTGGAGCAGAGCATATAGCATTCTTCAGAGAGTCAAAGGCTCTTTGACAACTCACTGTCCAGGAATCTTTTTGGGCATTTTCCTGGAGGTTACCTTTGTGAGGGGGCAGCTGTGGTGCCATAATCCTTCACAAATCCCCTATATTACCCAGTCAAGCCAAGGAGTGCTTTGACCAGAGTCTGGGTTGTGGGAGCTTCCCAATCCAGAAAGGTCTGAATCTTGATTTGGAGGGGTTGACCCTGGCCTCTACCAACCAGGTGGCCCAAGTAAGCAAATTTACCTTGCCCTATCTGGCACTTACTGGCCTTGATAGTGAGGCCTGCCTTTTATCATCTGTGTCATACTAATAAGCTGCACTTAAGGATTCAAGCCCAGCAAGGACTTGGTTCACCAACCTTTAGAAGGTGGTAGGTACATTCTTTAATCAAAAGGTCATAACAATGAACCGATAATGCCCACTCACAGTGGAGAATGCTGACCTCTCATTTGCTCCTGAGGTCAGGCCAATCTGCCAGTACCCTGATGTTAAATCAAAAAATACTCAGATATGTAGCTGCCCCTAGGCTGACTTAGAGGTCATCAGCTCTTGGGATTGGGTGTGCATCAGTTTTTGTCACAGAATTGAGGTCTCTGTAATCCACACAAACCTTGTTTCCTTTAGCTCTCCTTTTGATTGAGTTTTGGGGACTAAAACTACTGGGCGTGCCCAGGGAATCTCCGAGGGTTCAATGACACTCAAATCCAACATCTTTTTGACTCAGCTTGTCTGCTGTCCCTGACATGGTCTGACTGTCTGAAAATTTTGTTTTGCACACCAGTTTCCACATCATGGGTACACCAATCCGTCTTCCCAGGGGCTAGGGTTAACTCAGCATGCTTGTTGAGGACTTGCATGCAACCAGCCTTCTGTTATTCTGAGAGGGTGTTTGAGAAGACCCCTCCATCCACAGAACCATCTTGTGGGTCTCTGGAGAGGAGATCAGGGAGAGGCTCACTCTCTTCTTCCTGTCCCCATCTGCAACCATCAGCATGGTCACATCAGCCCTGTATTATTAGGGCTTTAGGCAGTTAACATGTATGATTCTTTTGGGATGTTTGCAACTGCCTAAGTCCACCAAGGAGGCGACTTCCCCTTTCTTTTCAAGGATGAGATGGGACCCTGGCAATTTGTCCTGGAGAGCCCTTGGAGCAACGGGCTCCAACACCCACATTTTCTGTCCTGGTTTGAACTCAACCAAAGCAGCTTTTTGGCCATACCAGAGCTCTTGGCTGGCCTGAAGATTTGGACTTTTTACATGTACTCTGCCATCCTTGAACGCAGGCCATGTACATAGTCTACAATGTCTTTCATGTTTCTCCCAGGCTTCCTTTACAAGACTTACCTGTCCCCTAAAATGATGCCCAAACAAAAGTTCGAATGGAGAGAATCCTACTACCTTTGTGGCACTTCCCTTTAGGCAAAAAGCAGACATGGAAGTAAGGCAGCCCTCATCTTCTGAGTTTTTCAGGGAGTCCTCCAACCATGCCTTTTAGGGTCTGGTTAAACATTTCAACCAACTCATTTGTTTGTGGGTGGTATGGGGTTGTGAACCTTTAAGTCATACCACATTTCTTCCACATGTGTTTTAAGAATGCAGACACAGTTAGAACCTCTGTCTGATACTACCTCCTTAGGAAACTTTACTCTGGTAAAAAATACCCAGGAGGGCTTTTGCAACCGCAGGAGCAGTAATTGTCTTAAGGAGTATAGCTTCAGGGTATCTAGTAGCATGATCCACTACCACCAGAATGTATCTGTGCCCTGATGCTGTTTGAGGGTAGAGGGGGCCAACAATGTCAACCTCTACCGTTTCAAAGGGGCCCCAACCACAGGTAATGGCATTAAGGGGGGCTTTAAGTGGCCACCTGCTTTGCCACTGGCTTGGCAAGTAGAACAGGACTAGCAAAAGTCCTTCACTTTTTGGGACATTCCTGGCCAGTAAAAGTGATTAACAATCATACTCCAAGTTTTATTTTTGCCCAAATGCCCAGCTAAGGGAGTGTCATGGGCTGCAGTGAGGAGAAACTCTCTGAACTGTTGATGTACTGCCACCTCCTGGTTGCACCAGGCTTGAGGTCTCTGGCCTCCATGAACAGGAGTCCATCCTCCAAATAAACTCTCTGTGGGTACCATTGACACTACCCTTTTCTTCCTGTGCAGCTTGCTGACTTAGGCTTTCAAGAGTGGGACAGGTTCTCTGTCTGCCCCTGGCACAGATTATCCATAGAGGAACCCCTGGGCCCAAGAGCTCTGTGTGGCAAGACCCAAGCTCTGCAGGCTCAGTTCCCTCTGGGAATGGCAAGGCCTCTTCCTGGGAAGATGGGTTCTGCCTTGGGATCTGATTTGAAGTTGTTTCCCCAGTCTTCTTGCCCTTTCTCTTAGGCGGCTGGTCCACTATTTCAAGATCAACTCTAATTTTTTCTCTCTGATGTTTACTCTGTGCTCTAGTCTTGACATAGACCCCCTTTGGTATCCCAAGCATGGCTGCATGTTTCTTCAGTTCTCTTTCAGCCCAGTGGGAATGATTCAGATCATTTTCAAGCAGGCAACCTACTGGGATGGATGATGGATGATGACACAACCACTTCTTTCTGCCCTACTACTCCCCCCCCCAATAAAAGGTTAGCATAGCCAAGGGAGGGAACTTTATCTCATTTTCAGTGCTTCCACTTTCTCCCCATTAATCAAAGGGTGCTGCCTATATTTTTGCATATTACATGGCCAGGCAGCACAGGATAACTTTATGCTTCCCTCAGTGACTAATGTTGCCCCTTTGGGATCACTTACACGGTCAGACAACATCTCTGATCCCATCTGGAGATTAGCAACTGCATTTACTGCAGGTTGGCTAGAGGCATTATTTTTATTTTTACAGCTAGGACCTCCAGTTTGGTGCTCTCTGTTTTTGTAATCATAGCACCAAGCCTTGTTGGGATCAAAGTTCTTACCTGTGCACCTACCCAAACACTATTTTAGTTTCAGTTCCCATCATTCCCTTGGGGGTCACTTTTTTACTTCTTTCTTTTGGTCTCCCCCGCAGTGGTATTTTTGGTCACCCTTGTTTTGACACAGTGGTCTGCCTTCCTCCTCAACTGTTGAGGGGAAAATGTACCTTGGCCTACCAGGTGTTGACAAGCCTCTCATTGTAACACTTACTCAGCAGATGCTCTTCCATGAATAGGTTATACAGTCCATCATAATCTTGTACCTTGTTACCAGCTTACCAACCACCGAGCATTTTTACTGAACAGTCCACAAACTCTATGCAGGTTAGGCTCTGGGTTTTTCAAACCTCCCTGAACTTTATGCGGTACTCTTCAGTTGTAAATCCAAAGCCCTCAATCAGGTTACCCTTCATGAGGTCATATGATTTAAAATCTGCCTCATTCAGTGTCAGGAGCCTATCCCTGCACTTTCCTGAGAATAACTCCCATAACAATGTGCCCCAGTGTTTTTCCTCAATTGCTCACCCAATACAGGCTCTTTCAGTGTCAGGAGCCTATCCCTGCACTTTCCTGAGAATAACTCCCATAACAATGTGCCCCAGTGTTTTTCCTCAATTTCTCACCCAATACAGGCTCTTTCAAAGGCAGAAAAACATTTCACTATATCACCCCCTTCTGTGAAGGGAGGGACAACTCCTTTTGGGAGCTTAAGGATGGAAGGTAATTCTTTAAATACTTGGATGCTGCCACTGGAGATGCGTCCTAGGCCCAATTCTTTTCTTTTATTTTCAAGTTCCAAAATCTAAGCCTCTAGTGCCAGTCTTTTGACCAGCCTGGCTAAGACCAGGTCTTATTCTGTGGGTGATCTAGTGCTGGGGCAAGAGGAGTTATCCTCATCCCCATTGTTCAAAGGGTCCTCTTCGTCCCCAGAGACTTCACCATCTATTTCATCTGTGGGGTGATCTTTTTCATGATGGGTCACCAGAAGCCTAAGCTTATCTGTGCTGGGGCTTTTTCCAGAACACAAATCTTATACAGTATACAGAGTTTCCTTAATTGGTC